>NW_023425595.1:21562758-21958155 GCF_014108245.1 Pipistrellus kuhlii
CATTTCAATTGTCCGTTCTCCTTCGTGTCAGAAGTTCTTCTGTACATCCAGCCTGAATCGCTTCTGCTTCAGATTAAGCAGGGCTCTGTGTAACAACCAGATAAAATTGTGAAATCTATGGCATTGTTTTGGAAAATCATCCCCTTTAGGATTCTTCTTCCTCCCTCCATTGCCCTTTACTTCTTTTTAAAAGATGATTTACTTATATAGTTTAAAAATAATTAATACACGTGCATGATTCAAAACCTAAAAAGCATGGAAAGATTTGGAATGTACAACCTCTCTCTTCTGTATCGCTCATTGTCCAGTGTTTCTAAACCCTTCTATCACATGTGCACTAATGCTATTGTTAGTTTCCTGTGGATCCGTCTAGATTCTTTTTGCATATATAAGTAAATACTAAGATATATTTTTATCCCTCCTTTTCATAAATGGTAGTATACCATACACACTTTTTAGTGTCTGATATTTTTTCTCTCTCAACAGTTTATTTGGGAAATCTTTCTATCCTATATAACAAAGAGGTAATATGCAAATTGACTGTCACACCCTCTCATAAAGATGGCCGCCCCCAATTGGTCACAAGATGGCCACCACAAGATGGCTGGCAAGGGCCGGCAGTTGTGGGTAACCAGGCCAGCAGGGGAGAGCAGTTAGGGGTGAGTAGGCCTGCAGGGGAGGGAGAGCAGTTGGGGAGGACCAGGCCGGCAGGGGGAGGGCAGTTAGGAGTGACTGGGCATACAGGGGAAGGAGGGCAGTTGGGGGTTGGCCAGGCCTGCAGGGGAGGGCAACTGGGGGCAACCAGGGTGGCAGGGAAGGGCAGTAAGGGGTGACCAGGCTTGCAGGGGAAGGCAGTACAGGCAATCAGGCTGGCAGGGGAGTGCTTAGAGGGTGATCAGGCTGGCAGGCAGAAGTGGTTAGGAGCAATCAGGAAGGCAGGCAGGTAAGTGATTGGGAACTAGCAGTCCTGGATTGTGAGAGGGATCCCAGATTAGGGAGAGTGCAGGCTGGGCTGAGGGACACCCACCTCTCCAGTGTACAAATTTCGTGCACCAGGCTTCTAGTATCAGTATAAAAGCCATCCTAATTCATTATTATAGTTACATAATGTACCAGGGTACCTGTGTCCCATGATTTATTTAACTAGTGCCCTGTTGATTGGACATTTAGGCCATTTTCAATCTTTTGCTATAACAACTAATGATGTAGTGAATACTCCCATATATATTTTATTTCATGTGTGGCTGAGTATAGTGGTAGCAAAAATTCCTAGAAGTGAAGTTATCATATCAAAGACTAAGTGTATTTATTTTGCCAGATATTGCTAAATTGGCCTCCATAGGAATTATAGCACTTTTACTCCCACCAGCAGTGTATAGGAGTGCCTGTTTTGGATGTCTCCCTAACAGGGTATGCTAAGAAATATTGGGATTTTTGCCAGTTTGATAGATGACAAACTACTTAGGGTGGTTTTGTTTGTTTTACTTTTTAAATTGAAGTAAAGTGTACAAATCTTAAAGGCTCAGTTTGCTAAGTTTTTGCATGCATATATATATACCTTAAAAGCCACTATTCAGCACAAGACACAGGATGTGTCCAGCAGCCAGAAGGCCACCTCATACCCCTTCTTATCAATGCTCATTTCAGGGTTGACCACTCTCCTGACTTCTGTCTCCAGAGAGAAGTCTGCCTGTGCTTAATGCTCAAATTAATGGTGTCATACAGTGTGTTTTCTTTTATTTAACACACTGTGTCTGTAAGAATTATCCATTTTGTATGTAGCAACAGTCCTTTTTTACAGATCAGTCATATTCCACTGTATATATTTGCCACAACTCACCCATTCAGCTGTTGGTGGACATTTGGTTTGTTTCCAGTTTAGGATTGTGAATAAAATGGCTGTGAGCATTCTTATACATGCCTTTTGGTGAACACATACATGGATTCCTCCTGGGTGTGTAGCTAAAATTTCTGGGTCATAAGTATAGCATTAGTAAGTACTACTCGATAGTTTTCAAAAGTAGTAAACCAATTTGTACTCTCACCAGAAACATATGAGAGTTCCAATGGTGCCATAAACTTGCTGGATATTTTCAGTCTCACTAATTTAGGCCATTCTGCTGAGTGTGTAATCCTGGACAGTTTCTCTCTCTGAACCTTAGGATCCCACCTGAGAAATGTTTCTAAAGTTGGCTGTCACATCCACAAATGGTTGTGCATCTTAATAGACCATCACTGTCTACACTTGCCTTGCAGGCAGTAGATGCTTCACACGTTTATTAAACACTGCATGAATCTTACACTGTTTCCCTCAACCCTTCCCTTTAGCTTGCTAGCAGCTGATAATGTAGCATTCTGGATGCTGTGGAGGCATACAGTGAGCCGTTGTTACCTCATGGGGCTAGCATTAAATGGGAAAGAGCTACAAGTTAAGCTTGGCTCATAATATGCATGTAATAAATAAATAATGAATGAATGAATGAATGAATGAATGAATACAATGCTGAGAGTGGTAAGAATTAGGAGAAAGAGTGAAGAGGGAGGAATGATCAGTTTTGGAAATTCACATCAAAGAGATGGCTCCTGAGTGGAGGAAGGGTGCTGAGGGATATTAATCCAGTAAGTTTGTGCTTCTCAGTTTGAGACCAGAAAGATGCTGCCGATTTTTTGGCCCTCAGCACACTGGATGTCTGCTTGTCCTGACTAGGCATTGTGCCTCTAGAATCCCCATTAGACTTCTTGGCCCAGACTCTTCCCTGACTTAATTGCAACTACAAACCCAACCCAGGCCAGCCCCTCCCTTGTCCCATGGCAGTCAAGAGGTTAAATTTGATCATGAAACTCTACAGGGTAGCCCTAGTGTGGCATGTTGCAAATGTCACTAGCCTCATATGTGTGCACACTGATGGAAAGTACAGTCCCTGTTGTACAGAAGAGGAAACGGAATCTCAGAAAGGTTGCATGGTTTGCCCCAAGGAACCGAAGCCTTAGAGTTAGGAAGTCATGGATTCTGATTCCAGCTCTGCTGCTTAATGTCTGTGTGACTGTGGGCAAGGCTACTACCCTCTCTGAGCCTATGAATTTCTCATCTCTAAGGACTGAAATAATAATAACCTGTAAGTGCTCCTCATTGGAATGAATTGTGTGGTTTATGGAAAAGCTCTTGGCATAGAGTAGGTGCTCGGCAACTCTGTTTATGACTCATGTCAGTGCTCTTTCTGGTGTTTCTTCTTGCTTCCCATATGCCCCTCTTTGTCATCTCTTGCTCCTCTATTATTTTTAAATATATATATCTACACTAATAAAAGAGAAGCATGCAAATTGACTGTACATCCCACAAGCCACACCCACCAGCCAATCAGGAGCGAATATTCAAATTAACCCAACCAAGATTGTTGCAGCCACTGAAGAGCAGGAGGCTTAGGTTTTCCTGACAATGGAGGAAGCCAAGCTTCCCACTTGCTCTGGCCAGCCCTGGCCTCTGCTACAAAGTTTCAAGTATAGAAGATAAATAAATCCCAACAAAATGGCAGCAGCCATGGAGCTGAAGAGAGCAGGAGGCTTGAGTTTCCCCTGGCGATGGAGAGAGCCAAGCTTCCCACAGCCCTGGCCTGCCCTGGCCTCTGCTCAAGGCTACAAAGTTTCAATTATAGAAGATAAATAAATCCCAGATACCAGGGCCTTTGCTTAGGTCACCAGGGGGCATGGCTGGCCTGCAAACCACCACAGGCCCCTCGCCCAGGCCGCCCCGTGCCCCAAGGAAACCCCCATCCTGATCCGGGACACCCTTCAGGGCAAACCAGCTGCCCCCCACCTGTGCAGCAGGACTCTATCCTAAATAATAAAAGAGTAATATGCAAATTGACTGTCATTCCCAACACACAAGATGGCTGCCCTCATGTAGTCAAAGATGGTTGCCTCCATGTGGACACAAATGGCCACCATAAGATGGCCAGCAGGGAGGGAAGTTGGGAGGGACCAGAGGAAGGGGTAGGAAGAGAGAAATAGGAACTTGAATGATGAGAGCAAAATCATTGCTTGGCTGCCTCCTGCATGCCCCTGACTGGGGATTGAGCCTGCAACCTGGGCATATGTCCTGACCAGGAATCGAATCCTGATCTCCTGGTACATGGGTCGATTCTTAACCATGTAGGCTGGACTTCTCTGTTCTTAAATCAACGCCACATACATGTATTAATGAAAACATTCTTCCTTTGTACCAAGCACAAAGCTGGGCCTTGGGCAGGGGATGGGAGGACCTGGGAAATGGCCCCTCAATCATTGGTTGGTGTGTTGGAAACAGAGAGACTCTAGCCTTACTCTATCTGCATGGCCATCACCCAGTGATTTCTTTTTACCCTGTTGTATCTATTACTATCTTCCTTCTTTTTTTGGTTAATCTCTCATTTTGATTGAACACCTATGAGTTGGGGTTACATATTTTAATTTCTTGAATTTCTGAAAACATATTTACTCTGTTTTCACACTTGATTGATAGTTTAGCTATGTGTAAGATTCTAGGTTGGAAATAACTTTTCCTTCTGATTTTTGGAGGCATTTTTTCATTGTTCTCTGTAAATAATGAGAAGACTGCTGTGTGTTTTTTTGTTTTGTTTTGTGTGTTTTTTTTCCTTTTCTTTTCTAATTCCTGTGCCTTTGTCTGTGACTAGGTTATTTTCTCTCTTTGGGACTTTTAGGAACTTCTCTTTATCATCAGTGTTTTGAAATTTTATAATGATGTGCCTTGGTTTTGGTCTTTTTTATTAATTGTTTTGGTACTTTATTGAGCCCCCTCAAACCAGAGGATTATGCCCTTAAATTCTGGAAGTCTTGCTTTGATAAATTTTTTTCTTATTTTTTTCTTCTGGGACTAATTTTAGATGTACATTGAATCTCCTGGACTCATCATCTAATTTCCTTAGCTTCCTTTTCTCTTGGACATGTTGTTACTTTTTAAATTATTTTTTGGGAAACTTCCTTGACTTGATCTTCCAACCTTCCTAATGAAATTATTATTTTGGCTATCATTTTTTTTCTTAAGGAATCAAATTTTTTTCAAGAGACTACACATGGTTATTTAATCTCTGGTACTGAGCAGTTTTGTTCCCCTTATGTTGGTTTTGTTTTTAGTGTGAATGCAAGTGATTAATGAATACAGACTTGTTAACAAGTGGGGTTCTAAAGTTCCTGCTGTCATCAACTTGGGCAACAAATGACCCACTGGAAAGCAACCCTACTTAAGAGATCTCTGTATCTTGTCCTGTGATTAACAGGGAACCTGGAATGATTCAACATTTCCAACCACTCTTCCCTTAATGTTTTTTTTGTGTTTTTTTAATCCTCATCTGAGGTTGTTTTTCCATTAATTTTTATTTTCATTTATTTTTAAAATTTATTTATTGTCTAAAGTTTTACATATGTCTCCTTCCCGCTTGGACCCTCCTCCTTCCCCCCAAGCCATTCCCACCCTGGGCAAGCCCCCACCACCCCAGTGTCTGTGTCCATTGGTTCCGCTAATATGCATGCAAGTCCTTTGGTTGCTCTCTAACCCCTCCCACCCTCCCCTGCCATTTGTCTCTGGCTCTATTCTTGTTCATCAAATTATGTTGATCATTATATCCCACATATGAGTGAGATCATGTGATATTTATCTTTTTCCAACTGGCTTATTTCACTTAGCATAATGCTCTCCAGTTCCATCCATGCTGTTGCAAATGGTAAAAGTTCCTTCTTTTTTATAGCGGGGCAGTATTTCATTGTGTAGATGTACCACAGGTTTTCTTTTGTTTTGTTTTGTTTCAAATATATTTTATTGATTTTTTTACAGAGAAGAAGAGAGAAGGATAGAGAGTCAGAAACATTGATGAGAGAGAATCATCTATCAGCTGCCTCTTGCACACCCCCACTGGGAATGTGCCAGCAACCAAGGTACACACCCTTAACTGGAATCGAACCGCAAGCTGACGACGCTCTATCCACTGAGCCAAACCAGTTTCGGCTGTACCACAGTTTTTTAATCCACTCATCTGCTGATGGGCACTTAGGTTGTTTCCAAATCTTAGCTATTGTAAATTGTGCTGCTATGAACTTAGGGTGCATATATCTTTTCTGATTAGTGTTTCTGGTTCCTTGGGATATAGTTCTTGAAGTAGGATTACTGGGTCAAATGGGAGTTCCATTTTTAACTTTTTGAGGAAACTCCATACTGTTCTCCACAGTGGCTGCACCAGTCTGCATTCCCACCAGCAGTGCTTAAGGGTTCCTTTTTCTTTACTTCCTCACCAGCACTTGTCATTTGTTGATTTGTTGATGATAGCCATTCTGACAGGTGTGCGATGGTATCTCATTGTTTTGATTTGCATCTCTCCCATGATTAGTGACTTTAAGCATGTTTTTATATCTCTCTCGGCCTTTTGAAAAGTGTTTATTTAGGTCCTTTGCCTATTTTTTTTATTGGATCATTTATCTTCCTTTTTTAAGTTGTATGAGTTCTCTGTACGTGTTGAAGATTAGATGCTTATCTGAAATATCTTTGGCTATCATTTTTTATTTCCAAGGTCTCTTTCTTATTCTTTTATCCTTTAAAAAATATATTGTCTTATTATCTATTGTTTTTCCTAAAGGGAGTATTTGAAACTGTGACACATTCCCAAGTGCAGACTACCCCAAGGGAAGATGTCTTTTTAATTTGGCCCTTTAGAACAGTGGTCATCAACCTTTCAGACCCCATGGACCACCAGTTGGTGACTGCTGTTTTAGATTGTTGCGATGCTTTTGTTAATCTTCTATATTTTGCAACTTTAAGTAATTTGCTTGCTTTTTAAAGGTTCTAATTGCACAAGTATAAAAATAAAGATAATAATATTGATCCCCTAACCTTGCTTTATAGAGGCTTCCTGATGTTGTAAAAGTGTAAGCATGGTTATAAAAGAAAGGTTATAATTTTTCATAAAAAGCAAGTAAGACCATCATAGGTTTAATATTGTTTTATTATAATTCTCAAATAAATTTGATTTAATATTGCGGGGCGGACGACAACACTATGTCCACAAAAGAAACCTGAGTAGGTTTCAAAATCTCAGCTCTGCCATTTTTAAACTATGTTACTTGGAGTGAATTACATCCTCCCAGAGCCTCAGTGTTCCTAATGTAAAGAGAATGAGAATACTCAAAGAGTTATTATGACAATCAAAGGGGATAATACATGTAAAGGACCTAGCTTAATGCCTGATATATGACACCAGTAGTACATGAAGATTTCCGTAGCTCCACATCCTTGCCAACTTGGAAAGATCCGGCTATCAATTTCTACCAGTCTAATAGGTTCTATCAAAGTCATCATTCTGTTTCAGAGGCAGAGTATATCATCCCAGAAACAAACTCAGTAGGAGATATATATTAAGAGATGTCATGCAAAGAGCCAGCTTATACAACTATGGAGATGGCTAGGCAAGCCTGAAATCCTTAGGGCAGATTTTCCAGAAGGACAGGCGATGCTACAGTCAACAGGCAGAGAAACCCCAGTTCTTTTCTTAAGGCCTTTCAATTGCTTGGGTCAGGTCCACCCAGATTATCCAGAAAAATCATCTTGATAAAAAGTCAACTGATTATAGATGTCAATCACATCTACACGATATCTTCACAGCAACACCTTGATTAGTGTTTGATTGACTAACTGGGTACAGTTTGGCATGAAAACGGACCATCACATAATTCAACTTGTATTTTAAGAAAATCATTCTGGGGACAGGCTGAGTTGAAGTCTAGAGGCAGAGAGACCCAGAGTAGAGAAACCAGAGAATTACCTGAAGGGAAGGGTGTAGTGAGGACCTGAATTAAGCAGTGGCAACTGAGTCAGGATTAACGGTGAACAGAGTTGAGGAAGGAAGAACAATGGGCAGGATCAGAGATGGCACCCACTTTCCTGCTTGATAGACTAAGAAGGTGTGTCATCACTGAGTAAGAGGGAAATACTTGGAGAGAGGAAAGGGTAGGCCTAAGGCAGGGTGATTAATTTATTTTTATTTTTTGTTAATCCTCACCCAAGGATATTTTCCCGGTTGATTGTTAGAGAGAATGCAAGGGAGGGAGGAAGGGTGAGAGGAAGGGGGAGGGTAGAGAGAAAGAGAGAGAAAGAAACATTGATGTGAGAGAGACACATTGATTGGTAGTCTCCTGCATATACCCCAACTGGGGCTGGGGATGAACCTGCAACCCAGATATGTGCCCTTGACTGGGAAGCAAACCCACGACCCTTCTTGCGCTGGCTGACACTCTAACCACTGAACAACACCAGCCTGGGTAGTGAGCATAACCAAGTGTGAGATATCTGTGGAACATCCAAATAGAACTAGGAGATTGGAATGGAGGTTTTTAGCTCTTCAGAAAGGTCAGGGAGTTGGTATTGTAGAGGTTAGTGAAGTAGGTCTATTTGAGCAATGTTTCCTCCATGTGTATGTGGATAGTGTTTCTGTGAGATGTCCTTGGTATAGGGTGTGGTGTTGCGATGCCTTTGATCATGTGATATCAGTGTGACTAGTCTGTGATTATTTCTGCTGCAGCTGTAATTTGGCTCAGGGCAGAGACTGCTTTCCTATCCCTATTTTGCAGGGACCTACCCATTCTGCAAAACTTTGTGCCTAGCCAGCTTGGCTCAGAGGATAGAGCGTTAGTCTGCGGACCCACGGGTTCCAGGTTTGATTCCAGTCAAGGGCATGTACTTTCATTACAAGCTTCTCCCTGACCTGGGCCCTGGTCAGGGCACCAATTGATGTGCTTCTCTCACATCAATGTTTCTCTCTATCTTTCCCTCTGTCTTCCACTCTCTCTAAAATCACTGTATCCTTGAGTAAGGGTTTAAAAAAAAAAAAAGTCATTGTAAGGGCTAAGTCCTCAGGAGGACCCCATACCTGTGCAGGCTCTGTCTCCTTCAGGAAAACCCAGGATGGAGTCACTAGTTTCCGGGGAGTGACCTGAAAGCACACAGCACCCGCTATGCTGAATGAGTTGGTGTAGCAGCAAGGCCAGCTCAGTCAGGCTCCCTGGGTGGGAGCACCCTTCTCTCTTCCAATTTCCAACCCTAGACCTTCTCCCCACAGGGCTGCAGATAACGGAGAGGGTTTGTGCCCTGGGAGGATTGGGAGCATGAGGAAGGGGAGGGAATGGACATTCATTGAGCACCTCCTATGTGCCTAGCAGAGTGCTGGGTCTCTGTCTGCTCAATGCTGAGGATGAAAACAGGGACAACTCACACTTACCAAGTATGTGCCTCAGTGCCAGGCACTGGGCATGTGTGGTTTCTTTTTTCTATTTAAGTGTCACAACAGCTATGTAACACAGGTACTATTATTGGCCATTTTTACAAAAGAGAGCTTCAAGGCAGAGAGATTAAGTGACTTGCCCAGGGTCACACAATGAGTAGATATCTAAGGTGGGATTTGGAAATGTTCTGATAGCCAAGCCGGAAGTTCCAGACTCTGTGGACTCTCTGATACTGACACAGCCACTTCCCCTCCCAGGTCCCATCATGCAGGGCAGCGAAATACAGGTTCTTTCTCTACAGGGCTCGAAGATTTGTCTCTGCAACTTTTAGGAGTAGCTGGCTTGGGAGAAGCACTGGGTGGGGATTAGGAGACAGGTTCGTAGCCCAGCCTCTGCCTATGAAATGGGTACTATGATATCCAGCTGACAAAGGGGGAACTTGTGCTCAGAGGAGTTCACTAATTTGCTTTAGGACCTGAGACCTTAACTTTCCAGAACCACACTTTCATCATCGTCTGCCTCCTGGCATGTTGTGAGAACCAGAGGAAGAAGTTGCGAGGAGAGTGTTGTTGTGAACTTTGCGAGTTATTCTGTTGCATCTGTACCTACCGCCCTGCTTTCCAGAACAGCCTCCCTCCTGTTATCTTCCCGACCCAGGCTCATCTTGTCCTTTATTATATTTTATGACATTTTTTATTACCTAAAAGGCTCTGATTATCATGCCTCGAGGCCACTGAAATTCTTATATGAATAACTCCACCCGAGGAGCCAGCTGGAGGGGGTGGGATGGCGGATTTAGCAGCTGCCGAAGCTATAACCAAGAGCAGTCTTCCTGTCAGTCACAGGAGGGAATGAGTCCAATGGCTGCTTTGCTGAGTCCTTCCCAAAGCCAGAGGGCAGATTGGAGAGCAGTGCTGCTCTCATCTCTCACTAAGCTTAAAATGAAGCTCGGCTTCTCACTGTGAAATGTAATAACATTTGTATTTAAAAGAGCATGGGTTCTGTTCCCAGCATGGCCACTTACCATCTGAGTGAGCTTGGGCAAGTCATCTCACTTCCCTGGGCCCCAGTTTCCTCATCTGTGAAACGGGAGTGCTGTTGTACAGCACGGATGAGACTGTAGGTGTGAAGGGCCCAGCATGGTACCAAGTGCGCATTAGACTCTCAATAAGTCTTTCTTCCCTGTGTCTCTAAGTTGTGGGAATGAGCACCTTAGGGAGGTAGAGTTGATGAAAGGTGAAGCAGTTTGGTTTAGAATGCAAAAGCAGAATTCTCAGCAATAATAGGCGTTTGAATCACAGTTCTATTTTTAGTTAGATCCAGCCTGAGGTTTAAAAATGTGGTGCCTTCCTCAAGTGTCCCTTTATCCTTTCTGTGTAAGCAGTGGAGGGCCGTGGTGACGGCGGGGGAGGGATTGTCCAGCTTCCCTGCAGGCGTGTACTCCTGCCTTCACAGTCGTGTCTTTTTCCTCATCATTAGCCAGCACTGTCGCCTTGGGCACCATCAGTGTAAGGAAATCCGTGACAGTGCATGAACATGAGTGTTTTACTGTAGTCTTCAGCAAGTTCTCTCACTGCCAAACCAGCTTTCAAATTTACAACTTAAAAAAAAAAAAGTTCTTATTGATTTTAGAGAGGAAGGGGCAAGGATAGAGAAATGGAAATATCAACGAGGGAGATATTGATTGGCTGCCTCCTGCATGCCCCCTACTGTGGATCCGGCCTGCAACCTGGGCATGTGCCCTGACTGGGAATGGAACCTGGGGCTTCTTGGTTCATAGGTCGAAACTCAGCCACAGAGTCACACTGGTTGGCCAAATCTCCAACTTTTGAACCTTTGGAGGAATTTCTTACATCACCCCTGCTCACGGTCACAGTGAGGCTGATTTCACAAATTAGAGGAGCATAGTAGTCAATAGTTTCCATTAGGTCCTGTCTCTCCCCTCTGTTCTCAAGATGCATATATTCCGCACAGGGCCCCATCGTCCCAGAGCCTGGAGCACCTCCCTGCACTCACATGGTGTAGAGGAGGGATGCAGACCATTGGGCACCCAGGCGGCACATAATAATAAGTATTATTTCATGTCTTCCTTGAGATGGCTCTCTGGTAGGCAGGAACCTGGTTTAGTGGTTAAGAGCACAGGCTTTCAAATCAAAGCGACCAGGGTTTGAATCCTAACTCTGCAATTTATCACTGTGTGACCCAGGGCGGATTACTGAACTCGGAGCATAAGTTTCCACATTGTCAACTGGACAGAATAGTACCCTTCTCACAGGGCTGTGAGGATGAGTGCACGAATGCATGGGGAGCCTCAGCACAGGGCCAGGCACACAGCACGTGATACACAGTCACCGTGGCATCAGTTACAGCGAAGAGCAGCTCCTTTGTCTAAGATAGGCGTGATCCCTGTTTTGTGTGAAAGGTTGAGAGGTCGAGGAGCTTGCCCAAGGTTGTACAGCCACAGAATCTGAACGAAAAGCCAGGTCTCCTGACATTTCACCGGAAGCCTCAGAAAACTGAAATAAATGCCCCAAACCCAAATGTACCTGAGCCCTCGTGGTGGAGTCTGAGCCCAGCTCCCTCTGCTGAATCTTGCTTTCTAGAAACAGGCTGCTGGGGTACATTGTGTGCGAATGCAAACACATAAATGATGGAGCGGGAGCATGTCCCGGGAAACCGTGGTTCCCCAGAGTGCGCCACAATGCAGCATGTGGTTAATGCATTTTTCTCGGAAAATTCACCTCTTGGCTTCAGGTCTCATTGAGGGTTATTATGAAATGCATTGCATCCATTCACTTTCTGATGCTGGAAGGGGCTATCTAGTGAGTGTAATTAAGTCCTTCTGAAGTGACAGGGGATCTTGGCAGCGTCTCTGTTCATCATCAGAATGACAAGTTGTGATGTTCAGGATTCTAATAACAATCTGTTTGTCTGTCTGGGTCTCTTACACTCATGTATAATTTAATCACAGCAATAGCCGTGTGTGTGTGTGTGTGTGTGTGTGTGTGTGTGTTATGCACCATTGAGTCAGCTCTGACTCCTGGCGAATGAGTGATGCCCATAATGTCCTGTCCTCAGCAGCCTGCTTAGCTCCTGTAGACTTGTGCCTCTGGCTTTTTTTATGAAGTCAATCCCTCTCATTTCTCTTTTCCTGTTGCCTTCTATTTTTCCCAGCATTATTATCTCTTCCAAAGAACACTGCCTTCTCATAATGTGCCTGAAGTAGGGCAGCTTCAGTTTTGAGACAGTGTAGTAAAGCAGAAAATGTTGGTTTTTGAGTCAGACATACTTGGGTTTAAATCCCGGCTTTGACATTTACTAATGGTGTTGATTTTTAATAAGTTACTCAATCTATAAAATGGAGAGGGTTATATTTCCCTTGCTGGGATTATTTTAAGATTTTTCCAAGATACACACACACACACACACACACACACACACACACAAAGCAACTAGCATGGTGCCTGGTCAGAGTAGGTCCTTAGCTCATGGAAATGTATTCTGTCTCCTAGTCAATCTACCAAGTGTTTGCTCCTGTAATATGGAAGGTACAGGGAGTTGCAGTGACCTGTTGTGAGCCCACCAAACTCTAGAAGTGCCTTTTTGAAGTAAATCTATTCTGATTTGCTTTAGGAGGGTGGTGGTGGTGGGGGGTGTGGGGGGTTATTTCTTTCTAATAACAAAGGCCTGAAACAAACTTTATTCTGTAGGTAAACTTAAATAATTTTACATTTATGTAAGAGATGCTGCAAAACAATAAAATAAGTATCATATATGGATGTTATTTATAGTAAATGTCCATAGTCTGGAAATGCTTTTTGGATCACATAGGTCTGTCTTTCTGAAATGGACTCAGAATTTGAATAGAACAGGGAACATTTTATGTAGGATCGAAGGAGTGGAGGTAAGACAGTGTAAGAGATGCTTGGCTTAATTGTTAGGGGAACATGAATGATAAAGTTGGAAGAATAGACTCACACATAGTGCTTCACATGTACATGTAAACATGCATACATTACCGTATTTTCTGGCATATAAGCGACCCTCTAATTTTACAGTTAAAACATAAGTTTAGGCCTATATTCGCTGTATAAGACTACCCCCCACTTCAAAGAAAAGACTTACTTTGCCATCAAGATCTGCAGGTAATTTTTGTGCAATTTTGGTCTTTTGCCCCCGATTTTCAGTTGACATTTTTTCGTTTCACAAGTCGTCTTATACGCCGGAAAATACGGTATTCTCATCTACCCATGTACATTGCTAACCTAAAGCCCTTAGTTAGGAGTGCTCAGAGGCATTGGCCAAATAGCCTTGGTCTGTGATGTGCTGTGGAAGAATGAGCACTGGGTCTGAAGTTAGGAGACTCCGATATTGCTTTTGGTTCCGCCCCATTTAACAATGTGACGTGGACAAGAACTGCAGCCTCATTGGGCGTTCCCTCCTCATTCATAAAAACAGTCCGGTCACTTTTAGAAAATCCTTGGTAACTATTTATCAAGCGCCTTGAGGATTGTGAAAAGAAAGTCCATTCACTTTCACTTATTAATTCACATCCTGGAGTTGTCTCCTGAGGAAAGATCTGTAGAAAAGCTTTATTTTTAAAGATGTTCATCATCATGTTTCTTATAATTTCGTAAAATTGTGATGCTGCCTAAATGTCCAACGATTAGGGTTAGATAAATTATGGCCCATCTGCTTGACTAGTTTGCAGTATTTACTGAGACAACAGCATTGAGCATGTAAAAAATGAAAACAAAAAGGCACATATTAAAAAAATATATTTGGGGAAAAAAATCATACTTTTGGATGCAGGCAACATTGTCAACATCATCCAAGACACTTAGTGATCTGTGCCATCGCTGTTTACCAGGGTGGTGACCTCACTTTCATCAAAGGACATTTTCCTAACAGCTTTCTCCCTTATGTGCTTCTGTATGTCCCGTTCAGTCCTGAAACGTCCTTCCCTTCCCTGTGCAGCAGGTGAACCTACTGTCCTCCTAGCCAGGGTCAGATTTCCCTGACTTCCTGGGAGGAGGCTCTGTCCCCTCTGCTGGGAGGCGACTGGACTGACTCAGGTTTTCAGACCTGGCAGTGCATCCGAATCAGGTGGAGCGCTTATTACAGTGCAGATTCCCACATCCCGAGACAGGCTTCCTGATCCCCAATTTCCAGGGCAAGGACCTGGAATCCAAATTGCTAATACTGATTATTGTGTTGCTTAGCCATGTGAGGGAACCCTTGACATTAGTAAGCCAAGGTGCTTTCAGCTTACAATCTTTCTAGTTCTGGGAGGAGCCCCTGTCCCTTGCTATCTCCACTGCGAGGGGCTTCAGCATGACGGCATTGTGGAGTAACAGCCCAACGATGGAGAATAACTGTAACAGCTTCACTGTGGACCACTTGTGCTGTGCCAAGAACTGCTTTATATACAACATATTTTATCTGTACAGTACCTTAAGGTCAGTTTTATCATCTCCATTTTACAGATGAGGAAACGGAGGCAAAGAAACGATAAGGGTCTTGCCCAAGTTTAAATAACAAGATTGCATATTTGGATTCATTTCTGGCAGACTTCAGAGCCCAGGAACTAGAATCTCCCTCATGGCCCCTTACCCCACTTCTACGGCATCCCAGCAGGGTCAGGAGCAGCTCTGCTGTGTGCAGATGTGCCTGGTGGGGTGTGCCCTGGAGCTCTCTGCCCTCTGTGCCTGCGTGGTGATTGGGCAGCCATGCACCACATAAGCCGAGGCTCCTGCTCACCAAATGTGTTCTGCCGCCCACCCACCTGCTTACTTGGTACAGGGAAGCAGCGGAATCCAATTTGCGGCAGTGACCTAAGAGGGGCTATTTTTAGTAAGAAAGTAGGTCAGGGGCTGCAGCGGTGCTGCTGGAGAAATGAGCAACCTCCCCTCACGGGGATGCTCACTCACTGCTTCTCTTGGCAGCCAGGGTGGAGGTGAAGAAGGCAGACCTCACAGCTTCACATGCCTGCAGTTGTCATTGTCACTGTGGAGCCACCCCAGGGGAAACGTACATCTAAGACACGGAGGCTCCTGTCTGGGTTTGCCAGGGTCCCGGCCCCAATCTTCCTCGAGAGGTGAGAATCCCTTCAGAACAGATCTCGATCATGGTAGGAGGCGCATGGATTGTGCACTCACTAAGTATCAGCTGCTGTACATGGTAGCTACTAATCTGGGTTTGATCCCCCATGATCTCACTTAATCCTTGCAAATACTTCTGCAAAGCAGGGATTATTATTCCTATTTTGCAGATGTGGAAACAAAGTCACAGAGATAGATTACACAGCTCTTGTTGAGCGCAGCCAGGTTTTGAATCCTGTGTGAGACGTCACTGGCCGGATGACCAGTCCATCAAGCCACGCTGGCGGTGATTTTTGGAATTGCCACTCTGCCCCTTCCCATGTTGTTTGATGCTTCAGAGGAAACCGTACAGTGATTGCTTTCTCCAGCTGGACTTACTGAGTCTGACAACCTGCTCCTTCCAGGACAGAAAAGGGTACCCGGGACACAGACCTCTTCCACAGTGAGCAGAAAGGACATCCCTGCATATTGCTGCACGATCATTGAGGCCAGCAGCTGTCTAAAACACACCACTTGATTTCCCTGGGCCTGGAGTGTCTCGAAATCCTCTGCCCCACTTGCTGTGCCACAGACTAACTGTAGATCTGTGGCAAATTGCAGGGCAGTCATTGGCGATGCGCAGGCGGACACAAGCTTGTTAACAGAATGTAGTAATTGACGTTGCGTGATTCGTTATGCACAGCACAGAGGACTCTAGCAGAAGCCCACTTTATGGCCAACTGCTGCTAGAACCACCAGCCTTGAGAATTTGTTCCTGGCTCCCTTCTGGCTCTCTAGCTGGAGAGCACCAACCTGCACGAGCCAGAAGCAGCTGAGGCTTCTGCCTTATCCTGCTCCCTCCTTCTAGGCAAGGGATGAGGGTATTTCCCCTTCCCCCAGGCTGCATGACCCTGGAGGGAGATTATTAGTTCATTAATTCATTCATTCATTCATTCAATAAACATTTTGAAAATGTACTAGGTATGTAGTAGAGAACAAGACAGGCAGTTCCTACCTTCCCAGAACTTATAGTCCCTCTCTGGGCCTTAGTTTTCTTTTCATCAAATGGGTAGGACAGAGGGAACTGGATTCATTAATCTCTTCTAGCTATAAGATTTCAGAATCTGTGATTCTGGATTGTAAACATTTGTCATTGAATCACAGTGTCAATCTTAGTCATTTGTACCCAATGCCAAAGAGAACAAAAACGAAATTTTCAAATTTCAGAATCTGGATGGGAACCATGGACACAAGCTAGTTCAATTTCTTCACTTACAGACGGGAAAAAATGAAGCTAAAAGAAGGGCATGACTTGCCCAGTGTCCCAGGGACAGAGCCAGGATGGGGAGGCTGGTCTGTAAGGCCCAAGTCTCACCTCCAGGCCTCTAGCAGCTGCCTCCTCACTCAGCACTGCCACTGAGCCTCTCCTTGGAACCCTTTCTACATTTAGCCTCCTTGACACTGAGCTTTCCCGAGTCCCCTCTCCCTACTCCTCTAACCACAGCATGGTTAATTACCTGGACCAGAGAGCCCAGGTTGGTTTTGTTAGTAGATCACCTCCCCTCTCCACACACTCTGTGTTGGAACTGCCACAGCATGCTGCTTTTCATAAAAGCCTCTTTTTAAACCAAGTCCAGCTGTTTTAGTCCCAGAAGGGCAGTCAGATTAGCTCTCTTCTAGGTAAAATGGTAAATGGTTATCCCTCCCCACAATGCCTCCAGCACCACAACAAATGCCTCTACCAAATGCCCTCTGTGCTTCAGTCCTCATGATATCACTATGACTGGGTATTATTAGCCCCGTTTCACAAGGCAACAGGTTTTAATTAAGACTGTAGACTTTAGAGTTAGTCTGAGGTTCAAAATCTGGCCCCACCAAGTTTGAGAAAACCCTCTTTGAGTCTCAGGGATTTTTTTGTTTGTTTGTTTTTTTCATCAGCAAAATAGGATTACTTAATGTATACCTCATAGTACTGTGAGGACTGTGTGAATACCACATGGGTGGTCCTCAACAGCGTCTAATACATGGTAAGTAAATCCCCCATAAATGTAGCTGTGGTGACAATGATGATGCCACGATCCCTTCATTGATAGAAGGTAGGCCCCTATAGTGGACACTAGCAGGATGAGGAGAGATGACAAAATATCAACTTTCTTTTTTTTATTTTTTATTTTTTTATTAATATATTTTATTGATTTTCCACAGAGAGGAAGGGAGAGAGATAGAGAGCTAGAAACGTCGATGAGAGAGAAACATCGACCAGCTGCCTCCTGCACACCCCCTCTTGGGGATGTGCCTGCAACCAATGTACATGCCCTTGACCAGAATCGAACCTGGGACCCTTCAGTCCACAGACTGACGCTCTATCCACTGAGCTAAACCGGTTTTGGCAAAATATCAACACTTTCAAGTAGCCTAAGACAAACTCAAGAGCACCCCAGGAATGATGTTAGAAAAGGACCTGGTGGGATTGGTTACAATAAATTCAGACATGAGCTGCATTTTATTTATTAATTTAGTGGAGTTTTATTGACCACCTACTATGTGTCAGACCTGCTGCTAAAAGCTGGAGATACTATAATGACAAAACCTACATGATCCACATAACCCCTGCTCTTAAGAAGCTTACAGTCTCTTTGGGGGAGTCTGATTTTAATATTAAAATAAATTGCAATAAATATCGATATAAAATTACAAATTGGGATAAATTCTGCGAAAGAAAAGGACAGGTTGCCATGAGATCATATAATAGGGGCTCTGATCTACCTCAAGTGATCAGGGATAGCTCAGATGAGGAAGTGACATATGAGCTGAGATCTGAAGGATCATTGGCAGTTTACGAGGTAACGGAGTAGATGAGGTTGGGGAAAAGCTTTCTAGGTACTTGGACCCATGTAGTCCCCAAGGTGAGTGGCAGTTCAGTGCTTCCTGAGCACTGAGAGGATCAGTATGACTTGAGTGCAGAGGGTGAGGAAGAGTGTGAGGTGGGACAAGAGGCTGGAGAGGGAGACCAGGACCTTGTAGGCCTTGTTAAGGATGTTTGTTTTTCTTTATTCTGAGAGTTTGGGGACCACTGGAGGATTTGGAGCAAAGGCTGATACTATGTGTGTGTGTTTACATGTGGAGAGAGATATGACAGGTCTGATATTTGCAAGAGACCTTTTTGACAGCCGTCTTGAGAATAGGTCTGAGGATATGAGAGCTTATAGGGAAACAAGTGAAGAGAAAGCTTTTGCCTTAGTCCCAGTACGAAATGATGCTGGATCGGGCTAAAGACAGCAGGGATGGGAGGGAAGAGGAGTTTTGAGATATCTAGGAGATAAAATGGGCAGGATTTGATGATGGGTTAAATACAGCTGCGAGGAAGGAGGAAGTGGGAAGGATGATCTCCAGGTTTCTGAGTGCACAAGTGTATTGTGACCCTGCCATTCTAAACTCAAACATAAAAAAAGAAGAGGAAGAAAAAAAGGTGGAAGAAGACCAGGTTTGGGTAGAAAGATCTCGATCTGAATTTGAGCATACTGCACTTGAGGGGTCTTTTAGACATCCCATGCAAATGCTCCATACCCTGCCACCAACAGTAGGACAACAGCCTTGGAATCCCTTTGGTCTGTTGACCCAGCCCCTGCCTCTATGGGGTCAGGTCGGTTAGTCCAGTTGGTTGGAGGACTCATAGTTTGCTTTCCATCCCTCATGGTTCTGCTTCCTCACCAGAATATTCTGAAAAGGGTGTTGTGAGAAATTCAGCCTAGGAATGGTATGACCAGTCTGGGGAGAGAGATTGGTAATTCTGGTATTGATGCATGTCATGTGAGTGTTTTTCCCCAAATCTGTGGATGAGATCCACATGTGTTTGTTATGTGTTCTTTTATTTCATTATTCATGTATTAAAATATTTGCTATTAATATCCTATTTAATAAAGAGGGGATATGCTAATTGACCCTCACCCCATCACAAAGATGGTGGTGTCCATAGCCAATAAGGAGGGAATATACTAATTGACTATCTACCTTCAAAGATGGCGGCACTCACAGCCACAAGATGGCGGCCGCTCTGCACTCTGCCTCCAGTGTCCCCGAGTCTCCTTAGCCCCCCAGCCACGCAGGGCTGGCCAGAGGCACAGGCAAGCTTTGGATGGTGGCTGCCCAACTGCTCAGGGCCGCCCGAGGCTCAGGTAACCAGGGCCAGCTGAGGTTTGTGCTGCCAGCAGTGGAAGCGTGTGATGGGGTGTTGCCTTCCCCTGACCGCAGAGTTGCCTCCTGACTGTGAGAGAGGGCAGGCTGGGCTGAGGGACCCTCCCTCCACCCCCGCTCCAGTGCATGAATTTTCATGCATTGGGCCTCTCATATATCTATAATGTGGCAGGTGCAATGCCAGAAAGGACCTCTGGTTCTTTGAGAAGTGACATCCCCAGAACCCACCAGCATTGCTGTTCTCATGATCATAGAGAAATCAAGCAGGATGCTGCTCTTCCTCTGAATGCTAACTCTCCAGGGTGCTGCTGACTGCTGGCTTTTATCCAGGGGCACGTCCTTGAGTTCAGAGAGTTGTTTTTTTCAGGGGCTCCCTGGGCAACTGTGACTCCCAGGCCTCTCTCTGGGCCTCCTCTTTTGTACAGTCTCCCTAGACAGTAACTTTAAAGACACAGTCACAATGCTCGTTCTTGACTTTGAATGGGGTTCAGATGGGCATTCTGAGCCCCCACCTCATGTCCCCTAACCTCTCTCCCATTCCTCCTCCTCCCCTCCCCTCCCCATGCCAAGTGTTCTGGTTTGTTGTCTGAGAGTATCTTTGTGTTCTGGTGAGGGTGGGAGAAGTGGCAGAGCAGGCTCTGTGTCTTCCTGTGAGTGGCCAAGGAGGTTTCTCTGAGGGCAGGGGGTAGTGGGCAGAGGAGTGACCCATCTGGCCCTGGCACCATGTGATAGGACCTATGAATGCCCATGTGGCATTCTAAGAACATGTTTTGCCTTGTGAAAATCTAAACACTCGAGCCACATGAATTCAGGCCAGTGGTTACCATCACGAAAGGGGATGAGGTATTCTTTTAAAAGTCCTCTGGCATCTTTAACAGGTAGGGCAGAGGGAAAGGGGGAAAGCTATGTGAGGTTTGGTGCTCAAGGGAAGCTGACATTCCCTGTGTTCGTGGAGCAAAGAGCTTCTCACCGCTGGGACAGATGGTGCTCCCCTGTGAAGGCAGGTGCTCCTGCAAGGGTGCCCATGGGAGTGACCGTGTGTGTGTGTGTGTGTGTGTGTGTGTGTGTGTGTGTGGCGCAGGGAGACAGAGAGACCCCTGCAGGGGATGGCAGACTGAGAATTGCCTTTCTAGAACCCCCTAGTTCTTCCTTTTATCTTGAAAAGCCAGCCTGCTTAGGCAATTCTATCAAGGACGGAGGTGTCCTTGAAGTCAGAAGAACCTCGGCTAAATCCCAGCTTCACATTTTCTGACAGTGTGACTTGGGCGAGGTGCTCTCCGGGCCTTTTTCTGTCAGCCTGCAAAAGCAGGTTCATAAATACCGTGCAGAGTTTCCAGTTTGTGTGTGCGGGTCAGCCGAGTTAAGCCTAGCAGCCAGCAGCCCAGGAGGTAAGAAGGGGAGAAGCCTGTGGTGCCTCTGATCAGCTGCCTCTGATCAGCTGTCAGCTCTGTGGCGTGTGTGCATGGCCCGAGCCCCATGCTCTGCTCGGGGAGAACATTCACTGGCATGTGTCAGCTCGCTGGCAGCCCGGGGTGGGCCGGGACACGCTGTCCCAATTCTGCCTCAGGAGACGACGCCCAGCAAGCAGTTAGCCCACCCGGCTTAAGTTTCCCCAGAGAACCCAATCCTCACTGCAGAGAAATCCTTTCCGGTGCCCAGGGTGGCTGTAGCTTGTAATCTGACCCCGTTAGAATGCTGGCTCTGTCCCTTACCCAGGCCAGCTCTTTCCTAAAGCTGGTTTTAGGAGGAGTTATTTTCCAAACGTGTTGGATATAATCTTGAAGCATGTTTCCGATAGTGTCTTAGGAGATTTACACTTTCTTAATTTTCCAGGGGAGCATAACCCAGATACACATTGTGGAGCTAGCATAGTCACAGTAAACCCACAACCATGGGCTGCCTGAAAAAATCCTTGGCACCCCAGGCATGGCTCTGGCTTCCTATGTCACTGTCTAGCACACTAGGATCACACCAGCCTGAAGACAATTGTCCTTGTTCAGGGTGCCCATCACAGTCATCATAGTTCCCATCCTCACACTCGGCGGATTCTAGTTCACCGGTTATTTTCTCCTCTGGCATTTCTGCGGGCTCTGTAGGGCGGAGTTCTAGGCCTCTTTATTTAGGGTGAGAGCATGGCTCTCTTGGAAGGTGCAATAGTTTGTCTGAGGTCATGCAGCTAATTATTGGCAGAACTATGTTTCAAATCCTGGTCTTCTAAGGGGCAGCCTGACATGGTGAAAATATCACCCATCTCACCGAAGAGCTGTGTGACCTTGCACAAGCTAGTTACTAATGTTCTTAATATTAACAGTAACATTTACAAAGCACCCGCATAGTGTAGGTACTTTACACCATATCTTATTGCACGCTCACACTAGATCTGTGAGATGGGTTTTATTTATCTATTTTATTTTTATCTTATGATTTATTTATCCGTTTTATAGACAAGCATCCTGAAAATAGGTTGTCTGAGCCTCGGTTTCTCAATGAAAATATTGCCTCCTCTGTGGGAGGGTGATTACGAGGACTGAATGAGGTATTGTGGGTAAAGGGGTGCCGAGGGGTGCTCAGCAGTGCCTCTTCCCTCTCTCTCTTGTCCCCGCTCTGACTCCTAATTCAGTGGCCTTTCCGCTGTATCCCATTTAATACCAGTGCATTTGGAAGCTGAGGTCATGCTGAAGTCCTCTCCATCCCATTCCCTCCCCTTCCACAGAGGCCACTTCAAGGCTGAGCACTGTGTGTTTAGTCTTATGCCAGTTCAGGAAACACCATCCTCCCCTGGCGTGTTGCATCACACCCCTGACATTTGCCCCGAGCCTGTGTTCTGGACTGCTAAAGCCTCTTCAGCCACAGGGCTCACTTCTCTGCTGCCACAAACACAGCCTGTTTTTCTTATGGTGGTATCTTGCCAGGATCTTTGATGTTGTTACCTTGTGTTTCATGAGGGGCCACATTTGGAAGTGACCTGGAACCCAGGTCTCCTGATGTCCAGTGTCATGTTCTGCAGCTTATCATTACTTGATGTTTAAGAGGAGTGTGCAATAGGTCATCTTTGGAGAACTCCAGAAACGTATTCCTTCAGCTTTGAATAAATATTTAGTGTCTACTGTCAGCCAGACCCATGGTAGACACTGGATGTGGCAGCGAAGGGGACAGGTCTGTCTGTCATGCAGCTCACATTCTAGTGAGAGAAGTAGACACTAAACGCATAAACAAGAACGTCGGTAAGATAATTTTAGATTTTAAGTGCCATGTAGGAAATAAGAGGGGCTCTGGGGTGAGAGTAACTGGGATATGCTTTGTGCTTTGGAAGGATGGTCAGGACAGAACACGAGGAGGGCATGTTTTGAGCTGAGATCTCAGATGAAAAGCTGGGCAGGAGCATTCCTGGCAGAGGGAGCAATGGGAAGAAGACCCAGAGGTGAAGTGGGCGTGGCCATTCGAGGAGTGACATGGAGATCTGCATGCTCGGACACATTGTGCCAGAGGGACAGGTGACAGGGTCAGAGAGAAGCAAAAGCTAGGTCATATTAAATGGCCCTGGCAGCCACAGAGGAGTTTGGATTTTCTTCTAGAATTAGTGGGAAGGGGAGTGATGGGTTCTTAAAGAACACTGAGGCAGCTAAATGGAGAATGAATTGTAAAATGTGAACAGGGAAGCAGAAATACCAGTTACGAGGTTGTTATTATAGCCCAGGAGAGTTGACAGGGGCCTGGATTTGGTTATGACAGTGGAGACAGAAGCAGATAAATTTGTGAAGTTAGGACAACAGGTCTTAATGAAGGATTAGATGAAATCATTTATTCTGCTCAGTCTACTCAGTGCCCAATTAGTGTAGATCAAAGTGATATCTAGTTGTTGTTGTTGTTTTTGTTGTTTTTTTAAATCTTCACCCAAGAACATGTTTTCATGGTTTTAGAGAGAGAGGAAGCGGGGGATAGGGGGAAGGTTAGAGAGAAACATCAATCAGTTGCTTCCCGTGCACTGTTGCATCCCCAGCAGAGATCAAATCTGCAACCCAGGTGTGTGACCTGGCTGGGAATTGAACTCATGACTTCTTGGTCCATGGGATGATACCCAACCAACTGAGCCACACCAGCCAGGGCAATGATATCTAGTTTGAATTCCTAAACTTGGGGCAAGGCAGTGGAGGCATCTGGCAGTGGGTAGACTCGAGAGGCAACAGACCTCACTGCCAGGTGCCCTTCTGCAAGTTTGAGAGACTCTAGACAAAGGCTGGTTTTTGCATCTCTAAAAGAAAGCTGGGAGAAGGGACAGGGGAGAGATTGTGAAGAGTTCATTCACTCAATAGTCCTATGGCAAGTGCCTTATCTGCGTTGGTGTTCTGCTGGTGGTAAGATAGGGCTCTGCTCTCGAGGCCCTCCCATCTCTGAGAGAGGTAGAAATGCAAATAGATGAATCTCAGTGAGTCAGTGTAATGGCAAAGGGACAAACAAGGAGATGCGAGAGCACAGAGGAGAGGACTTGTTAAAGGGGAAGTCGGGGAGGGCTTCACAGAAAACCTGGACATCAAAAGGGGGTAAAAGGAGAGAGCATTTCTGAAAATAGGAATATCCTTTGCAAAGGCTGGGAGTCCTATAAGAGAGGGGTATATTAAAAAACAACTCAGTGTGGGTGGATTATGGAGTGCGTGGTGGGAGGTACAGGCTGGTGTGTCAGGTTGTTGACTGCACTGTGCATGGTCTTGTAGAGCACGTTGAGAGTGCCGGACTTAATCCTCCAGGCATCCAGGAACCAACAGAGGTCTTAAAGCCAGGGTCTAGTTGATGGAAAGCAAAGCAAATAGCTGTCCCATTGACTGCCGATCAATCAACTCCTCCTTTCCTACTGTGTCTGGATGCAGCCTCAGAAACGTTCTCAACATAGCACTGCAGGCAGCCACTTCCAGTCAACCAGAATTGGCAGAGGAGGAGGCCTCTTTGCCATTCCCGAAAGGAGATGAGTCTGTGGATGAGTTTAAAGAGAGAAGTGTTCTAGGACCAAAAAACTACCTTTTACAGTTGTCTCATCAGCCACAAGTAGAAATTGCCTACATTGTGCAAGACAGGGTGGAGGACAGTGAGCGAGAACCCAGTGTTCCTGATACTGAAGAGAGAGTGGCCATTAGGCTGAAGGGAGAAATAACAACCTAGTCCTAAGGAACATATTTCTGAGTGCAGCCATGGCTGTATGGCTTCCAAGGTGGCAGTGCTGAGGCATAAAGTACCAGGCTTTCTAGGAATCCCGGTCCCCTTGCCCTTGATGGGTGCTCTGGGCCTGTAGGGAAGGGGCCTGTAGTGTTCCAGTAATTTCAAGGCTGCTTTGTGTTGGTCCTTTCCCCAGAAAGATCTTTTGAACGCCATGCAGCTCCTTTGAAGCAGTAAAATGTCCTGGACCAAGGAACAAGGAGGTGACTGTTAGTCTGAGATCTCAGCGGTGGCTGTGATTGTCTCTGCCAGTTCCATATCCTTGGCACTGAGCTCCGGGTCTGGTACAGGTTGTGTGCTCAGTGTTCGTTGACTAAATGATCAAAGAAAATAAATTAACCAACTAGCCAACCCATCAACCATTCAACCTGAGTGCTAATCTCAGCTCTTGAATTCCAGTTCTCTTCACTATATAATGATCCAATTGACCTCTGAGGCCCCTCACATGCTTCTGCCTCAGGATTCTAGGATGATGAATAGGATGGTTCAGAGTATGCCACATCATCTCTCATATCACTGATAGGACTCAAGTTTAATCAGAATAAAATATCAAAATCAAGCTCTATTTCACAGCATCGCAGATATGCCTTCTAAAAACAGAAATTGCGTCTGCCTCTGAGTTGTGAAGGAAATGTATTAGGTTATTTAAAACAGCAAGATTGTCCTTTTTGTAGGGAGAAAATGAATTAAATCTTGTCTTTCTGACTAGGGATTTTAATTGGGATTTGAGTCAATTTGATCTAAATTTAAGTATCCATCTAGAGAGCGTTTATTGACATCTGCTGTGAGCAGAGCTAGGCATGTGGGAGATGGGAAGAAGAGCAAGACACGAGACGAACAAGATCCTTCCAGGCAGGAACTGACACTCTAGTCAGGAGGATAAGACGTACACGCTTGACTGTGACCCCAGGTCAACAGAGAACAAGTCAGGATAGGCCAGATCCAGGGCCGGGGGAGGTCAGAGGAGGAAACTCCGTCAAGTACATCACACAGTCTGCCTTTTACCAGAATTCACTAACTGCCTCAGCCAGGAGCATGTGCTCTGCACAGGTGCCCAAAGCTCCCAGTCAGCCTGCAGACACCCATTCAAGCTCCTCAGCCCCAGCCGTTGTTGGCAGGAAGATCGTCTCAGGCATTCGGCCACTGGCCTTTACGAGCAGTGAGTGCCCTGCACTGCCAAACTCGGTGGCCCTTCTTATGATTCACATCCTTGGGGTTGACTTCAAGGAAAAGTTGTTCACTGGAACTGGAATTGGTCTTTTTTGTTGTGTGAGACTGGAAACTATTTGCCCATGTTACCCTTTCTGCCTCGGCTGCCACTGAAATTCAGGGTCTAACTAAAATGGCAACGTCCGCTAGATTCTGACATCTGTCTAGCACTCCCTTGGCCAGCCCTTCCCTGTGCAGGGTGGTGTGCTGCGTGGATAGGAGATCACAGGCCCCGCCCTCATGGAGCTGGCAGAAGTGTGTGAGCCAGGCCTAGGAGGGACTGCACTGTTGGCTGTGAGAGGGGACAGAGGAGGACTGGCAGTCAGGGGGGAAGGAGTTGGCTCCTAGGCTAGGGGCATAGAGGGCAAACCTAAAAGAAACCCAGGTGATTTGGATTTCGACAAATGTAGGAATCAAACAGGTTGACATAGGTGTAGTAGTGGGTCTTCTGAAATAAAAGAATGACAAAAGCATTGAGGAAGCAAAAAGAAAACAAAACTTGTGGCACATTTAGGGTCCTGAGGATACATCAGTTTGACTCTAACAGAGGGAACGTAAGGGGAATAATGCCTAAGAATAGTTTGGGCCTGTCTGAGTCAGTTTCAGCTGCTATAACCAGATACCATACGCTTCAACAACGTAAGCTTAAACAACAAACTTTTATTGCTCATGTTTCTGGAGCCTGGAAGTTTGGGATCAGGGTGCCAGCATGGTGGGTTCTTGGTGTGAACCCTCCTTCTGGTTTACAGATGGCCGTCTTCTTAACTGTGTCCTCACATGATGGACAGCAGAGAGAGGGGAAGCAAGTTCTCTCTCCTGTCTCTTATCAGGGCACTGATCCCTTCATCACCTAATCATCTCCCAAAGGCCCCATCTCCAAAGCCTATCACATTGGGAGTAGAGTTTCAGCGCACGAATTTGGGGGGACACAAGCATTCAGTCCATAGCAGGCCCAGCTCACAGAGGGCTTCCTTAAATGTTCCAGGTTAAGGCAATTGTATCTTTAATTCTGTAGGGAATAAGATGTCACTGATCATTTCTAAGTAGGACTATGCATAAAACCCTAGGGTGGGAAAGGACATTAGAGGTAACCCAGTCCCGCTCTCTGTCTCACAGGTAAAGAATGAATTCCAAAAGGGGAAGTGACTAATCTGAGGACAGACAACTAGTTCATGATGGAGCAGGATCCAGGGCCAGAACCAGAACCAGAACCAGATCTCTGGCTTCAAATACAGTGGTCTCTCACACTTTGTGATGTGATCTGTGCTCTGGAAAGATGAGTGAGGCTTTTTCCTGGAAGTAGACGAAGAGAGTTTCTAGTGAGAAGGAAAGGAGGGATGAAAAGCATCCCTTGGAGGGCTTTTATATAAACTTTGGGGTGAAAAGTAACCTTGGAGGTCTTTGATCAGGGCCTTGATAGTGGGCAAGGGGATGGGGCTGATGGAGGAGACACAGAGGTGCAGTTAGTGGGACATGGATGTGGAAGGCAGGTGAGAGGGAAAAGGCTACTGGTACTTTCTTTGGTTACTGCTCTTTACTAAATCAATCTCTCTCTCTCTCTCTCTCTCTCTCTCTCTCTCTCTCTCTCTCTCTCTCTCTCCCGTCCCTCTTGTCTAGGGGGCCTGGTCCTTTTCTAAAATCTGGCCTTCCAAGTCTTAAGTCTTCAGAAATGTGATCCATTTTCCAGGCACCACTCTGGCCTCATGTTTTGTGCATGGGATATTGGCACTGCCATCATCACCTGAGTGTCTCTGGTTTTAGGTTTCCTGCCAGGCCCTGGGAAGATGCTGTCTGTGTGACTTGTCTCCATCCCATGACTGTAGCTTTGGAACCAAAGCCCTGAGACGACCTCCAACAGACACAAGCTCCATAGCAGGCCAGGCGCCTGGCCTGGAGGGGGCACCTGGCCGACCTCTAATCACGGTCGCCTTGCCTCAGGCCTGTAGGCCACCAGCCTCAGAACCTAGTGTCACTAGCAGGCAGATTCCTGGGCTCCATCCCACACCTACTGAATCAGAATCTCTGGGGGCGGGGCCAGGGATCTGTATGTTGGATAAGAATCAAGTTTTGTTTTTTGGTTTTTTGTTTTATACCGGAAATTGAGATTCTGTCTTAAATCAGTTAATTTTTTTGTCTGGCCCTGTTCCCTTGTTTGAGAAATGGGAAATGATGTATATAGTTTACAGTGAAAATAGAAAATTTTGAAAAAATGCTACAAGTTTTACATATATTTATAAAACTAACAGACAGCTATAATTATTATATATATATCACTAAGTTGACAATCTCGGGGCCAAGAAAGTTTGGAACATTTCTCAGATTGAAATACACTGAAAACTGGTAAAAGGTCTGAGTGCTCACTCTTGGAGCATGTGTGTTCCCCAACCACGTGAATATATGAATGAATGCCTACAGGAAACAGAGGCCCTGAAGCAAGGCCATTAAAGCTTTCTCTTCAATGCCCTCCACCTCATGCATGCATTCAGTCAGCATCATTCACTGAGTGCCTAATACGTGCCAGGGCACTGTGCCAGGCTGAGAATATAGAGATGAATAAGATATGGTCTCTGACCCCAAGGGGTTGGAGATCAATACCGAAATGAGTGTTCAATCTGCTATGATGTGCTCCAGCTCCAGGTGGGTAGAGAGGTGGCTATCAGTGCTTTGGCAACAAGAGAAGGAGCCAGCTGTCAGGGAAGGTGTTGTCAAGGAGGTGACACAGGTGCTGCACCTTGAACATGAGCACCATTGTTTCAAGACAGAAGCCCCCCTCACAACCCCTGGCTTCTTTCTTTCATTCCATCAAATCCTCTCCAGTTTCCTCTCATCCTCCTTCAGATCAGTCTCAGAGAGTCAGCATTCTCAGCTTTTTCCCTTCTCTCCCTACCAAAACCAGCTTTCACTAAAGTCAGTACTTAGGTTCAATCCTAAACATCTGGGTTTAAAACAGTAACCCCCCCACCCCAACTCCAACTGGGGATCGAACCTACAACCTGGCTATATGCCCTGATTGAGAATCTAATTGGCGACCTTTCAATGCATGGGATGATGCTCAACCAATTGAGCCACACTGGCCAGGGATAGCTGAAGTGGTCTTAAGGTCTATGGAGACTTATTTGTATGTTTGCCTCTGACATCGCCAGCTGATAGAGCTGTTGTGCTTTGTTGGAGGTGAGAGGATTGGTGACAAGTGGTTTTCCCTAGTCCTTGTTATTTTACTAGTTAACTAATTACTATTTTATTTAACTGTAAAGAATCAAGGATTAACACATTGGTCTAAGTGGAACTGTAGGATGACCTTTGTGTTTAAGGTAGGATGACAATGGTTAATGGGTCAGACCTTAAGCTGACAGAGCCCTTCACTATGTATGTCTGTTCTACTAAAAAACATGTCCTTTCTACTAAAAAAGTGCTCCACAAACCAGTGGTCTCGACCTTGGCCAGTGCTAATTAGAAATGAAGAACCTCAGGCCCGCCGAAACTGGTTTGGCTCAGTGGATAGAACGTCGGCCTGTGGACTGAAAGGTCCCATGTTTGATTCCGGTCAAGGGCATGTATCTTGGTTGCGGGCACATCCCCAGTAGGGGGTGTGCAAGAGGCAGCTGATTGATGACTCTCTCTCATTGATGTTTTTAACTCTTTATCCCTCTCTCTTCCTCTTTGTAAAAAAATCAATAAAATATATTTAAAAAGAAAGAAAGAAAGAAAGAAAGAAAGAAAGAAAGAAAGAAAGAACGAACGAACCTCAGGCCCTACCTGAGACCTGCCGAATCACAACCTGTATTCAGCAATTCATATGCACATTAAAGTTTGAGAGACACTTCAAAGTTAATTTTCTCCCCATTTATTTTATTTTATTTTATTTTTTAAATCAGGACACTGAAGTCCAGAGAGGTAAAAGGACAAGATCCTGTAACAGACCCAGGATTCAAGGCCTGGTCCATCCAATTCCAAGTTCAGTTTTCTGTCCACTACATAGCTGGGCTTCTTTATGCCATATTAATTAATGCACCCTTTTTTAATGTCCCTGGTCAGTGAAGAGGGGGAGGGAAATGACACTTCTTCAAGGTACAAATGCATCTTCTTGGGAGCTTTAGGGTATCAAGGAGAGTTCAAAGGGAGTTCATACCCTGAGCTGTGACTTTATGCCAGGTGCTTGGACACGTCTGCATGACAGGAAATACTGTCTCACTTTACAGAGAGAAGGGACCCTCAGCATGTTACTGAGCATAGTCAGCCTGCAGGACTTAAAGAGGCAGGAGCTGAAGGTAGTATTTAAAATCCTGATAGTAGAACTTCCTGGGTCAGAGGTCAAGGAATCAAATGCTTAAACATCCCCCCCGCCCCCCCCCAATGGCTGAAGTAAGATTCTCTGCCTGAACGAGGCCAGTGTCCTCCTTGAACCATCAGGTTTGGTGGCTGCTCACTCCTTCCGAAGTCAGGGATTCAGGCTTCGGTCACTTGCAGCTCCTCTTGATTTATGAACAACTGTCTCGTAGAGTGAAAGTGGTTTTCCCAAAGAGAAAAAAATTGCTTAAACTAAGAATCAAGATGACAAAATGTATTATTTATAAGGGCCTAAAAAAAAGTGCCGGATCCTCCGCTCAAAGTGAGCAGGCGACAGTCGAGCGCTGTGTGGAGTGGAGCCCAGCAGACTCTGACTGGATCCACGTGGTAGGCTGGTCAGCCAGCTCTGCTCAGTATTCCAAGGGTCCTTCTCAGGAAGTGGCTCCAGCTGCCGATATATAGAGGCAGCTCGTACAAATGGGACCCAACTTACAAGTGTGTGCAATGGAATCAGCTAAATGAGAAATTTTTTTATTTTTTAAATTTGTTTTTATTGGTGTTGGAGAGAAAGAGTGAGATAGAAACATAGATGAATCCATTGTTTGCCTCCTGCACTTCTCCCACCAGGGATTGGACCACAAACCCGGGCATGTACCCCAACTGGGAATTAAACCAATGTTCTTGTGGTGCATGGGTTGATGCTCAACTACTGAGGCACACCAGCAGGGCTAAATAAGAAATTCTTCAAGGAGACTAGAGGAAATGCATAAGAGTCTGTGGATTGGTGGGAAAACACACACACACTCCCACCCCATTTATAAGTTTACATAGCATAGCATTCCTGACATCAGGTATGGTGCTTTCTGGGAGTGGAGGCCAGGTGGGACAGGGGTAGACACAGGGCTTCTCTGCATTGCTGCCTCTGGCCCCTGGTTCTCTATGGAGCATGCAGCTGTTGGTGACACTGTCCATGTGGAGTCAGTCCTTCCGCTTCCAGAAAACAGCCACTTCTTATTGCATCACAGTTCTTTTGTCCTTAAGGTTTGGCTCATTCTTGAAGTTACAGCTATTTCTATGTTTTCTTTTAAAATAATGTTTACAACATCATAAACTCAGAATCAGCAAATCTGCATTTTGTCCAGTGGTGAAGAAACAGCTCAGTATCTAGGGGTTTCTGACTAGTGTTACAGAAAACCTGTCACTCATCCCTTGCCTCAGCCATAATACCTTTGCTATGTAGGTGCTTGTGATACTGACTTAGATCTGAGGACAATTTCCCAAATCCATCTTCCTTAGAGGGCAAGATCCAGGGACAAGAGGGAGGTGACTGAAAAAGAGAAGGTGATGCCAAGGGTCTTCTGAGGACTCCCAAGGAAGCATGAGATTGCGCTCTGGCTTCAGAGTGTTTACAAGTCTGCTCTTACCACAGAACAATGAGCTGGGGTTTGAATAAACTATAGAGGCTATAGCCCAGAGAACCCTCTCACCTGTCTCTAATCTTTCCTCTATTTTATCCTCTTCCTTCCTCTTCAGAATTTATCTCCCGGGATATGGTGACTACACTATGGGGTAAAAATGCTTCCAGCCGAAACCGGTTTGGCTCAATGGATAGAGCGTCGGCTTGGGGACTGAAAGGTCCCGGGTTTGATTCCGGTCAAGGGCATGTACCTTGGTTGCGGGCATATCCCCGGTAGGGGGTGTGCAAGAAGCAGCTGATCGATGACTCTCTCTCACCGATGTTTCTAACTCTCTATCTCTCTCCCTTCCTCTCTGAACAAAATCAATAAAATATATATTTTTTAAAAAATGCTTCCAGTAGCTCATGCTGTGTTTGGAGGTTGCTATGTGTTGGCTGATGGCCTTCTCCCCAGCCCATGGGAGTGGTGGTCCAGGGGCCCTGATGTAGGCCCCTAGCAGCATTACCTGGTATTGCCTCAGGTTCTAATTTAAAAGATTAGAAATAGTACCTCATATCAGAATGGGTACCTATTCCCATTGAATGGACGCCTGAATATGAATCATAGGCTCAGGTTTACCTAAATGCCTTGGCAGTGCAGGGAGCTTTCAAAAAGGGACATCTGACCTTTCTGTCCTCCATACCCCAATTCAGAATTAAGGTTTTATAAGTTTAGAAGAAATCTTCAGCATTTAAAAACCCAGTTGTCTACTCAATATTTGAATGAGAAGAAACAAGGTATAGAAGGACATAGTCTGTTGAAACTAGTTGAATTCAAGTCCCATCTTCACCACTCTCTAGCTATGTCAGTGGTGCTCAACCTTTCTAATGCCTCGACCCTTTAATGTAGTTCCTCTTAGGCTCTACAGCAGTGATTCTCAACTTGTGGGTCACGATCCACAGGTTGAGAACCACTAGCAGGGTCGCCTAAGACCATCGGAAAACAGATATTTACATTACAATTCATTAACATTATTTACATTAGAATTCATTAACCTTCCTTGTGACAAGTATACCATAGGCATGGGTTAACAGTAGGAGGAACTGGGGGAGACATTTTTGGGATCTTTTCAAGTTTTCTGTAAATCTATTCCAAAAATTAAAATACGTCGGACAGAAAAGTTAAGAACCATATCATTTCACTCATGTGTGGGATATAAAACTGAAAGCAACACATGAACAAACAAGAAAAACAAACAAAAACTCATAGACACAGACAATGGTGTGGTGGTTACCGGAGGGAAGGGAGTGGGGAGGGTAGTAAAGGGTAAAGGGGGTCAAATACATGGTGATGGAAGAAGATTGAGCTTTGGGTGGTGGGCCCATAATGCAGTATACAGTTGATGTATTATAGAATGGTACACGTGAAACCTTTATAATCTTATTAACCATTGTCATCCCAATAAATTTATTGTTAAAGTTTATTAAAAGAAATTCCTGCTCTCCTGCTGCTGCCTGTATGACTTGGGCGTGTTCCTCAGCTATGTGACAGGGGACAGGACCGCACGGCAGGGTTGAGACCGTGACAGTGCTTTGGAAACAGTGTCCCCACATTCTTGCTGAGCATGCAGATTCCCCTCTGGCCTCTGCAGCTCCTCACGGGAGGCCGTCCAGGGGTTGCCCCAGCGGGCCCCACCCCTCTGGAATCCCTCCACAGGCAGAATTCTGTGCAGGAAATGTCTCCCTAACCTTTCCTGACAGCTTGCTCCAAGAGACCAAGGTCTCATTTTTATTTTTATACGTCACCTCATTTTTCCCCCCACCTTGAATTTAGTTTTTCTCTTCAGGAATCAGCATATGACTCAAACCGCCAGTTCTAAATTTAGTATCGCCTGTGATACCAGGAACGCAGGCAGCACTGCCTGGGATATGTATTTGGAAATAATGGTTTTATTTACCCACATTCAGTAATTCTGACTGCCTGCTGGGTTCTTTCAGGAAAGAGTTTGTCATCTCCTTTCCTCCTAATAATGAAATGTTGCTGCTCAGGTCCCAGAGGCCCAGCCTGAGCCAGACGCTGGTGACTTGAGTCTCTGTTTAATTAAACAGTATCGTCCCTGGCACTCTCCAGGGCTCCTGTTTGGAGGGAGTTTGGAGACAAGGCTTATGGATTCTTTGGACCCTCAAGCTTCTCTCTGGGCTCCAGGATGATAAGCTTAATCCCACACCCCCTTCAGCAACCCCCCCCCCCCCCCCCGTTTTTCAGAGAGTTGCCCCTTCAGTGCTGGAATAGATGGGAGGAGGAGAACATTCCACATGGGTAGAGCCATGTGCCCTGTAAATCACATACAGCGGCTGCCCTCATAACTATAGTTCATTAATTTATTTTAAGAAAAAATGTTTTGAGCATTTGCCATGTATTGAACACCATGCTAGTTATTAGGGTTATAATAGTGACCCGGACAGACAAAGTCCTACTCCCCCAAAGTTTATGACCTTGTACACATGGTTTGTATGGCTCTAGCATAAAACAGGTGCTAAGGGGTGATACATAATTAATTCGGGAGATAGTGGGTATTAGTAAGCCAGGGATGCAGTAATAAAGTCGAGTGGCTTAGCAGAAATTTACTCTTGGTTCTAGAGGCCAGAAGACAGACATTGCATGTCAGCAGGACCGTACTCCCTCTGGGGACTCCCGGGGAGGACCCTTCCCGGCCTCTTCTGTCTTCTGGCGGCTCCAGGCGTTCCTTGGCTGCCTCTGTCTTTGCATCGGCCCCTCCTTAGTGTGTCTGTTTCTCCTGGTCTTCCTCTTACAGGGACACTGGTGATTGGACTTCGGGCCTTTGTGGGTAATCCAGGATGAGCATCCTGGCCCCTGACTTAGTTATGTCTATAACAGCTCTGGGAGAGAATGCGTCGCTTTCTCCAGCTGCTGGTGGCTGCTGGCACTCCTTGACTTGTGGCCACATCACTCCAAGCTCTGCCTCCTCGGTCACATTGCTTCCTCCTATGTGTGTTGATGCCCCTCTGTCTTTCTTTTACAAGGACATTTGTGATGACACGTAGGGCCTACACAGGTAATCCAGGACAGTCTTCTCGTTTCAAAATCCTTAACTTCGACACATCTGTAAAGACTGCTTTTCCAAATGAGGTCACATGTGCAGATTCTAGGGGCTGAGATCTGGACGTTTCTTCTGGAGGGCCACTGTTCAACCCGTCGCACAGTGCGAGGCTGTAAGACTGTATATGCACCTATGAGGTGGGTTTTATTGTCATTTTTCCGCAGAAGGGCACTCAGTTATTTACCCAAGGTCATTAAAACAGAAAGTAACAGAACTGGGGCTGGGAACCTGGAGTTGTCTGACTTTGAGGCCCATTCTTTTCTTCCTGTGACCTCCTGACCACCCAGAATGTTTGGTTTAACACATAAATGGCCATGGGAAGACCATGCTTAGCTTTACCAGGTATTCTAATTCTGATCTAGTAGGAACTAGGTCGAGACAACTGTTGGCTGAGAGATGGACAGGGAGCTTGGAGGAAGGAGAGATGAGGAGGTAGAGGGCTGGGAATGAAGAGGGGCCCTTAGAACCCATGGTCGGGGCAGAGATACCTATTAAGTAAGAGAAATAGCTTAAAGGAGAAGAGGGCCGTGCTTTGCCATCTTAAGAGTTTTGCCAGCACCTTCTCTGGTGTGAGGGCTCTGTGCTTGCCTGCAGCGTGGGAAGTCTCTGGCCAAAGACGCTGATACAGCTTGAGGGCCCGTGTAGGATTGCTGTCCTTTTTCCTCTGTCGTCTCCTGAGCACAGTCACTGAAGTGAGGCACTGGACACTCAAGGAGGCACGTCTTGTGGTCCTTGTCCCAGAGGCAGAGCAGAAAAAGATCGAGAGCCAAATCCCACTCTGCCTTTCACCGTGGGACCTCAGACGAGGTACTTCATCTTTCCAAGCTCCGGTTTGGACCAGCCGGCTGCATTGCAGGGATGGTCCATTCAGTCTCTGTTTACCCCATGTGCCAAACATGATCATTTTTCACGTGTGCCTGAGCATGTTGGGAGCACTGCTCTGGGAGCCAGGCCTCTGAGGCTGAAGATGCACCAAGTTCAGATGACAGGGAGCTGAGCAAAGGCTGCTGCAGATGTATGTCCCAGCCCTCTGGAGCGAGAAGGGGGTTATTAAAGAGTCAGAGCCCTCGTGTTGGCAGCCCTGCGCCTGGGGATGTATTTGGATTGCTGCGATGATTTCCTTTCCAGGGCCCCCTCGCATTTAGTAGACTTGCTCTGCAAATGCGCCCTGTCTCAGCTGCACTAATGGGGACTGAGGAAAGAGGTTTCATCCATCCCTGGGCTAACGCTGTTCAGGGGAGGAATGCTCCCTTCCCCAGGAGACAATGACAGTGAGAGACTTTGGGGATGGAAAGGGAAGGGGAGGAGGCAGAGCGAAGGCAGCCTGCTCAGTCACCGCCCCAGAGAAAGCCCCTCCAGAGCTCACGGTCTGAGCAGAGCATAAGCTTCCCACTTCCCGGCAGGAGTCACATGATTAGCCTTCAGGAGGAAGACCTCTCAGGGACTAACAGCATCCTCATCTTCTCCTGACACTCAGGCATGGATTTAGACGTGATGAGACCCTGAGGTCCTTGTGCAGACCCGATTCTCCGTCCAGATCCCAACACCCAGGAAGGATGGAGCCTAAAGAGCATTTGACAGATGCTGGTTGTGATGCTTGAATGAACAAACGGATGCAGACCCCTGCTTCTTGCTGGCATTAACCACATCTCCACGAGAAGGAGAGCTCAGAGCGGTCAGCAACTCTGCTCTGGCCAGGAATTCTAGTCCCAGCGTTCTTCAGAGAGGTTCTGTTTCTTCATCCACAGTGGGGATACTGATAAAGCATGGGCTCTGAGGTCTCTCTTACTGTGAGACCTGACTCTCCAAGCCTCAGCTTCTTCATCTGTAACAAACATCGGAACAGCAAACCTATTTCTCAGATGAAAGCACCCAGCTCCCCACATATTAGGGTTCTCCAAGGAAACAACACAGAGGATCTATCTGTCTGTCTGTCTGTCTGTCTATCTATCTATCTATCTATCTATCTATCTATCTATCATCTATCTATCATCTATCTATCTTAAAGAATTATCTCACATGATTATGGAGGCTGGGAGGTCCAGAATCCTTAGAACTGGATTTAGGCAAGAGCTGAGTTGATGTTGCAGCCTGCAGTAGGCAAGGTTTCTATGCAGCAGCCTCGAGGCAGAATTCCTTCTTCAGGAAACCTCAGCCTTTGCCCTTAAGGCCTTCCACTGATTGGATGAGGGCCATCAAAAGTTATTATATGTTAACACATCTGAAAAAAAGCCTTTATGCCAACATCTTGACCAAACAACTGGTGACCAACCAAGATGACAGCAGAATTAGCCATCACATCAGGAAGGGGTCAGGATTCCTGACAAGGAGGTATCCTTCCCTCTCTCCTGTCCTCCCTCCTTTTCCAAGTCATTGCTGAGGTCAGGAGAGGTGACCTCTGTTGTGAGAATCTGAGCAGTGGGCCTGTGTGTTCCTGTCGTCTCTCTCACGTCTGTTCTGCTGACCTCACACCCCAAGGAATCAGTGTCTCTGCCTCTGAAGGCAAGTCCTAGACCCTTAATGGTTCTCCGTTGAAGTCTGCACTCTACGCCCTACCATTTTCCTCTGTATCTCGCCCAAGTCGTTCCCAATCTGCTGCTCTAATATTCGCTGTGTTGCAGTTATTATTTTGATTTCTTCAATGAGAAGACCTGAGCTCTGCCACAGCCAGAGATTTTAGCCTTCAGGATGACCTTTCTGGCTGGGTTAATTCGCAGTGATGGGGCTGAAAGGAAAGGCTTGGTGGGGGAGTAAGAGTTAACTCCCTGCCCTGAGTGTTTCAGGTGGCATTCTGCCTGGAAGCAGAGAGCTGGACTCCATTCCATTTTAGAGATTTATACTCTGCAGGTGATCCAAAATGCTTCTCCTTTTAATGGAACATGGAGTTGCTTTTGCCAAAGTTGAAGGATGCCTAGATGGGATCTCTAAAGCAACATAAGGTTGGGGAGAGAGCTCTGGACCAGGGATTAGAAGACCCGGACCCAGATCTGCTACCTCCCCGTGAGATCATGGGCAAATCTCTCATGAGTTTAGGCCCAGCTACGTCTCATAGGTCCCGGAAACAGCATTCATCTTCCCTTTGCACAGAGACTACCTTCCAGCTTTCAGAGCATCTTTGTGATGCATCATCTTCATTCCTCACCAACCCTGTGCATTGGGCAGGACATAGACATGGGAAGGGAGTGTCTCCATTTTGCAGACAAGGTTCAAAGACATTCCCTGACTTGCCTGAGTTCACGCTAGAATTGAACTCAGGGTCCTTAGTCCAGCTTGTTTGGGGTACCCTTTGGAATGTGGCCATGTCTGTAAAACTATGAGAGCACATGTTGGAGTTGGCAGATGGCTGGTGGGGGATCCAGCGGGAAGGACAGCAGCACAAGAGGGAGGGTGACCCTGCTTTCCTGCTCCTGTTCCCCAGCACCAAAGCTTCGGAGGGAACCATAGTGTGGGTGAACTCACGTCAGCTGAAGGAGGGTTGGCCTCTAGCTACTCAAATTAAAATGTTTTCTGATGCCAGTGACTCAATTCAGAAAACATTTATTGAGGCTTTATCACAGAGCAGGTTCTCTACCGGGGGCAGAATAAGTAAGCAGAAGTAAAATGCAAAATAGACTGTCTGTCTACTTCTGTAAGCAGAAGTGTAATGAAAAGTTTTATATTTGAACTGTAAACAGAGGGCTTTGGTTTACAGGGGAAGGTGTGTGCCATTAAGTCATCATCTCAGGGACAGGAAGGCAAATACAGCTGAGCCCTGAAGGATGAAGCAGGATTTGACCACCAGGAGACAGAGGAGAAGTAGGGCCTCTCCCCTGTTCTTCTTGGCCATGGCTGCCGTGGTGCGACAGGAAGCCAGCTGCCAAAGCCTGTTTGCCGTGGGACCTGGCCAGCCCTAACCCTGGTGGAGCCTCTGTCCTCGCTTGTCAGATTTGATGCAATGCCCTGAAGTACATCCTGCAAAGCAAGAGCCTGCTTGGCAGCTCTCCAAAGAATAGACGGCAGGAGGGGCACGCCGGCCCTTGGCAGGGGACTGGCAGGAGGGAAGGAGGCACCTTTCTAGTGATTGTGTCTCCCCTCCTAGGGGCTGAGAGGCAGGAGCTATTGCTTTGCATGTGTAATTTTAGACTGAGTGTTTGGTGTCGTTATTTAAAATCTGGATTCTCAGTCTCTTGTGCAGTTTTCTGTCAGCTTGTTGCCATGGAAAAGTCGGGCTGGAAGCTCTGTCCCCCTGTGTCAGCATTTCTGGACCTGCCAGCTGCCTCCTGCTCCTTCTCCAGATGGAGGGGGCACAGGGCCCACTGGGGGCAGGTCCTCTCTCTGCAGGCACCAAAGCCACTGCATCTCTCTTTCCTTGGGGATGGGAGACTTCTTTCTTGGTGCATTGACTCTCAGCTCTACCCTAAGCGCCTGGATGTGCTATGCACTCTGCTGTGCTCTGTGAGTACAAAGAGGACTGTGCCAGGGCCACAGCATCTCCAGGCAGGGCTCTGCCAGCGAGTTCCATCACCCATCCCTTTCCTGTTCCTCCATCTCGCTCTCACTTCAGAATTGAAAGGACTGTGTTTGTTTCCCCTCCAACCTTTATCGCTGCTCATTTGGAATCTCCACGCCTGGACCTCACTTCGTCTCTCTCCTGCACCCAACACAGGACCCCGGGGCCAACGCAGGCGCTCACCCAGGACTCCTCTGTAATGAAATTCTTTCTCTGACGGCTCAGGGGGTCTGTCTGTCCTGTCCTCCTTCTGTTTTGAGCGAAGGGGCAGCCTGCTTGGCTGCTCGAGCCAGTGCAGAAAGGAAGACTTTAGAACCAGGTGAACCGGGGTTTGCGTTTTGGCTCCCCCTTTTCTAGCTGTATGATCTCAGCAAGTGGCACCTTCACGTGGAGCCTGAGTCAAACCCAATGCTTTCCTTTAAACTTGAATCGCCAGCCTGTCAGTAATTGGAGTAGTCATTTTAGAAACAGCATAGAGATGGATGACCCAGAAGGTGGGACCACACCCAGGTGGGACCCAGCCGAGCAAGTGGCCCTGCAGAGAGACCCAGGCTGTTACCCTGATGTCCTGTGTGACCCAATCAAGTCTCTTTCCTTAACCGAGACCTCAAATTCCCTACTTGGGAAAATAGGGACTTGGATTGGGTGATTGTGAAGAGTTCTGTTTGCTCTTAAAATCTGAATATTTAACTTGAAAAGAAAAATCTTCCCTCAGCTACTGCTGTCACCATCACCAATGTCCCTCAGCTGGCGGCTGACCTCAGCATGACCCCTCTGCCAGCCGCTCCAAGCTGCTCTCCCGGGAAGCTCTGGGCTAGAACATTGACATTGGATGTGCAAATCTCTTTTGGAGGTAAAATCCCATTGAATGCATCCTCTCTATCCCCACCCCCAGTCCAGTGGCCGGGCTTGGCTTGCACCCCAGAACAGTGCAGAATTGCTGGAAGGAGTGGTTTTTTTTCTTAGCTGCCTTCACCTGTGTCTTGCTTTTCCTCAGCTGCCTTCACCTGTTGTCTTTCCGAGCCTCTGGCTGCTAAGGATTCTGTTCCTTGAGCTACCTGTAGTCCAGGGCTCTGTGCTAGGCACAGGGTACAGAGATGCAGAGGCACCATCCCCGGGGCAGTCTCACAGTCTGTGACACGGACAGGCGAAGCAAAGCCGGGCTCTGAAGTCACTGGAGGCTGTCCAGGGAACTGGGAACTTGGGTTCCCGCCATCACCCTTCCTCTGTCTTGGGCCAGTTCTTCCCTTCTCCGGGCCCAGTTTCCTCTTGTGTAGTGCTGAGCGGGTCGGCCCAGGGATCTCAATGTTCCCTTCCTGCTCTGCAACTTCCACTTTAAGTGCCGTAGCTCTCTGTGAAGGAGTGATTGTCGTAGAGTTTTCAGAAGAATGAGGACCAGAGCTGAGCCTTGAAGGCTAGCCTAGGATTTGGACTGGCCCAGGAGAAATGGACCAGCGCCTTCCTGGCTGGGGGAGGAGGAGACGGTGGAGCATGGGTGAGGGTGGGCAGGGTGGGAAGCCCTCCTGACGACAGCATGTGGCTCATGGGGAATGAGATCCATCTTAGAGGAGGCAGCTCTTGCCTTCCATCGGAAGGAAGGCCCTCGTCCCCAGGGGTGGGGTACCAGTGGTACCTGCAGGAATGAGCAGCAATGAGGCAGGTTAAAATCAGAGCTCCCTTCCTATCCTGTGGCCCCTGTGTGATGCATATCATGGCAGAAAGACGTCCATCAAGAAGGCGCAAGTGTCAAAGCTAGGAGAGGTGCCAATACTGGTTTGGCCCAGTGATAGGGGTGTCGAACTCAATCAGAGAAGGGGCCAAAATCTAAAATCCAGCCTAAATCGCGGGCCGAATGGTTTACTGAACAGTCATAAACTGTCATTGTGATGAAAATGCAGCGGAGTGCAGTGATGACAGTGCGGTGCGGGCCACATTGCAAGGCCTGGCGGGACGGATTTGGCCCGCGGGCCTTGTGTTTGACACATGTGGGATAGAGCGTCGGTCTGCGGACTCAAGGGTCCCAGGTTCGATTCCGGTCAAGGGCATGTACCTTGATTGCAGGCACATTCCTGGTGGGGAGGGTGTGGGAAGCAGCCGGTCGATGTTTCTCGCTCACTGATGTTTCTAGCTTTCTATCCCTCTCCCTTCCTTTCTGTGAAAAATCAATAAAATATATTTTTAAAAAAAGCTACGAGAGGTTACCTCCTCTCCAGGCCTTTTCTTTCTCATTCTGGCCAGCAGGTACTTGATTCTTATGACCAGCGTAGAGTGTGAAAGAGTCAGTCTTCCTGGGATTGCTGCCCTTCTTCTATCGTCTGTCCCTCCCCAAATGTTTTCCTGAAGTCAAGGTAACAAGAGGAATATTTTGCTGTGTCCTTGGAATTGGATTCCAGATTCATGTGTCCGGCCTATGTGTCAAAGACTTGCCCATCCTAGACCCGCGTGTGATTTTCATCCTGACCTCCTGGCCAAGGCCGTTTTTATCCTCTCAGCCCTCAGTACCCATAGCTTCACAGGTGCCAAGTCACCGTGTTCCTGCCTCCTTGCTTTCTCTCTGAACATCTCTCTTCTGCATTCCATCTGAGAGCGTAGGCTCTGCGTCTGCTTTCAAACAGATCTTCCCAGAGCCCCTCCTTCATAGTCAGTCTCGAGTTTAGAAAAGCGTCTGGGAGCCCCTGACGTTATCTATGGTGACAACAGCATGGCAAGGATGGTCACTATTATTGCCCAGATTTTGCTTTTGAAACACAGCTTTGACTGCTTCTCCCTTTCCCAAAAGTCTAGTGGTTCCAGTGGCTGCTGAATCAAGTCCAAAATCTTTAGTCAGGCATTTTGAGGATTGTGTTTCCTGAGCCATCTGTAATGATATGCCCTGTACCTATCGTCTCCGATGTTCTTCCTTCCATTAGACTGAACTGCCACCATTGGCTCTGCAAGCTCCATCTCCTCCCCAGCAAGGCCTTTGTTCCCTCTGTTCTTCTTATTTGGAATGCCCTTCCTCCCCTCGTACATAACTTTGTTCCACTGTAAAGTTTGTCCTGATCACCTAGCTTATATATTTCTTGATGTCAGATGCGATGAATGGCTCACTCTGTATCACAGTATCAGCTACCAAGTAAAATTCAGCAAATGTTTTGTGAGTGGCTGGGAAGACCAGGTTCAGCCCATTTTCAAGCGAACTAGGGTTTGCATTAGGGAAGCTCAGTCATCCAGGCCTTCCGGCCAGGCCTAAGTGTCTCTGAGTTTCTGTGGAGGGATTGGGAAGTTCCCTGGTATCTGTGGGCATATATTAAGTGAGCCAGCTCCACACAGTCATGTGTGCTGCATACAAGCAAACTGGCACGAGAGGGTAGAAACCCAGGGAACCATATTAGTTATGGAGTCGATCCTGCTGTGTCCAGATGGGGATCAGCCATCCAAGGTACAGGGGCCTGTATAATCCTGGATGTCAATATTCTGAAGAGCCCATTTGGGGCCCTCTGACAGGGTTGGAGAGGGTCTGACGGCAGGAATCCCAAAGAAATTATTATGATGCACTCAAATTCCAAGGGGTTCCAGCCAGGCAGCAACTTGGGGGATAGATAAAAGGCTCTGGCCCTTTTGTAGTAAGTGGTGGGATGGTGAGAGAGTCCCAGTAGAGTGTCAGGGTCCTGCCCAGCCATTTAGAGATTGACTCAGGACTCCAGCCCCCCAAAGTCTCAGTTTAGGGCTCACTAGTCCTATGGCTGGGCATTTCCAGTGGGTGTCATCAGGGAGACTGTCATCAGGGATTTAGGCATGGTTCAATGTGGACACACCTTCTTCTGGTCTTCAGTTGCCTTGGGTGGGCAGGATGAGGGGAGGCAAAGGCTGATCCATAGCTAGGTCGAGGGGTGAGTCCTGCCACCTCTCTTGGCTCACTCTACCTCACCAGGCCCTTGCCTCCATTTCAAACTCAGGCCATGATCGTGCCACCCTCAGGGCCACTGTTTGGAAAAGCCAGTCTCAGGCTGACACTCGCTGCCTGTAAATGGCGTGGAATTAGGCTAATCAGCGGCTCTTAATTCCCCAACAAACTCGGGTGCTGTGCTAATTGCCAGGGTCCACGCCAGCAGATCCCCGGTTGGCGACATCAAACAAGAGAAGTGGTAATTTGGGGGCTGGAGTGGGGGAGGGCCTGCTTTGTTGGCGAGCCATTTAAAACCATGTTACCCCCCCGAGTGAGCCACAGTGCAGAGAGCCAGGCCTGGCCTCCTTATCAGCCAAGGGGCTGAGTGAGTGGCCCACAAGAGTGTTTGCAGGAGCTAAACCTCGGCACCATGGAGCAGTTTCTTGTCCATTAATGGATTCTTTTGGTTCACCAGGGAAGATTCCACCAGCAGCCTGGCATGGCACTGCCAGGGCAGCTCATCAGGGATAAAGCATCCGAACCTTGGTCTGCCGTTACCATGGCGACATGGCAATTCCAGGCTCTCCAGGCAACCTTACTGGCATCTGCTGCTGTGAAAAATTCAGATGGAGAAGGGCCACTGCTCCTCCTCCATTAGAGACAGAGCAAATCGTAAAGACAGGGAGCTATGCACCAAGGACCAGGATCTTAAAGGAAAATACTTCCTATTGACAGGACGGCTTTTTGATGAAATGGTGTTTAAGTGGCTCTTAAAGCTGTTCTGTCTGTTGGAGAGAACCACAGGGTCAGAATACTTCCTAGAGGAGAAGAGGAAGGGGGGGATAAAGTAGGGTATGGGGAGCAGGATGGGGAAAGGCCCTTCTGGGGAGATGAGTGAGTGTATAGATGAGGGGCAGTGGGTTTGGTGGGAGAAAAGACATTGGTAGAGGTGGGCAGATGTCAGCCATGTTTCTCTGAAACTTGCATGTTTGAGCCACGTGTGGCAAAAGCCAGCCCTTGGTCTTCTGCCACCCAGATGCTGTCCATGCCTTCCTCTCCTAAGGTCTGGGTACTGACCACACTCCTCCCACTCGGCACCCACTTGAGGTGGGCATTTCTTGCTTTCTGTTTTGGCTCACAGTTGTTTGTAACATCCCTGGTACCCACTGGAATCGTTGAACCCTTACATTTCATAGTGGAATGGGGACCCAAGAAGAAAATGCTTGCCTAAGGCCACCAGTGACACAGAGGCCATAGAACATAGTGGTTAAGAACTTGGGATCTGGAGACAGACAGACCTTGGGTTCGAGTCGTGTTGCCACCATTTCATTTTCAGGTGGGCCTGAGTCTCAGGTTCTTCAGGGGTGCAATAGGGTTCCTGAACATTCCTATGCTATTGGGGTGTTATGGGTGTGAGATGAGATATGGAAGTAATGCAGGACAGTTCCTGGTAGGTAGTAAATGCTTAAGAAATGTTAGCTATGAAGAGATAGGTAATTCCTTAAAAATGTGCACTGTCTTATACATCCGTGCTCCGTCCTCCTCTTTCCTTGTACACACGAGGAACCTAAATAGTACTTTATCTGAAGTTGGTATTAGAAGGATATTTGTTAACAGGATGAATGCTTGGAATAAAGCTTTGGTGCCATTTGGTCTTCATTTGGAGCCAGGCCAGGCCCAGTCTGGCGGGTGGAGCTCAGCCTGCAGAGTGAAGTGACTTGACCGTTTGTGTCCCCTAATCCAGTGGTCTGCAAACTCATTAGTCAAACTCATTAGAGCCTCAGTTTGCGGACCACTGCACTAACCAGCTGCCTGTGGCCCAGGACTTATACTTCCCAGGGATGTAGGAAAGACACATGGAATAGATTCTCCCAACCCGTGGGCACAATGTGTGGGATTCCTGCTAATTAATATGTAGTTTCTAATATGTGAAAGGTTTCCATTCACTTGCACATAGCCCTGGGGTTGTCAGGAACAATAGCCCATGTTGTGGATGAAGACCCTGAGACTCACACCAGGGGGCTGGCCTGAAAGCAGTCGCAGGAAGAGCGAGAGTTGGGGTGTGGGCCCAGCCTGTGACTCCAACTCTGATGGTCTCCCCACTGAAGGAAGGCTCTTTGGGTCTGTGGTTTCTCCTAAGATATGATCCCAGTGAGGTAAGGAGCACAGGGCTTGAAGTCACAATGCCTTGATATGGGTCACAACCCCATCACTTACCAGGATACAGCTCTTAGGTGAGTGCCTCTCTACTAGACATCTTTTTTTTTTTTTAATAAATTTTTATTGTTCATATTATTACAAATGTTCCTTTCCCCCCCCCTTCTCACCCCACCCTCTGCCCTTTCCCCACCCCCCCCCATTGTCCTCATCCATAGGTGCACAGTTTATGTTCAGTCTCTTCCCACATCCCCCTCTCCCCTTTTCCCCAAGAATAAACAGTTCACTCCCCTTCCATACCTCTGATTCTATTATATTCAACAGTTAATATTGTTCCTCAGATTTTTCTTTTTTTTAGTTTCCTTGGTTTTTAGATTCACTTGTTGATAGTTACGTATTTGTTGTTCATAATTTTTATCTTTATTTACTTTCTCTTCTGAAAGAACCCCTTTCAGCAATTCATATAATTCTGGTTTGGTGGTGATGAACTCCTTTAGCTTTTTTTTATTAGTGAAGCTCTTTATCTGACCTTCGAATCTGAGTGATAGCTTTGCTGGATAGATTATCTTTGGCTATAGGTTCTTGCTATTCATCACCTTGAATATTTCTTGCCATTCCCGTCTGGCCTGCATGGTTTCTGTTGAGAAATCAGCTGACAATCGTATAGGTGCTCCTTTATAGGTAACTACCTTCTTTGCTCTTGCTTCTTTTAATATTCTCTCTTTGTCTTTTGCTCTTGGAATCTTAATTATGATTTGTCTTGGTGTGGTCCTCTTTGGATTCCTTTTGTTTGGAGTTCTGTGCGCTTCCTGGACTTGTAAGTCTAATTCTTTCACCAGGTGGGGAAAGTTTTCTGTCACTATTTCTTTCAGTATGTTTTCGATATCTTGCTCTCTCTCAACTTCTGGGACCCCCATAATTCTGATGTTGGTTCGCTTGAAGTTGTCCCAGAGGTTTCTTACATTATCTTCAACTTTCTGGATTCTCTGGCCTTCTTGCGTCTGCGGAGGAGTGTCTTCTGGCTCTTTATGTTCCAAATCTTTGACTTGATTCTTGTGATCTTCCATTCTGTTTTTAGGACTCCATAAAATATTTTTTATTTCAGACAATGTATTCTTTATTTCTTGTTGATCCCTTATTATTTCTAGTTGATCCCTTTTCATATCCTCATAGATCTTGTTTATTTTATCGGCCTTTTCTAGGAGATTCTTGAACAACCTTATAAGTGTGGTTTTGAACTCTATATCCAGTCGCTTTTTGTCCTCCATTTCTTTCATTTGTGATCTATTTGGTTTAGGCATTTTCGCAGGCAGCTTTCCTGATGGGGCGGGGTTTCAGGGTGGAGCCTACAGCCTTGGCTTCCGTCAGCCCCGCCCTATGCGACTCCTGAGACTCAGGGTCCTTCAGTACTTGTTGCGAGCGCCTCTGAGAGAAAGGTGCCCTCGATTTTCGCCTGCTGCCAAACTGTCTATGCTCTCCCCCAATGAGTCCGGTATTGGGGTTCAGTTCAGTTGGTAGTGGGATTGGAGGTGGCGTTCAGAGCAGTCTGGAACCCCTGTCTCCTTCCCGTCAGGGCAATCCCAGGGCACAGCCGGCCGGCCCTTCTTTGCCCGCAGTGTGCGCGCCTCCGGGACCTTCTTTCGCCGCTTCCCCGGAGTCCCACCTTACAGCCCGGCTCCCTATGGATGAGCCTGGGTCCCCGGGGTCTGGCTTAGAATTGGGGTTCAGAGCAGTTGGAGCTGGGCCCAGCACAGTCGGAGCTTTTCTCTCCTTCCCGCTTGGGACCGCCAGCCAGGCACTCGGCCTCCCTCCTCTCCGGCTCTGTCCTCTCTGCGCGCGCCGTGTGTCTCCGTACCTTGGGCTTTTACAGCTCCTCCGCGCTTCCTTCTGGTTTTCTCCTTGCTTCTTGTTGTAGAATTTCCAGTCAGTCGACTTTCCTGTAGTTCTGGGTAATGTCCATTTTATATTTTAGTTGTATTTTGTTGAAATTGTTGTGTGCGGCTGCGGCTAGTTGCCTACCCGAGCAGCCATCTTGGATTCTCCTCCTCTCTACTAGACATCTTGCTATCAGATCTTCCCACCTCGGGTTTGTCGTGAGGCTTTGGAAAGCCTGAAACTCCAGTGTATGGGAACAGGGCATTGTCAGCAAATGGCGTCTCTGTGAGCAACCTCGAGCTCTGCAAGGCCGCAGCCAAGCAGGTTCAGGTGGGCTATGGAATGGCAGCCCGACTGTGTTGGAAAGTACTCTCCGTTGTCCTGAAGCATGAACCATCAGGGTTGGAAAGGCCCTTGGAGATCGGCAAAGCTGGTGCCTTCAGCTTCTGTTGTAGTTCCCACACTCCTCCTGGCCAGGCCCACCATGACAGTGTTGTCCCAGAGCTGGAGTGGAATCTCTCCAGTCTTTAGCTCTATGTCTGCCTTCCCCCAGCTGTGGCTGCAGGTTCTCTATGAACTTCAAGTGCCTTCAACATGGGCTGCCCCAACTACCCCTCCACACACAGTTCCTTTGGATTGGTGACCTCTGTGGACAGCCTGCCTTGCTCCTTAACTTGGCTTCCTCTCACGTGACTAAGCTCCTCCGGAGGCAAATGACACATGTTCATCCCTAAAACAAACATTTATTGAGCTCCTTTTATGTACCTCCAACTGCTCTAAGTGCCAGGGTACAGCAGTTGAACAAAATGAAATTGTTCTCATGGAGCTGTTCATTCTAGTGGGGAGACAGACAAATAAGCATATGATGGGGGGGAGGTTACATGCTAGGAAGGAAAATAAAGCAGTGTGAGGAGAGAGAACGGTGGGGGTGAGTGATCAGAGAAGGCTCTCTGAGAACATGACAATGAACTAAGACCCAAATGGAGAGAGAGAGAAGCCATGTGGATACCTGGGGAGGATGGTTCCAGGCAGAGGGAACAGCCAGTACAAAGGCTGAAGCCAGAAGCATGACTGGCCAGTTGGAGGGACAGCAAAGAGATCATTGTGGCTAGAGGGGAGGATACCGAGTGGATGGAACCGAATTGGTGCACCATCACAGAGTAGACACTCCATAGGTGTTGGTTAATTGACTGGAGACCCCAGGGAGAATTCCTTCTCAGGTTTGTGTCATCAGTGACTTCTCAGTGAGCTCTTGAACCCTACTCTTCTCATCTGCATGAGGATTTGTCTGGACACACTCTCCTCCTCATCCCCCACTTGCTGCTGGGTTCCAGGACAGACCTGCTTATTTCTACCCACACTGTTGCTCTCACTCCCATCCTCCTCTCCACACTGCTGATTCCCAACAGGCTGGGGAGGACAGTGACCAGGCTCCAGGAATGGCAGCAGGCCAGTCACTCCTGGCCGTGGAGCCACTTCTGTGTCCCTACCCCTCTGCTGGTGCCCCTCAGAGATATCTGTGTTCACTTAATAAGATGATATTTAATGGAGACCACTGAAAATTCCATCTGGGTCCCAGACACCAACGCACGGGCCAGGCCAGGGGAGACATAGTGCAGCAGCTCACATGGAAACAGGAGTGTCCATGGGCTATGGGTTCAGCTAGAGTCACTGGACTTGGACTTCAAAGCACCTAAGTGGCCTTGGGCTGAACTGGTAGAGGCAGCCTCTGGGATAAGGTGTGCATCGGGATGGGCTTGATCAGCTCTGAGGATTATACTTACAGAGGGATGATGACTCCCTGGTACCTACTGAGAGGAGGGCCCTGACTGGCCATGAGGACAGAGGGAGAATATTGTCAGAGGGAGGATAATGTCGCCTGGAGTGAGGAAATCTTAGAGGATAGGGTTGCTATCTGCAAACACTTAATGGGAATAAACTCCAAAGGTGCCATTGCTGCTCCTCCCCAGGGCCAGATCTCTCCTGTCAGTCCTAGACTCCACATCAGGCTTATGACATCACAGGCCTGCTCTGGATCCTCAACCCAGGAAGTGCTCATTTCTGGTCCTCCCCAGCCTCAGTTTCTTCATCCATGGAGTGTGGTCGTACTCAGGGCTGCTCTTAGATGGAATGGGCCATGCAAAAGTCCTTAGCACCCCAGGAGGTCATAGCAGGCCCTCCAAAGGGTCTGTCCCTTTTCTGTCCCTCTCCCAGTTCAGCCCAGCAGCCCAGCAAGCCAGTAGTGCTAATGGAGAATGCAGAATTCAGAAAGGGAGCCAGTGGGGAGGATTTCAGTTGTTTATAAAACAGGCCAACATGTTTCCACCTCGTAAGTTCTAAATCCATCATCCTTAGCTCCCTCGATCTAAGAATAGTCACCCCGTGGAGCCTACGTGCCACCGCAGACTCTCTCTGCGGAAATGTGCCCGCAGCCACCACAGCACTCCTACTCCTGGGGGGAAGGGGGGAGGGGCGTGAGGGTGCAGAGCACTGGCCTGTGCCTCTCCCAGCGGGGCTGTTTCTGAACCTCTCCCAGTCTCAGTTTTCTCCTCCCTACAGTGTTGATCCTCATACATTCCTCCCCGGGCTGCTCTAACCATCAAAATGGCGGAGCCTGCAGTAATGCAGAAGGAGGTGGAGAGCAGTGGGAAGGTGTGTAGAGGGGGACCTTGGGCACAATACCGCCACCTTGGGCCTCAGTTTCCTCTTATATAAAGGGATAGAGATTGATGAAGAGGACTGAGCAGCTTTTTGAGGTATGGGGTGCTAACGTAGGTTCTGGAGCAGTCCCTGCCTTGCAGCCTCAGAATGACAACTGTGAGGGCAAACCGAGAAACTAACGTGTTTTTATTTACCATCCGAGCCAAGGCCGCTCCTCTAGTGGGTCTGCGGGAGCCACCTGCTGACTGGGGTGTGTGTTCTCCTACTCTGCTCCTTGGCCTCTGCCTTCTTTCTCTTACACATACACACTCACACCCACCCACACACCACACAGATTCTCAGGATCAGGACTTTTGTTTCTCACCCCAGATTCTGCCCACTGCAGCAATGCCCCTACCAGCTGGGGACACAGAACCTCCAGGGGCAGGGCAGCGTTCCATCCTGACAGGGACGGGAAACCAGCCTTCCCTTGGCAGCCACACCCAAGGGCAGTCATTTAGCCCTCTTGAGAGAATAAAGCAGCTTCATTCTCTTCCTAGCCACTTATTCATTTATTCATTCCCTCGTTTGTTACTTTGCACCACAGGTATTTATTAAGCACTAATAAATGCCAACCACTGTTTCAGGTGCTGGGATACAGCAGCAAATGTCCCTGCTCTCAAAGAACTGTGTTCTGGTTGGGAGAGATATATAATAAACAAATAGTTTTAAACATATAAAGAAATAAAGCAGCTGAGGCGATAGAGATGGGGAAGGGTGTGGATTCCTGTGTTAGATGATGTTCTCAGGAAAGGCCTCTTAGATAGGATGACGTTTGAAAAAGAGCTGAACACCATGAGGGAGTGAACCTGTGGCTATTAAGGGCAAGAGCACTCCAGATAGCAGGAACAGCAAGTGCAAAGGTCCAGAGGTGAGTACTGTTTGAGCAGGAAGTCAGCGTAGCTATGGCGATGTCAACAAGGTTGAACATGATAGGGCATGAGGTCAGGGAGGAAGCTGGAGACCCACAAGCTGTTGTTTATCCAAGGAAGATGATGCTGAGCAGAGCAGTGCCCGTCTGACGTAGCTTTTACAGGATCGCTCAGGCTCTGTGTGGAGAAGAGACTCTGGAGGCAATGGCAGTAGGAGAGAGAGACCAGTTAGGAAGCCCTCTGCAGGAGGTGACTCGGCTAGTGAGAAGCAACCAGATTTCGCTGTGATTTGGGTCTTATCGATGGTAGGGTGGCAAGGAATTAATTGTCCAGGGGATGACCTAGACCTGTGGTTGGCAAATTGCGGCTCGTGAGCCACATGCAGCTCTTTGGCCCCTTGAGTGCGGCTCTTCCACAAAATACCATGGCCTGGGCAAGTCCATTTTGAAGAAGTGGCATTAGAAATTTAAGGTTAAAAAGTGTGGCTCTCAAAAGAAATTTCAATTGTTGTACTGTTGATATTTGGCTGTGTTGGCTAATGAGTTTGCTGACCACCTCCATAGATAGGCTATGCTGTGTCAGCCCAACTGGCCTTGCCCAGGCCAGCTGGGTGGGCCTACAATGCAAAATGACTATTGTCCAGGCGAGGGAGGGAGGGTCTGGACCTCTTTCTCTCCTGAAGTTGCCACCCAGACCAGAGTCCCTCGGAGGCCTGGATTCTGGGCTTCTTGCTCACAGCAGAACCCTAGGGACCGTCTTACCAATTTCTGCCAAAGGATAGCATCCCCTTGAGCTTAGGTGGCTGCACACTCAAAAGTCTTCCCCAAAGTGGCCTGGCTCTGAGCCCAGCTGTGTCCACAGTGACATATACCAACTTCCTGAGTCCAGAGCCTTCCTCTCCGTGAGGTACTCCAACTTCACCCCTCCTCTCTCTCCACAGAACAGCTCTAGGTCTTTGTGAGGTCTTTGACAGGAGACAAGGTGAACCATTAGCTGCCTGACTTTTCCACCCTTAATCTCCGCCCCCCCTCCTCTCCCACCCCATTAGGTGCAGGCGGCCTTCTTTGGCTTCCTCAGCCTTGGCCGCAGCGCTCACAGGGCTCACAGGCTCAGCCGCTCCCCAGAGCGCTTCTCTCACCAGGAGGGCTCTGCCCTCCATTGCTAAGCTTGTCCCCACACAGGTGGGTCCTGACTCTGTTCCTTTTCCCATTGCCCGGAGGCAGAGTTTTTGCTAGAGAGGACCGTATGCTACCAGAAGAGTCCTAGAGTCAGGCCACCTGGGTTTGAGACGAGCTCACTCCTCGTTGGCCATGTTACCTTACACAATTCTCGCCACCTCTCTGGAAAATGGGAGTCATGTTAGATTGTCCCTCATAGGCTTATCTTGGGGATTCAGTGAATAAATACTTAAAAGTGCTTATCGCTGGCCCTGGCCAGCTTGGCTAGAGTGTCGGCCTGTGGACTGAAGGGTCGGGGGTTTGATTCCCGTCAGGGACACATGTCTGGGCTCGGTCCTCAGTGGGGGGCATGCAGGAGGCGGCTGATCAATGATTCTGTCATCATTGATGTTTCTCTCTCCCTCTCCCTTCCTCTCTGAAATCAATAAAAATATATTAAAAGAAAAAAAAAAGTGCTTATCGCTGGGCCTGGCACACACTAAGCACTAGCATTTGTTGGCTGTATTACCACTTTTACATGGTGTGGACCTAGCGGAGGAACCTGAAACTTGGGAGTCCTGGATTCTAGTCCTGGCTAGGCTGGCCATGGGACCACGGGCAGTTATTTCCCCTCTCTGAGCCTAGGTACCTGCTCTGTAAAGTGGAGATAACAACACCTCATAGAGTTGTTGTGGGAATCAAGGTTACATTTGTATGAACCTGAGAAGCACCTTTCCTAGGTTGACGCCCTCATCCTCATAGTGTGAGCTGGCAGCTAGAGCTCCAGCCATCACATCTACAGTCCCAGTGACAAGAGGACGGAAGGGACCGAGAAGAAGGGACAGGGGCGGCATGCCATCTGCCTTTGAAGGCAGGTACCATAAGCTGTTCCAGAACTACCCAGCTTGTTGCATTAGCCATTACAGAACCAACCAGCTGCAAGAGCGGCTGGGACGTTTTCATTCTGTGGTTCAGGGACCATCAGGAAGCGCTACCATGTACGCGCAGGTGTTTGCCCTCCTTGGCAAGGCCCTTCCCGTCGTTGGGCTGTAGTCCCAGCACCATAAGGCCCTGTGAGGACCCAGGTTGCCAAGAAGCTCGGGCAGGTGCCACAAAGCCTGAACAGATTTGAGTATTGTATCTATCCTGTGCCAGGGACCCTGCCAGTCCCGAGGTTCCGCTGCCCGCGGTGCTCTGAGGCTGACGCAAGTGTGGTGGGCCTGGAGCTCCGTCACTGGTCACATCCTGGTCAGGCCAAATCTGTTGAGTCCCAGGAGCAGAGGGCCTGAACTCTAAGAGGCTAGGAAATCCCTCTGTAATTACAGGCTCTCCCCGCAAGGCTCAGGGTAACGCAGATTTGGGTCAATCAGGTGGGATGTCAGGGTCCTCGAGGACCTGGCACGTGCCAGGCACAGGGCAGAGGGCCCTCTGTAAGAGCAGGAATCTGCTTCTTGAGCCTTGGCCACGGCTGTTTCGAAACCTGGGCGCTCTGCATTCCAGTTAGCTTCTGGGAAATTTACCGCGGGACATTCTCCTTCCACCCCTTCTACACAAGAACAGCCCACGTGGTAGCATCGTGCTGAGTCCAGAGGCCCTTCCTGTCTTCACTGCACCTCTGAAAAGGTGGCCCTGAGAGGTGCGGGGGCAGGAGCCTCTGTTAAAGTGCTGGAGGAGCTCAGTCTTTAAAGGTGTCCTGTTGTGAGTCCCAGTCCCTCACTTTTCCAAGGTTTGTTTAAAGTGTTCATGATCTTCATGATGCTTGTCATTTCACCCTAGGCCTTCCGCTCTGGCGGTGCCCCTCCCTCTCCTCTCTGCCTTGTTCCTCTCTCCCCACGGCCTGCCTCCTGCGTGGCGTGAGCTGTCACTATGTGTCAGGCACTGTGCTGGGCATTTTATTTATCTATATAACCAGCTCTCATGCAGTCCTCCTGGCAACCCTCTGAGGCCAGGGGACCTCAGTACCATCACACAGCTGTGTGAGGATGTAACACTCAGGACAGCAAGCACAGCCCGAGGTAAATATGTCACATATATACCAGGGGCCAACAGAGTAGGAGCCACTGGCCAAATCTGTCCCGTGGCCTGTTCCATATGGCCTTGTGAGCTTAGAATCATTTTTAAAGGGTTATAATAATGAAGAAGAATATGCCACAGGAACCAAATGAGGCCCTCAGACCTGAAATATTTGTTGTCTGCCTTTATAGACTCTTTTGGAAGCCCTGACATAAAACACGCAAAGTTCAGTACAGATTCTGTGGCCATTCTGCCTCAGAGGTCCTAGGCCTCCCTTTCCTCATCTATGTAATGAGAACAACCTATAAATCACGGCTGCCTCATAGGGCTGTTGGAATTAAAGGAGACAGAGACTATAAAGTGCCTAACCTCAAGTGAGCTTCTTTGGAAGTAGTGGGGGCAGGTATTTCTGGGGTTCTGCCAGGCCTCTAGACCCAGTGGGCATGAAAGCCCTGGCCCAAGGCCTCGGCTACCCCAGCCCGGAGCGCGGCTTCCTCGGAGCGTGTTTCCTTTGGCAGGAGGAGAGGGACCTGCCAGCTGCCCATTGTGCCCAGTCCTGCTGGTAGGTCAGCTCTGCCTTCCTCCTGCTCCCATTCCCGCTGACCATCAGCTGGTGCCACTCACCAGGGCTGGGCACCAGGCCCACACCAGGTGCCAGGCTTGGTCTGAAGGTACCAAGCCTCTTGCATTCTCCCACCTCAGCTCAGCCTGGCTGACATGCCACTTCACCGCAGGAGCTGCGGCCTGGGATGCATCCTCTCTGCGTGCACGTCTCACTTGGGGGCCCAACAGGCAGGCATCTGTGTTCCTCAAACCCAAGCTTTTGGCCAAATATTGCCTTCCCATTGGGGGAGGGGAACCCTGGGCCAGTCCGCCTCCCTCTGTTGAAAGAGTGGTCTGTAAAACAGGGTTTTAGTGGCTAATGAGTGAGATGTAAAGAGGACAAAATTGGGCCTGGCCAGTGTGCCCAGTGGTTGAGCATTGACCTATGAACCAGGAGGTCATGGTTCCATTGCTGGTCAGAGCACATGCCCAGGTTACAGACTTGATCCCCTATGTGGGGCATGTAGGAGGCAGCCAATTGATGATTCTCTGGTTCTCTCTTATTGATGTTTCTTTCTCTCCCTTTCCCTTTCTCTCTCTGAAATCAATTTTTTTTTTTTTAAAAGAGTACAAAATTGAAATCATTGAAACATCAAAAAAGATATTTTCTGATCTAGATGAGGACAGGCTTTCAATTCTTACAATGGAAGAAATTACAAAAGATCAATCAATTTTAATACTTAGAACCGTAAAACTTGTGCTGTATGTCAAGGCCCAAAACAAAATTTTAAGTCAAACTGAGAAAAAAAAAAAATCTTTATGCCAGATATAACTGAGAAAGAATTAATATTCTTTAAAAAATATTTAAAACAACAAGACTCTTAATCAATGACAGCAACAGTAGCAAATATTTATATGATACCATGTGCCAGAGACTATTCTGTTTTACACGTACTTACTCATTTAATCCTTGTGAACAACTTTATGATAAAATACTATCATTATTCCCATTTAACAGATGAGGGAACTGAGGCACAGAGAAGCTAATAACTTGCCCAGGGATGCTCAGCTAATAAATGGAGGAGTTGGGATTTGAATCCAGGCCTTCTGACTCTGAGGTCTGAGCACTTAATCTTTTCTATACTAAACAGGAAAAAGAAGCCAGGCAGACAATACACAAAAGAGGATATACAAATACCTGAGAAAACATAAGAATTAATTTTCAATTTCAATGGTAATAAAATATACAAGTTAAAAGCATGAGATACCATTGTTATTTTCAAATTAGGAAAGATTCTTAAACACTGGGATAACCCATCAGTACTGGCAGTGCTTGAGTGAAACAGATTCCCCCAGGTTGCTGCAGGTACAGCAAGTGGCCTTTCTGAAAAGTCTTCTAGCAGTACTCAGAACAGTACTCAGGAATCCTGAAAATGCCCATGCCCTTTGGCCAGGAATTCCCATTGTAAGAGTCTAATTTGAGAAAATAGTTAGAGAGACAGACAAAGATTCATACATAAGAATGTTATACAGAATAATAAAAACTTAGAAACAACCTATTTATCTGACAATAGAATACAGGTTAAGGAAATTGTTTAACCTCCATAATGAACAATTAGGCAGTAATTTTAAATAAATCTGTGCAACAAAAGACACCGCAAACAAAGTGAAGAGATACCACACACTCCTGCAATACATTTAACGACAAATAATTATACAAATAAAAGACACACAAAGAAAACTTACAAATCACGAAGAAAAAGGCAAACAACCAAAGGGCAAAACAGGTAAAGAATGGATACAGGCAATTCATAGACAAGGCAACTTGGGGCTAATGAACACAAAGTGATGCGCATCTCACTGGTAGTCAGGGAAGTGCACATGAATTAAATATACTTACCAGAATAGCGAGAGTCTAAAGGCAAAGATAGAGGGAAACAAATTCATATCCATTGCTGATGGGACTGTACATAACTGCAGCCTCTGTGGAGAGCTAGTTAAATTAGATGTGATCCCACCACACTCACTTCTAGGGATCAGCCCCACACAAACACTTTGCTGTATAAGAGGATTTGTATTTGTATAAGAAGACATGTTCAAGGATGTTCATTGCAGTGCTGTTTATAATAGTAACAATATTAGAATTGTTGTACTATAATATTATCCTATGTAATAAAAGCCCAGCGACCCATTGGTAGAATGATCAGAACGACCAGTCGCCCAGCCGCTATGACACGCACTGACCACCAGAGGGCAGATGCTCAATGCATGAGTGGGAGCAGCCGCTCAGCTGACTAGCATGAGCGGCTGCTCCCACTGTGAACCCCAGGCCAACAGGCAGGAAACCAGGCTGCGATTGTTGCCTCCTCACCCCAGGGTCCTCTTCCTTGCTCTCTGTAGACATTCTCCTCGAGAGGCCTGTAGGCTGCGCAGTGCCACTGTTGGGCTTACAGAGCTGATCTTGGAGGCTGGGGCTGAGGCCTACTCCGTTGCCTGTCAATGCTATTGCCCCTGGGCTCGGCCCGACTGGGTCCCCTGGAGAGGTGAGTGCTCTAATTCCACAGAAGATGCTGGACCAGGGAGCAGCGGCTCAGAGGGCAGGTCCACAGCTTGCTTGGCTGACCTGGATGAGCAGTGATCCCACAGTGGCCAATCCCTGTAGGTCACACCCCCACCAGTGCACAATTCCCACGGGCATCTAGTATATTATATTGTCTGATAAAATAGCAACAATTATTATCATTAAATAATTGAAAATGGATAAGGAAAGGGAAATCAGTAAGCAAAATTGTGTTATACAAATTCATAACTATGAACCAAATTCATAGTTATGAATTTGGTTCATTTATTTTAACTTGTGTAGTATACTACACAAGTTAAAATAAATGAACCAAATTTATAACTATCAGCTCAGATAAATTTCAAAAACAATGCTGTGTAAGAGTAAGTTGTAAAAATGATACATGTATTTGCATGATTCTATAAGCAACTAAAAATATTACATAGTAATTTAAGATTATATATATAAAAAAAACATTAAAGAAGCATGCAAATACCAGCTTGATTGATTTTTCTTTTTTAAAGAAAGGGTTGAAGCAAATATGGCAAAATGTTAACCAACGTTTCAAAGCTGATGGGGATATTGTGTTTTTCTGCCAATTACTTTTTGTACCTTTTTGCATATTGAGCTATTTTAAAATTTCAAACAAATTGTCTTTAATTTACTTTTTGAAAAATTTGAATTCCACGGAAAAATGTTAAGGGGTAAAAACAGGACAAAACATATACAAATATTTACGAATTTCATATATGAAAGTTTGGAAGAAATGTCTTAAAATATTTGCAGTTGTGGGCAAAATTCTAGAAGTCTGCTTTTCTTTACATTCATCCATATTTTCCATTTTTCCAGAAGATGTATTACTTTTATATCCAGAAATAAATGTTAAACAGCTACAGAAAAATGTGAGCTTAGGCCCTAGGAACGTGTCCAAACCCGAGGAAGTGGTGCTGTGGTGGGTGGGAGCTGACGGGCTGTTGGAGAGACCCGTGTTTGCGTGGCGGCTCTGATGCTTTCTTGCATTGTGGCTCCTTGTTCATTCAATCTCGTATCTAATCAGCAAACCCTTATTGGGTACCAACTGTGTACCAGGCCCTATGCTAGAGACAGCAGTGAGCCAACGACTTAGTGAGGAGGGAACAGTAAACACATCACTATGCACGGCATCTCTCACCATACTGGGCTGGCAGAGTGCAAGGGCAGTAACGGGAATCGCAGTAAGGTTGGGCAGCTGGGGACTCTGGCCTCTGAGCAACACTTCAACTGGAATCCAAAGGATGAGGAGCCCAGTAAAGCTAGGATGTAGAAGGGAAGGCCCCACAGGGCATATTAAAAGATCTGTAAGAAGGCGGTGTTCTGATATGTAGAGGGTAGGGGTGGAATTGTACAAAGGGAGGCCAGCAAGATGGTCACAGGCCAAGGAAAGATCTTTCAGCGGGAAGTCATGGGAGGGTTTGAGCAGTTGTCACAGGATTAGGTTCCCAGGCTCAGAGGTCCCCTGGATGGTCTTTGAAGACCTGAGTGGATGCTGAGCAGCCCCATTAGGGAGAGTGGCATTGGGTTTGCAGGTGGCAGGAGAGGGAGAGACCTTGAGGATCTGAGATATGTTTGGAGACAGCATTTTCGGGTCTTAGGTCATTTGTTGGGGAGTGACACTGAGGGCAGGGCCCCGGGTGAAAGCCAGGTTTGGGAGAGGAGCACGTGTGGATCGGTGCGAGTGGGAAACACGGGCGGGATGGGAGCAGGGACAGCGAGCACGCCACCGGGCTCACTGAGCGTTGGTTTCTTCATGTGTAAACTGGGTTATGATGATGCCTGTGCCCCAGGGGCATGTTCCAGCCCCTTGTGCAAAACCCAGACAGCTTCTCCAGCATCTCCTCTTCTCTCCCACACAGGCGGGGCGTGCTACTCCTGGGGCTGGAACGAGCACGGCATGTGCGGGGACGGCAGCGAAGCTGACGTCCAGGCCCCGAAGCCCGTGCAGGCCCTGCGGTCGTCTCCAGGAATCCTCGTGGGCTGTGGGGCTGGCCACTCCCTGGCCCTCTGCCAGCTGCCAGCCCTTCCTTCCCCAGATGCGAGCAAGGACGCCAAATCTCAGGAAGCCACAGACAAAGAAACTGGAAGGAAGGACAACCAGAACCGTCTACCCAAAGCCAACCTGACAGGTGCAGAGATGGGGGTCTTGTGACAGAGACCCTTTAATAAAGTGTCTGTCCCCACTCCAAGTCTCCTGGGGAATTGCTGTCAGGTTGTGAGTTTGGCCAGGAGGGCTCAGGAGGCACTATGGCTGGGCTGACCACGGCCGGAATGATGGGAGGCTGCCTGCCCCGTGTCTGGGCTCAGGGACACATCCTCTCTACCCAGCAGAGGAGAATGAGAGTTAGGTCTTTGCCCCCGGACATGGGAGCCTTGGGAAAGCTCCAGGTCCTCCCTACCTGGTGGGGACAGAAACCAGGTCCATCCCATATGGTGGTTCCGGTCCAGCAGCCTTTGATTCAGTAAGACCAAGTATTCCTAGTCATGCTTACAGCAGCACAAACTCTCCTGGGTTTTATCCTCAGGGCCCAGAGTATGAAGCTTTTGGTTCCAGGATATCCAGGCACATTGGTCAGGTGGGTGGATACCTGGGCAAGAAGAGGTTCTTGTTTTGATGACTAGGACCAAGGGAGGAAGGCTCTGGAGTGGGGGAAGGAAGTGGAGATGAGTAAGTGGAAGAGGAGACAAGACTTCTGGGAAGACCTGGGGCAGACAGAATCTAGAATCTAGAACTCACCATTCTGATGCTCTCAGAAGACGGGTGACTTCATCTGAGCCAGGCGGGGCTCTGGAGCTAGTCTGTGTGCTACTGTTGCCAAGCTCCGTAGTTTCAGGTGGGGGCCAGGCCACAGCATGGAAGGGGGTCTGCAGGGACAGCAGCATTAAGACTCTGCCCCCAGGCCTGAACCTCTGCAGGAAGAAGGCCCTCAAGTGAAATGGGGATGGGCCAGACCTGGGCCATGGGCTTGCTGGTGGCATCTATGACTCTGGGGACAGAGTTCCTCTCTCTTTGCTATCACTGGCAGCCTTTGGCCAGAGGGTTTCAGAAAGCAGCTTTCCCTGGGGGACTTAGTGACAGCGGCCCCAGCTAGCCAGCCGGGCCTGTGCGCATCCCACATTGCCTTCCCTTCGTGACTCAGGAGAGGGTTAGGCCCATGAGGGCGAGGCCCCGATGGCTTTAGGAAGTTACAGCATCCCAGGACATCAAAGCAGGAGGATCTGAATGATCGAGCCTCATGGCCTCACACGGCTTCTTTAGAGCTCTAGGAGCCTCCTGAGAACAGTGGCCACCTGGTGGGCTATTGCTAAAGGAAGGCCAAGTGGACAGAAGTCTGTGTCCCCACCCTCCACCTGATGCACAGCAGCTTTATTTTGATCTACATATTATATTAATTAGATTTCATATAAGATTTCACTTGACAAGGAGTCCTTGAGAAAGGTTTAAAACCACTGATGTTATCCAATGTTTTCATTGTTCATGTGGAAAAATAAAGGCCTAAAAAGGGGAAGTTATCATCTCAAGACCATAAACCTTACTCCTGGCCCTGGGTCCTGTTGGGAGGTGACCTATTCAGGGCCTAGACAAGGGGAGGCAGAGAGAAGTAGCCCTAGGACAAGAGTGGGTCAGCTCAAGAGAGTGGGGATGAGGACAATCCTGCGGCTCCCAGGCCTGAACCTACAGGTTGCCCAAAGCGTTGGCTGGCCTTGAGCACTGATGCTCCCAGCACCATACCTGGAAACATGGCTGCCTGGGCCATCAAAGTCCTTGTCCCCCATCTCGTGAGGCCAGTGAGGCCAGTGGGGCCCCAAGTGCTTCTGGAATGGGAGGAAGGACATCGCTGTGCACTCTAAGCTGGCTTTTTCCAGGTGACCAAGCCCTCAGAGGTGACATGATTGATGGCCCATACTGGAGCCAGCACACCATGACTGGCCAACATCCACAGGCTGGGTGTTCTGCATATGACACACCGGCCAGGGGGCCGTCCCACATGGGATGGTGCTTAGGCCCATCCCTCCAAGACAGGTTTTCCACACGTGAGGAACCGCCACACCTTCTCACAGGGTGGTAGTGTGTGTTCCCCCTACCTCTTTCAGCACCTGCTGGAAGAAGCCCAGTCCCATGTCCTCTGAGGCTGAGCCCTAACGCCTCTTCTGAGGCCTGTAGGCACAAGAAAGTGTCTCGGGGCACCTTCCCAGCCTGAAACAGGGTCAGATGATGCAGTGGCCTGAGCCTCAGCCCCTCGCTCAGAGCCAGAGTCAGACCCTCTTGGAAGCACACGGGGCACAGCGAGTCCACATGGAAGGATGAATGGCACCTCAGACTGTCCCGTCACCACCAGTTCCACTATCTCCCCCCTCCTGATGCAGCAGACAGGCTTTCTTTAAGGTAGTTCATAGGCTGGATCTGGTGGGTGTCTGAGCACTCCGGGGGTGGAGGGTGTGAGGGGCTGTTGACAGTGTCTCCCAGATTATTTTCTGAGCCCTCTGATCCCTGTTGTTCTTTCTCAGACTTGTAGATGTTCAAGCCCATCCTTCCTAAGAGCCTGAGCTCTTCAAGGGCCAGGACCAGGTGTAGATGGATTCTGGAATCCTTTCTCCGAGGATGGGTCCTGCTACAGAGGAAGTGCCCATCAAACATCAATGATGAACTTGTCCCTATGCCTTTAGGGTCACCATGGAGTGGGCAGGCTAAGATAGTGGAAGCCTTGACCCGCGCCCCCCCCCCCCCCATCCCCACCCATCTTCTGTTCCTATTTCTTACAAATGTTTGATGACGTAACCATTTCACAGGCAATGCCAATATCATCCACCTGATTAGCTAATGAACCACAGGAGTCAATGTGAGAAAATACCCAATCATTGTTAGAAATTATATTTTTTTCCCCTGATAGACTGAGTACATTTGTCCTCACACTCCTCCATGTGAGAGGAAGAAAGGAAAATGGAGAGGCAGGACCCCATTGTGTGCTCACAGGTCTTGGGTCTTGCCTTGGAATGATAGTTAGTGGGGTGTTCACCTCCTAACCTGCAACACACACTCTCTCTCCTGAGGGCAGGTACCCCATCTTGACACGCCCACCACCTTTGGTCCCAGTGTGCCATCAGGACAAAAGTGCTTGAGCTTGAGCTTGGGAATGGAGAGTCCAGGCCTGGAGCTCAGAGTAAAGCTCCACCCCCCAGACCCCTGCACATCCACTGCTTCTGAGAGAGGTCACTTAATGATCAATGGAAATTGGGAGTTAGCCCATGAGTGGGAAGTGCTGGTGAGGGCTGGAGGGAGGGAGTTCCAGGTCCTACAGTGCATATGAGTAGCTGCTGCAATTTCAGAGTGTCCGAGTGACTGGAACATGAGGCAGGTGGGAGCTGGGAGAGGAGGTCTTGGTAGCCAATTTAAAGTAGCCAATTGCATTCTAGGGCAACAGGATGTCTAATAGGGGAGTGAGGGAGTCAGATGTGTGTAGAAAGCTCGGAGCATGTGAAATGGCCTCTTGGTCACACCCATGGCACTTCATGAAGGAAAGCAGCAGGCCAGGTCCCGAGGGTTCTGGGATTTGGGACTAGCAACTCTAATGTTCCTATCAATTCCCAAGCTCTGGAGTCAGACCACCTGGGTGTAAGATCATGGCTTCATCATTCATAGGCTCTGTGGCTCTGGGCCAGTTCCACTGTGCCTTGTTCTCTTGCCTCTACAATGGGCATGTTGAATTACTGTGGGCTCTCATTGGACAATCCTCTCAGATGCCCCACACATAGCAGATGCTCACTGTATGTTCATCTTCTTTCCCCATTAGCTACCTTGTCCCTGAAAATCCACATTCCAAGTGGCTTTGTGTTGAGTCCACCTGAGTCCACCAGAGGCACTTCCCCCAGGGGGAGCCCAGCTAGAGGGCATGTGACCTGCCCTGCAGCCGACGAGACTGCTTGGCTTCTCCGCCTGATGCTTATGAATGGCTGGTGCTTATGCATGGCTGTTCCAAACACAGGGCAGACCTGCCAGTCCTCTGGCTGCAGGAGCCCTGGGCAGAGGCCTTACTATATTCACCACCCCACCGACCCCTAACCCTTGGTTCCCAGGCCTCTCGGGGCACCAGGAAGTTGAAGCAAATGCTTAGAGGGGATGAGAAACTTAGATAAAAACTGGGCCCCACCTTAAGCCCCCTCTTCCGTTCCACCCACCTCATGTGATTGTTGGCTCAGGTTCAGGCTGGGAGACGTCAAGGGAACTGAAATCAAAGGGAGACTGACACCCACTTGTTTGAGGCCCTGGGCAGATCACTCCCCACTTATGGGCCTCCATTCAGAGGTTCACTACCATGACCGCTAGGTACTTTTCCACCTGAGCGTGCCTGAATTCCCTAACTGCTGGGAAAAGAATGGAACCTCCCCCCCCCCCCCCCCCCACTCTATCCTCAACCAAAACCAAGTGAACAATCCAAGCAAATCAAGATCCCTAAGAGAGGGCTCCGCTCTCTTCCAAGACACCTCCAGGCTGAGGGAGGGGTATGCTTAGGATGCTCCCCCAGACTGGGCCAGCAGGGTAAGGCACCCAGACTGAGGCAATAAAAACCCAGATCCACGCTTCATCTCGAAAGTCAGCATTTTATTGTGGAGGGCCAGGGCCCGGGGTGGGGGAGGGTGTTGAGCTAAAGCAGCATTGCTCTCTTTCCAGGAAATGTTGCGAGCTGCAGCCAGAGCTCGAGACGTTGCATTTTTTATTTTTTTTTTCAACTCAAGCGTGTGTTTCTCAAAAATATCATTCTTCCCCACCTCCACCCTCACCCCCGCCACTAATTTTAGAATCAGACCAAAGCCAAGTTACTGTCCTCTGCGTCTTTTGGGAAAATACTATATTTATTCGAGATGCAGACGTGTGTCTCTGCAAACCTCCCATTGCTTCAGGAAAACAAATCTGCTTTAGACTATACAGAAACCAGGATACAAAATTTATTTCATGCTAGAATCGCTTTGCATAACATTGGGCATGCAGTTTTTACTCCGAAATACTAAAGTGCATACAATGCCAGGTTGTGCCTTAGTAACGGAGGAGGGCCGCCCCTCCCGCCGTCCTGACCTTTCAGTGCTCTAAAGAGACATGTGGGAGATCCGTACGACGTTGGTTATTTACTACGAATGGTTTGTCATGAACGTTGGTTACGCTGGATCTACACACCAGAAAAGATGATAGAATCGACCTAGACTAGCCGCTGCCAGGGGTCTCGGGCGACGTCCGAGGGGTCACAGGCATGCCGGACAGGGAAGAAGGCAGCAGTGCGCGTTTCCACACTTGTATTTGGAGCAGAGTTCTCAGTTTCCACGTGAGAGATGATTATGAAGGTGAGGTCAATATGACCGATGGATGACCGACCGACTGCCCTTCCGGGAACCCTTTCTCTCGATCTCGTGTACAAAAATAGGGAAGCAGTGTGCTCCCGTCCTCCCCTCCCCCCCTCCCCAGAAATGTACAGGTTTCTACCGAACGCCCTTACAGTCTGGCTCCAGCGAGTGTAAAAGTAAAGAGCTTTGAAAGAAAATAGAGGAGGACTTCTGTGTTTTTCTTCTCTTCGTTGTTGTTGTGTAGGGTCATCACACAGTTGCAGGGGGTGGGTGGGTTTGGCTTGCTGGGTTTTTCTATTTTACTTCATGCAAGTCATGCTAAGGAACCCCTCCACCTCCCCCTCCCCCAGTAAAATAAAATTTAAGAAAAAAAAAAAAAAAAGAAAGAAAAGAAGGAAAAGAAATTCTCTACGGTCAGTTACCATTTGGCCGTAGGAAAAGCTACGTCCGTCCTAGTACAAGGCCTGGGCCACTCGGACTCGTCCGGCAAACCTGCATGGCGTGCATTTACTCTGTCCGAGGGCGAGGAGGGGCTGCAGGTCCACCCAGATGCTTAATAGCCACCAGTGTCCTGGGCCAAGCCGCCTGGTCAAGTCACTCTCACAGCCTCTGTCGGCATATACTTAGCAATGACAGGGCTTTCTTTGCAAAGATCTGTATGTAAAGAATACAATTAACACTTGAGCGTCTCTTCTTGGCTCTCCCATCCCGCTTGGTACTTAGTTCTTAAGGAGGAGGAGGAAAGACAGAACAGCCGCATGCAGAGGCAGGCAGGTTCTTCTCCAGCTGGCTTGGTTTTCCCATGCAGTGAGCCAGCCCCGCACACCTCTTCCTCTCCCTCCTGGGGACCGGGGAGAGCCCCTAACTCCTCTCTTACTCTGCACGTGGCTCATGGCCTGGAACCATCCTGAGAAATCAAGTCCTTGGCCGCTGTCCTGACTCCACCAGAGCAGGGCTGGGTGGGTGTGGGTGGGGGCACTCCACCCTTGGCGCCTCCCAAAGACTCTGGCACCCGGGCCTCTGTGGGATTGGGGTGTGTACAGGGAGAGAGGGCTCCCTCTGCCCCACGCTCCCCGGGCTGCTGGAAGCACAGCAAAGGGACTCTCCTTTCTGCTCTCCTAGGCCACACAGATGGGTCCAGCACTCAGGGTGGAGTTGGCAGGCAGCCCATGAGACCTTACCAGGCAGAGCACAGCCCCTGGGACCGTACCTGCTTCCCCCTCACTCCCCTGCCTGCCCCTGCTCCTGCATTCTAGAGCCTCCCCAGGGGGGAAAAGCCAGCTGCATTGGGCCTATCCATGGAAGATGCCAAGGATGGGCCTTCCCCCCTCCTCGCCGGCAGCCCTCTGCCATGCAGCACCATGCAGGGAGCGCTGTGCCGCGCTGGGGTCCAGGGGACCTCCAGGCAGGGCAAGGAAGCAGGGGCCAGCCTGGACCAGGTGGGCACACTAAGCACCAGTGACCAAGAGCACTTTCCATCTCCACATGGGCTGCCTCCCCTTGTCTGGGGTTGCCCTTTATTTCGATTTCTGCCTTTTCTCCCTGTGTGCTATGGAACCACTTCGAATGCTGAAGCACTTGCGAATGGCCACAGGCTACAGCAACTGTGGCTCTAAAAAGCCACCTGTTTGCTGCGGCCCAGCCTTCTCACCCTGGTCAGCATGCATCCCACGTGAGTGGGCATGAGGTGTTCCCTCACAGGCACGAGCTGCCCGCCAGTCCGCTGTGCTGAGGGTGGCTTTTTCTGCCTTCTGGGCCCTGGGCCGCTGCCTGGAGCCTGGAGCTAGGGTGCTCTGGGCTCCCCTCCCAATCCCTCCAGCCCCTGCTCAATCAAGCTCTTCCCCAGGTGTCAGCCTAAGGTAAGGTCGGGTAGAAGGAGTCTTTGAGCAGAGGCCTCCGCGGAGCTCAGCCTTCGCCAACCACAAGGGGGCGCTGACCCCACCCAGGGTATGGCTAATCGGGATGGGGATGGAAGGGGCTGCACAGTCCCATGTTAACAACCTTCTCTTGGCAAATTCTCTGTCACTAGCAGTGTTCTGACTGAAAGGACACTAGCTTCAACCCCAAGCCTGAGAAGGAACCCCAAGGCCTGAATCCACCTTTTTCTTCATGGTTTCCCTCCCAATGGTCTGTGGATTCTCTTTAATGGATGCCTCTTCCAGAACCTGGATCTTTGAGTGGCTGAGGTCACAGAGTCCTGGCCAGGCTGGGCCCATCCCATTGCCCTCCTCAACCACTAGGTGGGAAGATCACTCTGCCTTTTGGGTCTGACCTGCCTGCCAGAGCAGCCTGGAGCAGTCGAGGCTCCTCACAGCACCCCTCGGTAACCCTGTGTTTTTAGGGTCATGGCCCGTAAACGGCCAGCCTATCCCTGAGCCCTTCCTTCCAATCCCTTACGTACTGATCTTTAATACCAAACCCCAGTTGCCTGGACCTCATGTTCTTGCTGCCAGACTCCATCCCCCTTAGGAGAAAGGAAGTCAGATCCCAAGGGGCTGACCTTGGGGGCTCCTTCTGCTCCCTGCCCCCCATCAGTGTGCCTGCCTGCCCCTCAGCGCCCCTCGCCCGCCACCCCGCCCCCCCATCGGCAGGAGCGGGAGGTGAGGCGGCCCGGTGGATGCAGTGCCCCAGCCTCCTCTACATACCCTTTCTCACTCCTCCACCGGGCGGGCACGTGTACTCCCCAGTTGATAAGAGGAAGCAGGGTCCGTATCTCTCGCGGGTGCCCGAGCGCGTAAAGGGCAGGCCCTCATCGGGAGTGAGGGCCTGGTCTATGTGGGGGCAGTCTTCGTTCGCCAGCGCGGCCTTCGCCACCTCCCCATTCAGTTTGGAATCTTCAAACATATAAGCAGAAGCTATTGAGACACTGAAAACTGTTTAGTCGGGGGGGACAGGCCGGAGGTGGGGCATTGGCAAAGGGAAGCCCATCCCCGAGAAACCAAAAAGTGAGGGGCGGTGGAGGGAGGCGGGAGGCTGGGATTCCGGCTCGTTCGGGCAGCCTGCCGGCTGCCCACGGTGCTGCGAAGGAGGGGCTCCTGGGTTTGCTCAAAGTTTGCAAAAAGATGAGTTGGCAGGCCCAGCAAGCGCGGTGCCGGGGGCTGGGCCCAGGGCCCGAGGCTGGGCCGATGAGACAGATGGTGTGGATGCGGACATGGAGAGAGGGCCAGACACAGAGCTCGGGGAGAAGACAGACAGACATGCTGAAACACTGCAGTCCGGAGAGGCAGCCTTTTCTGACCCCTCTGCTGCTGACCAGAGCTTAGCGGCCTCCCATCCTTATCCAGCTCAAGCTCCCCTAACCCCATCCAGACCCCATCCATCACCTCTACCTCAGTCCCCATCCATCACCTCTACCTCGGTCCCCATCCATCACCTCTACCTCGGTCCCCACTTAGATCCCATCTGCTCACTCACTTCACGCTGCCCACCACACACATCCTATCTGATCACATACCCTGCCCGCGCCCGCCCCCCTCGTCCCCCGAATGATTCTAACCTGATCACTCTGTATGCCCTGCCCCCCATGCAGACTAGGCATGGCCATACAGCCTCCTTAGTCCCAATCAGACCAGTCAATCTGCTTCACCCTCCACAAAGACTTAGGCTGGTCACTCAGTCTGCTCTGAGGCCCACACAGACAGCCAGTGGCGTCCACCGCGCTCCACACCAAGCAGGCCCGGCCAGCTCGCACAGGCAAGACAAGGATGTTTGCATGAGGCAGTGACAGCGGCCATGAATCGGGAGGGGCTCCCATTCCTCTGTCTCCTCTCAGCAGCATCCCCCGAAAAGCAGAGCAAATGGGATGTATAAAGACAACGGCAGCTGATGGACTCAGGTGGGAAGACAAGTCTTGGCCTCTGCGGTAGCCTGAGAAGGAACCTGGGAGGAAGTTTGGGGGTTGGGGGGAGGGCACAGTGTGGCCAGAGTAGGGAGCTCACCCAAGTCCAGGAGCATCGCCATGGACATCTCTGGAGCTGGCAGAGGTAGCGCTGCCTGGTCTCTGGGGACTGAGCCTGCCCCACACTCTCTGCTCTCAAAGCAGAATCTTCCTGGCCAGGGTGGGACCCACCCAGTCCCCACAGCGGGCACCCTGGCTTTCTCAGAGATTTCCTCTAGGGCGAGAGCCTCCAGGGAAGACAGACCCCACCGTGAGTGGACCACAGGAGAGGAGGCTCTTGGAAAGATTAAAGGGGGGGAAGCTGGAGACAGTCACTTCCGGATTTGACCCTGTTCACATCACATCTGTCACTACACGCAGAGGTGATCCTCTCCCGCGGCACACGCTCAGTAGGCCTGTGGGCAGGGTCACGGCCGTGTGCACATCATGTCACTACAAAGAGGCAGTCAGTCAAAGGTGAAATGGACCAATCAGGTTTATTCGTAAAGCAAATCCAAGAGGAAAAAAAAAAAATCCCATCATGATTTTTGGAACTTAAAAAAGTCTGCATACAAGATGGAAAGCAGTTCACGTACAGTGCGTTTCTCCACAGATCCCAGGGGCTTCGTTTCCCGCTTTACGCTGAGCCAGAAGGGCCAGTTACCAAGGTAACTCTGACACCATGTGACTGGGGCTGGGCCTCTCCGGGGTTGGGGGGCTGCCTAGCACTTGGGGCGTGTCTGCGAGCACACACCTGTGTGTACAGACAAGCCCGGTCCTGCCTCCCACTCTGGCTGGCCCCTGGCTTGCCTCCCAAGGGTCTCTAGGTTGGGGGAGAAGGGTGGAGGGGAGCGGGGGGTGGGGAGGAAGAGAGAGAGAATATAAGGGAGGAGGATGAGGAGGAGGATGTGATGAAAGTCAGGGCCCTCAGCACCCTGCACCAATTTTCCTCAAGGGGAAACAGCAAGTCCTCCCAGGCAGTATCTCCATCATCTGGGCCATCCTCTTTCAGTGGAGGGGTCCACAGCCTCCGTTCTTGACCAGGGGAGAGTCAAAGGAGGAGGGAGGAGCCCAAGACTCCTCTGGCTCTGAGTGCTCTGTCCCCACCCCATGGCTCTGACCCTGGAGCATCCAGCTCCCACAGCCTTTAAAGGGTCCAAAGTTGGGGCTGGTTTTTCCTGCAGGGAAGGGAGCAGGGGCAACTGGTGGGGATCCCCAGGTGGGTGAGGGACCCCAGGACACATCTGGGTCTGCTGCTTCTCTCAACCATGACTTTGAGGAGGGGCTCTAAGTGGGTGAGAGTGTTTAGGTCTCATTCTGTGAAGGAGCCAGCCTCCCGGGGCTCTTGGCTTATCTGCAGGTTGGGGTGCTGTCAGAAACTGGGGTAATTCTCCCTCCCCCACTCCAGAGGGGGGTGGCTAGAAGAGAGAGAAACAAAGGAGGGGCCAACTCTCCCAACCTGGAGAGTCCACAAAAAAGGCCAGAGGGTCAGCTCTTCCAAGATTCCCCCACCCTGCTGCCCTTATCCCCCTCCTTGCATGAGATGGCCACCAGGAGCCTCGGTTCCCACCTGCTTCCCAGAAGGTGGGAAGATCTGCCTCCCCGGCCCAGGGCCCCTCAGCCCCACTAGACTCTCGGCTTGCGATGATGAAATGGCAGCATGGGCAGCGGCTCGCAGAGATGGTTTCCAGGCTTTGAAATGGGCTGAGATAGATGAGCATCCGCAAGAGGGTCATTTTTTTTTAAACTTTGGAGCAAGGAGAACCCGGTGTCAGGGCCCTCCGCCAGCGGGGCTGGCTTTTCGCCCCGGTCTCTGGGCACCACCGATGTACTTACTGTTCAGACCAGCAGCGGGCGCCGGGGTGGGGGTGGGGGGGCGCACACGGGGCTGGGGCAGGGTTGGGGGAGTTGCTGGGCATTTCCTTGGGTTTAGCTCCAAGGGTTCTGCCCAGTAGGGGGCTCAGGGAAAAAGTCCCAGGCTATCGGGGGACAGTCTGAGAGACAGGAACAGAGTACAGTCGCGAGAACCGGCACAAGTCATGCAACAAAACGAGGAGAGAAAAAGAGAGAAACATGATTAGTGGAGAGAGAGAAAAAGAGAGAATATGAAAAACACAGAAAAGAACACCAGGCCTGGCCCTCAGAGTTGCGTCATTTTTCTGAACCTCCCCTCTTAGCCCGTTTGGGGGCCGCACAAACCCCACACGGACCCCGGCGGCCCACCCTGGCCCTGTGTCTGAGCAGAAACAGAAACCTGATCAGCTCATGCAGAGGGGCCCTGCCCACCCTGCCTGGTCACCTCTGCCCCTGTGGTCACTCTCCCTGCCCCAGGCTAGCACCGCTCCTGGCCCTCTCTGCAGCCAAGGGGAAAAGGGGGGCTGGGAGAGGGGTTACCGTGGATGCACTGCTCAGGGGACAACCTCCTGCTGCCACCCCACAGATGACCCAGAGACTGCAGCGGGTTCCCATATGGCCCGGGCAGGGTCTTCGCTGGGGCCTCACTGTAGCTCTGTGTGCCTTTGTGCAGGAAAGGGGTCTGGCCACCACCCCTCCCCCATGCCAGCCCTCCCTGTTCACCTATGGTGGGACCCCGAAGTCTGGACACCCAATCCTAGAGGACTGCCCACCCCACAGGAGCAGAGGTGGACAAGACATACGTGAATGGATGTGAGCAAGTGATCTGGGCTCCTGGCTGCAGAGGGGGGCGGGGAAGCCCCTTTCTGGGAGAGGAGCACCTTCTCCTGGGCTATGAGCCCCAGGCAGCCTCTGATTATGTGGGGTGACCTCCTGGCAGTCCCCCATAAGGTCCTACAGCCCCCCAGGACAATTCCCCCCAACACTGAGGCCATGCCAGCCATGGAACAGAGGAAAAGACCAGATCATCCCTCACAGACACGGGACCTGAGGCTTGGGAAAGAGCAGAGTGGAGGGGAGGGGAAGGGGCTGCTGGCAGGACTGGAAGGCCTCGCTGGAATCCCAGGGATCCTGCCCTGATAGGGAGGTGCCCTCAGAGGCCAGCATGCTGAACGCGGCCTCAACCCACCTTCTAAAAGAGGAACTGGAGAACCCTAGGTTTCCCTGAGGCCGCTCCACTGCCCCCCACCCCGGGGTGGAGTGAGGCTGGAAAGGCCTTGGGGGCTGCATCTCACCCCCCTCAATCCTTGCAGGGCCTGGTCTCCACCCACATTTGCCTTCCTTTCCTCTGGCCTCCCCACTCACTCACGAATGCACCCCAGCCCCTCGCCCATCCAGGTGCATAGCTGAAAGCAGAAAAGGAGGTGAATGGGAAGGGACTCAGGGAGGCAGAGATGGGGGGACACACCTAAGGACCACACCTCTCTCAGTGACAGTTAATCCGGGTCTCACGTACCAGCTTTTGGAGGAAGGGGTGTTCTGGCTCAGAGGGGGTCTCAGAATCAGGGTGGATGGGTCTGGACATTAAAACAGCACCAGCAGGGGAAGGGAGTACTTGGGAAGGGAGAAGAGATCCAAAGTGGGGATGGGGCATGGGGTGGTGGTGGTGGGGTGGGGGAGAGGCAGGAGGAGGATCCTGGCAGCTGGGCTCCAGAGGACAGGCTTGGGAGGGCCCAGAATGCCTTCTCAGCCACAGAGACTACTCCTGCCAGAGCTCTGAGTTCTTGAGGCCAGGGGCCAGGGCCGGAGGCTGCAGGAACAAGACTGCCATGGCTGTGGGCCTGGGGGATCCAACAGGGGTGCATGGATTTCCCAGGTCTGGTGCAGCATGGGAAGAGGGCTTGTGTCCCTGGACTGGCTGGTGTACATGTCAGAGCACACAGTCTGCTTTACCTGTGTGTGCATGCATATGTGTGTGTGCATGCATGTGTGTGCGTGTGCATGCGTGTGTGTGTGTGTGTGTGTGTGTGTGTGTGTGTGCATGTGTGCATGCGCGTGTGCGCTTAGCACATGAAGAATACTGGCATTGTCAGGAATGTGGGCAATCGGTGCCTAACGGGAGTGAACTGAGGATTCTTGACAGGGTGACCTGGGCGCCCATGCTTGGGGCACCGATCTGGAAAGATCCAGTGTGGGGGAGGACTGACAGAAGGGCCAAGTAGCACCATGGTGATGCCACTCAGGCTCAGCTCTTCTGAGGGGCCTGGAGGAGAGCTGGGGGCCTGGCCAACCTGGACCCTTTCCTAGAGCCCCAGGAGCTTTCCTTGCCATGGTGGTGGGTCCTGAGGTCAAACAGCTAGTTAACGCAGAGCAGGGAGGTGGGGCAGGAGCCATGCCTTGGCAGGGAAGCCCGGCTCCCCTCTGGCTCCTTATTCCAGCTCTTGAGACCCCTGCCATCCTCTGGCCCAGCCCTGGACACTAACCAAGTTCCTTTCAGGTGCCTATGGGAATCCCAGGAAGGAAAAAGGTGTGGGGACAGAAGAAGGGCTGAGTGGAAACGTGGGCCTTGGGGGTACCGCTCTGGGCAGCACAGCTGTGGAATGAAGCCAAATGGTGAGCGAGATGGGGTGGGTGGGCAGAGAGAGCATCAGCAGGGAGAAAGAATCAATCATACACTGGGGGAGACAACCCAATCTAGGGAAAACTTGCTCATCTAGGGCTGAGCTAACCTGCAGCCCTCTGCCAGACTTTGGACCCAGGATGTCCTTCATAAACTAAATGCTACCTATCACTCATCCAGCCCCCTCCCCGCCATGGTGCTTCACTCCGTGCTGCATTCTTCTCTGGGTCATCTATTCCCTTGAAATCCCTGTGTCCACAGAATAAGTTGATGGTATTCCATGGGTAGAGGTAGACTATGGGCTTTATATCTTCGGACCAGAGCCCCGTGATCAACTTTATGTGCTATGTGCAGGTTCTCATAAAACTGAGATAGTCCCATAACGAACCACTAGCCATGGAATATTAGAATATATCCCACGGTGACTAGTATTGTGTCATGCCCCCCTCCCCTCCCCCCTCCCCAACCCCCACCGAATTAATGGGAAAGTGGTTGTTACACTGGTTGGGGTGTCATGTATTGCTGCTGCAGTCCCTACCGCCAGAAGTGGGGAGAACCATCGGTGGGAGGTGGTTGCTGGTCTGTAGCGCTTTCGCCTAAGCTGCCCGGGGTGGTGGCCCCTCTAATCCTTTGCTCACCAGCCACTTCCATCAGAAGACCACTCAACCATCAACCCAAACAGACAACGTGAAAGCTAGGGTCACTCCAACAGTTTCTAAAGATAATTGCTAAACTCTAGAGTGATGGTAGAAGATGAGTTGGATTGGCATGCTATGGGGAAGTAAGCTCGTTATGGAGGGCTGGAGGCATCTCCTAGGACACACCTGGAGCTCGGCAGCCAGAATCAGAGCACGAATTCTACTCGGCTATGGAGACAGGCTCTGCGGGGGGTGAGAATCCTTGCTACTGCCTTTGCAGGGACCCTCCTGCCAGATCCCATGCACCACTTGTGCTGTCCGCACAGCCTGAAGGGAGCCGTGTAAAGACCCAATCAGAAGGCTGTCTGCCATTTCCAAATCACGCCCACCCCCACCCTGCCCGGACGCCAGGTCAGTGGCCCGAGTCAGAGACTCATGCCGGACTCCTGCCCACCGAGCAGCAGCTCCCGGGCTCCTGCTAAGAGAGTCCTCAGCAACCTCGAGGACCATGTCGTCTCTTCAGAACCTCATGAGACCAGCACGTCAACCTCCTTACCCAAGGGCTGCCAGTGAGGTTCCTCTAGCTGGCTCTCGCCTCGTGAACGTGGCTGCCCAGCATCTCCCTGGGCCCCCAGGCTCCGCACACACCTCAAGACTGAGTGTGGGGGTCCGGGGTTGCCCGTGGAACTAAGGAAGCAGTCTGGCTGAATCTGGAATCATCGCTACAGGGGGCAGAGGTGAAAGGTCAGATCGACATGCCTCTAAGAGGTTTCCTACCTGCTCTGTTAATTTCTAAAATTTCTTCCTGGGCCAGCGGGCATGTGTCACTCTGAGTACTGTGGTGTGGAGAGTTTACGACAGATTTACAATAATTGGGAGATCCCAGCTGCGGCGGCCGTGGAATATGCTTCTTTTTTTTCTTTGGTAGTTTCTGCTTAGCCATGGCTAAGGAGTAGTACATCCCGAAATTGTTCACAATGACCGGCACAGGCATGGCGATGGTCAGCACGCCCGCCAGGGCGCACAGGGCTCCCACCAACATCCCGGACCATGTCTGCGGGTACATGTCTCCGTAGCCCAGCGTTGTCATGGTGACCACGGCCCACCAGAAGCCAATGGGGATGTTCTTAAAGTGGGTGTGCTCGCTGGCGCTGGGGTCATTGGGCTGGGCCCCTATCCTTTCGGCGTAGTAGATCATGGTGGCGAAGATGAGGACGCCCAGGGCCAGGAAGATGATGAGCAGCAGGAACTCATTGGTGCTGGCGCGGAGCGTGTGGCCCAGGACCCGCAGGCCCACAAAGTGCCGGGTCAGCTTGAAGATGCGCAGGATCCGCACGAAGCGGACGACGCGCAGGAAGCCCAGGACGTCCTTGGCGGCCTTGGAGGACAGGCCGCTGAGGCCCACCTCCAGGTAGAAGGGGAGGATGGCCACAAAGTCAATGATGTTGAGCGAGTTCTTGATGAACTCGACCTTGTTGGGGCAGAAGACGACACGCATGAGGAACTCGAAGGTGAACCAGACCACGCAGACGCCCTCGATGTAGGTGAGGAAGGCCTCCGTCTCGGCCTCCCGGTAGTAGCGCACCTGCGTGCCATTCCGCACGTTCTCGATCTCGGTCTTGTTCACGATGGGGTTGAAGCGCTCGTGGGTCTCCAGGCAGAAGGTGGTGATGGAGACCAGGATGAAGAAGAGGGAGGCCAAGGCCACATACTGTGGGGGAGAAACACAGTGTCAGAGGGCAGGCCCTTCCGCCCAGAGCAGAGAAACGTGGGGTGGTGCCTTTGTGCTAGGTCCAGTCAGATGGTAGATGACTTTTTTTTTTTTTTTTTTTTAACCGCTCTCTCTGTCCTCCTAGGAACTCACATAGCCAGGGAAGATGCCAGCACAGTGACCCTGCCAACACAGGGCTGAGCTGACAGGACACTTTTCCTTCCTCAGGGCACGGGGTAAGGACACTCGGGGAGTTAAAAGATTGCTTTGTTTTCACAAACATGTTTCCATTCCTCTTGGATGTGCAGCTAGACTACATTTCCCAGCCTCCCTTGGGTTAGATGTTGTCAATGACTGAGTTCAGGCCAGTGGACAATGAATGAAAGGAGTATGCATTAACGACAGGTCTGGCTCATAAACCCTTCCTACTCAATATCCCATGCTCTTTCTTCCCTCCTCTCCCTCCCCCTTCGTCTTACTTCCAGCAGTGCCACCAGGAGGAAGGAGCCTGGGTCCCTGAGAAGAAAGACCACTAAATACTCTCGTTGAACTCGAGTGGGAAATACTAGTACACTATTTCGTTAAGCCACTGTGGTTTGGGGTGGGGAGACTGGTTAAAGCCTTTAGCCACCCTGCCTAATAAAAATGACCTAGCTTGCTGGGCTGAAGTTGGCAAAGAAATGAGAGGGGGCAGCTACGGTGATATCTGGCCACATCTCCCATCTTTCATCTGTACTTCACTCACGGAATCTCTTTCAGGTTCTATCCTATATAGATCTAAAGATATCTAGATCCAAAGAAAATGTTTATTTGCCTTCATCTATCCTCCTAGGAATTCACATACCCAACCTGGAAGTGAGTCCCCCATCCTTGGAGGTACTCAAATAGAGGCTAAATGGTCATTCTGTGCCAGTTCTGGCATCAGGAGGTGAAATGGACAAGGTATCCTCAAAGGCACCATAAATCATAGGGTCTGCATTTTTTCCTGCTGCCTGCCAGACCCAGGGTAGGGGTGTGGGTGGGAGAGAGGAAGAAACTGTTGGGATGCTGGGACTTTTCAAACATATGTGAGTACCTGCTTCTTTCAGATCCCATCAGTGAGAAGGAAATGGCCAGAATATCCCAGTCTGTCCAGAACCACCTGCTCTGAGCCCCTGAGCCCCCTGGAGAAATATTCAGGAGACCCTTTGCTTTGCTTTGGTTTGGTTTGGTTTGGTTTGGTGGCCCCATATGATGACCCCTTGAGCTTCTCAAGCCTGCAACATGGGAATCCAAGGAAAGAGAATCAAGTAGCTGTCTGAGCTTCAAACCCTCTTACTCAAGACTGAATTCCAGGCAAGGTCTCTTCTTATAGACTCTAAGTGGGTTACAGACTCCAGTGGGTCCCCCGGAACTCTAACAGACCATGGCCTCCTTAGGCATTGCCCTGGGCAGATGGAACCCTGGCCAGTCAGCTCTCCTCCAGGGGCCCAGCAGGTCAGTCTTGCCTGCATGTTCCTGCTGCTCCCCTTTCCCTCTGGACTCTCCTTCTCTCTGCTTGGCCAAGACAGACCATGGTCAGAGGCAGCCCTGGGCTACAGGCTGGAATAGGTGGCATCTTTGGCCCACAGAGGTGCCCTCATATATAACTTCAAGGAGTGCCATGGTCTCGTGTATCTTCAGCAGGAGGCAGCCAAGCTGCTTCTAAGAATTACTTTAGTTTGCATTGACGCCCATCTCCAACTGTTTTTTTTTGGGGGGGGGCGGAAGGGGGTAGGGGGGTGGAGGAGGGGATGCACACTGGAAGTCTCAGAACAGCCTAGCGTTGTCATGGTGACCACGGCCCACCAGAAGCCAATGGGGATGTTCTTAAAGTGGGTGTGCTCGCTGGCGCTGGGGTCATTGGGCTGGGCCCCTATCCTCTCGGCATAGTAGATCATGGTGGCGAAGATGAGGACGCCCAGGGCCAGGAAGATGATGAGCAGCAGGAACTCGTTGGTGCTGGCGCGGAGATTCCCCTGAGACCTGGCACCCAACTGGAAGGGATCTAGAAGCCTAGAGCTAAGCGGACCTTCCAAGCCACATTGTGGGTGGGGAAGAGGAGGACTCAGGGAAAGGGGCAAAGTCAGCATTTCAGAATGTAAGCATAGAGAAGCCTTTAGATTATCGGATCCAAGACACTACCTGCTACAGATGGGGAAGCCTGTGGTCCAGAAACAGGAAGAGATCTGCCCCAGGCAACCACTATGGGATGCTGATAGTCCTGTAGGCTTAGACAATTGAGCAATTTTCAAAAACTTGATTTAGACTACTAGAGACTGTGATCCCTATGCACCCTTCTTCCATTCACCTATCCTTCCTTTTATCTACCCATTATCCATCTTTCCTTCCTTCCTTTCCTTTTCCCTTCCATCCACTATCCTTTCTTCTATCCTCTCTCCCTCCCTTTCATCTACATGTTATCATCCTTCTCCCTCCTACCCTCTCCCTCCCTCCTTCTATTCCTTCCTCCCTTTTTCTCTTCCATCCAACAGGCATGCATCCATTCTTTCTTCCTTTCCTTCCTCATTAAGAACCAGGTTATGCCCAGCACAGAGGGGATCCCTCAGGGAGGATTCCAGCCCAGGCTCAGGGAGCTCCTCGCCCAGCGGAGGGTAAAGGACACCCACAGAGACAATGCTGTGGACTGGAAAGGTGAGCCCCCTCAGCCCTATGAAGTGGTGAGGCTTGGACAAGGTGGGACAGGGTAGGGACTTAAACCAGGTCTTTCAACTCCAGAAACAGCTCTGCAAGGGTCCAGACTAGGGGTGTCGAACTCAATCAGAGAAGGGGCCAAAATCTAAAATCCAGCCTAAATTGCAGGCCGAATGGTTTACTGAACAGTCATAAACTGTCATTGTGATGGAAACGCAGCGGAGTGCAGTGATGACAGCGCGGTGTGGGCCACATTGCAAGGCCTGGCGGGACGGATTTGGCCCGCGGGCCTTGTGTTTGACACATGTGGTCCAGACAGTGCCAACCTGGGTCACTACAAAGGTGGACCAGGGAAGCAAAGTGGAAGCACCTGAAAGAGGTACATGTCCAACCCAGGATTATCAGCACTTTCCATCACCAGAATTGCCAATGCTCTTGGAGCTAAAACACCACTGTCTGCTGGATATTTGGTCCCAGGTTCTCTCTGAAGGGCCCCATTTTGGAGCTTGGCATTGTGAAACTCCAAAGATAGGTCATGCCCGAGCCATACCCTCTTCCCTGGCCTTTGTGAGAGAGGGATGCCAAGAGGTAGGGCCCATTGCACCCATGGGCTCTCGATCCTGGGTGATGGCAGAAGGCAGGAGGCACCTCTCCTTGCTGCCCCACCAGCCATGGCATCACCCTCCTAATTGGACCCACATCCATCCTCCTCTGTCCCCTCTGCTTATATGTGACTCTCTCTTAACAGGGCTACTGCCTTCAATGCTAACAGGTTTTAGGCATCAGTCTTGGCCACCAGTCCTGCCTCCAAACCAGAGGGAGGGACTGGCTGGGATCCCAGCTCTGCATGCTGCCTGCCCATGCTGCCCACAGAGAAAAGCCCTAATTCCTCAGCTGGGCATGAGATTCTGTTCCCTGGCCTCCCTGACTTCCTTCCATGCACCCAACATTCTTGTCAGATGCAACCCTGCCATTTCTGACGCCACACCTCCGTGTTTCCCCATCTCCACATCATCACATCTGTTGTTCCTTCCACCAGAGTGTTCCTGCCCATCTTTCTCTGGAAAAACCCATCATCCTTCAGCACCCCAGTAAGTAGCCCTTCTCCTGTGGCACCTTCTCCAGGTGGGACTCTTTATTGCAGCTGAGACCCTTACGAGGTAGCAAATGAAGAGACTCCCCAAGGAGCCTCTAAATTCACCCCTGGGAGACAGCCAGCCTGTCTCTAACTCCGCTCATCGGTGCTCAGGGAGGCGCATGGGAACAGCCCACACTGGGCACTGATATCCCAGGAGACTTCTCACTCCCAGGTGCCCCATAGGCCCCTAGAGCTTTCATCCCATTGGCTGCTCTCACATGATAGATCTTTATGGGGAAACTGAAGCCCAAAAGAGGTCAAGTCTTATAGGAAAAAAAAAAAAAAATCCTTGGTTATCAGCCATCAGTGGAGATGCTATCTAGATTCCTTCCTCTCTGGGCCCCAGAATCAAATGAGTGGGGATGGGGTGGACAGCAGCAGCCAGGCTTCGAGCCAGACACTAGGCCTTCTTCCCAGGGAAGCTGGCAGAGGTGGCAGCTAGGTCTCCCGCCCTCCTAGGCTCCCGGGGGCCTTCCTTCTGGCTTTAGCTGCCGGCACATGCTCCTTTGTTGCAGGTAGAACCCCAGCAACATCCGGGTCCAAGTGGGCTCTTAGGAAGGCTGTGGAGGAAGGTACTCGGTTGCTCAGACCACCACATTCTCTGAAGCCTAAAGACTAGTGCACAGCCAAAACAAGAGCTCACACCCGCTGAGTCCCCAGCCCCCTTCTGTGTAGCCTCAGGGAAGCGGAGCATAGGAAGGAGAGAGGGGGACGCTGCCCAAGCTAAGGGCCTATTCTGTACCTTAATCCTCACACACCTGGTCAGACAGGTGGCCATGTTCCATTGGGCCAAAAAGCAAACCCAGGTACAGAAAGGTTAAAGGACCAAGTGTTGAAAGCTAGGGATGAAGCAGAGGCTTGGACCAGAATCGATCTAGCTTCAGAGCCTAAGCTCTTGCCACCACTAGAGTGACCACAGCTCTTGGGGCTAGGAACACAGCCCTGTGCACTGGGAAGATGACCCTGAACATGTCTGAATGGTTCATCTTGAAGGCTGGCACCCACAGCCCAGACCATTTGAGGGCAGGCTATGCCCATCTCCAGTGACGAGAGAGACGGGATGCCTGGACTCACAGGTTGGGGCCCAAACATGCCTGAATGGCTCATGGGCCGCTTTGCCCAGGACTTGGTAGTGCCTGAGGCTAAAGCAGCCCCAGGGGCTGGCGTGCAGCCACACCATGCTCGGGGAATCAATGCTGACAGCAGCCTTGGATGGTCTAGCCTGCATTCTCACCTGGCCTGCTTCCTTAAAGACTCAGAAGGCCAGTGGAAGATGACTTCAGTTTGTTCAAGAAGCTCAGCCAGAGGGAGGTGGGGAGAGTTTAAGGGGAGGGGAGGGAGTATCTGGGATCAGTGGACTCCTAGCAGGGAGGGAACCCCTGCCTAGCAGACTCAGGGCAGCAAGTCTGGGCTATCACTCCCTGTAGGGGCTGCAGGCAAGGGCAGGGCTGCCCCTCATGTGAGCTGTCTGCCTCCCAATCCCAGTCACCCAGAGGACATGGAACAGTCACTCACAGACCACAGACACACAACTACCCAGAGTACATACCTCACCCATTACCTAAGCACATACACGGTCCATGTGGCCACACAAACTACAGCACAGTGTCTCTCTCTCTCTCTCTCTCTCTCTCTCTCTCTCTCTCTCTCTCTCTCTCTCTCTCACACACACACACACACACACACACACACACACACACACACAGAACACAGAGCCCATGGAGCATACTGAAACATATCACCACACACCACACATACACATCCAGGTGCTGCACTGCAGGGCGCACACCCTGCAAGCCCCACACAGCACTCTCGCGTGTACACTCAGAGCACACAGAGGATGCAGAAGTGGTCAGCACACAGCACACCCACTCCAGATACAATAGACCACAGCCTTGCCACTCAGCTGGCCCCTCCTCTGCCTACTGCAACCCCAGGGGTATGACTGACTCAGTGTCTGACTCTCCAGCTCGCCTCGCCTCTGCCTCCCTGTCTGATCTGATGGTGCCAGCTCCTGGATTGCCCATCCCTAGGGCCTACCCATCATCTATAGGCTTCCTGATTTCCCACCACCCACCAGACCTTGTCTCCTTTCCCCAGCCCACCCCTGCAGCATCTGTGCCCCCACATCCAGGATCCAGGCCAGCTGTGAGGCCAGTCCCTCCTGGGCTGCTAGCTGGTGAGGGGGCACACAGGGAGCTTTGCCCAGCACTCCAGGGGTCACCTCAGCGACCACCCTGTGAAATTTCAAGACAGTATGGGCAAGATCTCCTGATAATGCCAGTAGTTTCTGGCTCTTCCCCTCCAGAACCAAATCACAAACCATGAGAGACCCACCAATTGTGTTCTAGAAAGTGTAGCCATGGCAACGAAGCAAGGCATCCCATTTCTATAGTAACCAGGGTGGTGAGGCTGTTGCCTGTAAAGTCAAACAAACCTACTAACGATCTGTTGACTTAAGAAGATGGTTTATAAATCACCAACTTATTTTTTTTATCATAGCCCCACCCTTGAAACCATAAATCAGAAAGGCAATTTACTATCTATTAAAATGACCAAAATGTGCTATGACTTCCATTTATAAATTATTTATGCCATGGTCATCTTTTAAAAATTGTACTAGCGTTTCAGAAGTGTGCAGGGGTTCGCTGTGGGGATCTGGGTTCTTGCAGTTTTTTTCTAGAAACAAGGCGATGGAGAGAACAACGTCCTGGTCTGGCCGCATTCTCGCCCTGTGACTTTGGCGAGGTAATCCCCCTCTCTGGGCCTCAGTGTCATCACCGGCAAAGTGAGAACTGGATTCGGTGAGGTTTCAGGCAGTGGGGCTAGTCGGGGAGCCATGGCTGGGCTCCAGGCCCCGGGCCCCCAGAGGCTCCAGGTCAGATTTTCCGTCTAATTAAACCTGCCCAGCGGGGGTGTGCAGTGTTTGAGTCAATCTGCGTGGAGTCAGTGATGCAGAGCAGGCAGGATGGCCAATTGGCCTAAATAAATTGTCAGTTGAGTTTGAAAACCGAATTAGACTCGTCTGTGCTTCCTTGCACTGGGCGTGCCCACAGTGTGGGGGGCTGGTTGAGGGTTGGGAGGGGGGGAGAAAAAAGAGGGGGCACTTTGGGGTCGGGCCCCTTTTAGGGTCCATTAATAAATGCCCCCCACTATCAACTCCCAGCAGCCTGGCTGGGTCCTGAGCATGTCATCCGGGAGTCCAGGCCTGGCCCCCATTCCTTCTCACTAGTCCTTCCTTCTTGGCACCCAGCGCAGGGAGCAGTGGGTGACAGGAGCTCCCGTGGTGCTATGTGGAGGGTGGGAGCTGGAGGGTGTGAGTGTGTGCGGGAACGTGGCTGTGTGGGCGCCTGTTTGGGAAAGTCTGTGTGCTGGGAGCGTGCTGGCGGGAAGGGGAGGCAGTGTGTCAATGTGGAGTAGGGGTGTACCGGGTGAAGGCATGTCACCCGCTGATTTGACCTGACTCGAGGCATGTGCAAGGAGCCCAGATGCCCCAAGAGGTAAGAACCCACTTCACTGAATCCATGAATTCATTCTCACTACACGCCCAGAAAGGGCTGCAGAGGTTCCCATGTTGCTTCATTCCAAGGTGCACATTGTGGAAATGCAAATATGTCATAAAATGTGTACACATCTGTAAAACAGCATTTCTTCCCATTCCCTCAACATGCTGTTATTTGACTCATGGCATGTCTTACATCGGTGGTACCTTGGACTTGTGAACTACATGGTCATAAGATACCCAGAACATCAAGATGGAGAGATGGAGGAGAGATGGAGAGAGAGAGAGAGAGGAGGCCCTCAGAGGTTTCTGGTCCAAAAGCTGCCTCTTGTGGCAAACACGGAGAAAGGGAGGCCAAGGTCACAGAACTCTCAGATGGAGTGGGGTTGGGGGCGTAAGAGCCAAGTTCTCCTGAAGCATCAGTGCTGGGCTCTAGCATGGGGCTTCCTTCTGTTATGGCCACTGAGCCTTTACTTAAAGCACCCTCCCATGCCCCTCCGCTCTCCAGGTCCCGTCTGCCTAAAGGACCGCAGGTCTGAAGCAGCTCGAGTCCCGCTTGGCAAAGGAGGCAGTAGCTGAAGCAGAAATGGTGGGACCCTGAGTTCAGACCAACTGGAGTGTGGGGGCCTGGCCTGGCTGGTGACCTTGGGCAAGTCACTGGCCCTTTCTGAGCCTTCATCCCTTGATAGGGAGGAGGTGGGATAGGATTCCTGGCCTCCCAGTAGCTGTGATGATGAAATGAAATGATACGTAGAAAATAAAGAGGAGCTATGCAAACACATGGTGTCAGTCCCCACGCAAACCTCCCACTTTGACCTCCAGGGGGCCTCCCACCTGGTCCTTTCCCATCAAAACGAACCGCTTGGGATCAGAGTGCCTCACGTGCGGGAGAGCCTAGAATCTTAGTCACAAATGGGAACCGCTGAGCTGGGAGCACCTGGGACGGGGGCAGATGTGCCCCCACATCACAAACAGCACGGCTGTCCTCCAGAGATCCTCCGCCCGCCCGCCCCTGCTCAGCCCAAGCGGCTTGAGTGAGCCTGAGTCCGGTGGGCTCCTGCCTGGGCCTGGCTGAGCAGCATGGTGGCCAGTCTGCCCCAGGAAGTCCACCCTTGTCCTGGGGGACAAGGGGAAGGGTGTTTCCTGGGGACAGCCTGTGAAAGACCCTGGGGGACAAGGTCAGAGAAGTCTCTGGATTTAGCAACAAGGAGGGCTTGATGAGGGCTAAGCCCAAGCCCCTGGGAAGGTGGAAGAGAAGACAGGGCAGAAACCGGTTTGGCTCAGTGGATAGAGCATCAACCTTCGGACTGAGGGATCCCGGGTTCGATTCGGTCAAGGGCATGTACCTTGGTTTCAGGCACATCCCCAGTAGGGGGCGTGCAAGAGGCAACTGACCGATGACTCTCTTCATCGATGTTTCTAACTATCTCTTTCTCTTCCTCTCTGTGGAAAATCAATAAAATATTTTTAAAAAAGAAAAAAAGAGAGAGAAGGCAGGGAGTGAGAGGCCCTCCCTGGAGCAATGTGGTGGGGCATGAAGGAGGCAGAGTGCTGGGAGAGAACAGCTGAGTGGAAATGCAAATGCAGATTCCTTGGCCCCACACCCAGAGTCTGGGGTTCAGTAGTGGTGGGAGGGACCAGAATTTACCTTTAATCCGCATCCTCGGTGGCTCTGGTGCCACCAGCCACATCCTGGCATTTGGGGCCAGGTGAGACCCAGTGCCAGGCAGCTCTGATGCACAATGAGCCTCATTATCCTGAGACAACATTAGGGGCTGAAGAGCAGGGAGCACAATGGAAGGGAAGAGTCCTGGGCTTGGCCTCAGAGGCCGGAGTTCGAATCCCAGCTTTGCCACTGGTTTATGATTGCAGGCAAGTTAAAATCTTGGAGACTCAGTCCCTTCATTCTTAAAATGAGGACAATGATAATAGACTCCAGGAAGGAAGGCATTACTGAGGGGCTGGGAGGAGCAGGCGGGTGTCTAGGAATTTTCCAGATCCGGGGCAGAACCCTGGGGCGAGAGAAGCCCAGGGCTGCCAGTTCCCTTGCACCGTGAGATTCACACTGGGATTCTAGGAGTTGAGCCAAAGTTTCCCTCTACAAAAATCCAAACACAGCATTTTTAAAATTATTTTTTAAAATCCTCACTAGAGATATGGTGTGTGTGTGTGTGTTTTTTTCTTTCTTTCTTTTTTCCATTGATTCTAGAGAGAAAGGAGGGGAGAGGGAGAGAGAGAAACATTGATCAGGCACCTTCTGTATATGTCCAGACAGGGAATGGAATTTGCAACCTGGGTATCTACCCTGACCGGAAACCAAACCCATGACCCTTTGGTGAATGGCACGATTGCTCTAACCACTGTACACATGGGGAGGGCCCATTAACATTTTAAACTCAGAGAAATACTAGTATTCCCCACAGGAGATGGCTCTTCTGGTTCACAACTTAGAATGGTCTGTGTGTCTGGGTGGACTTGTCTGATGAGTTATGGAACTCTTCATATTTCCTTGCCAGGGAGCTCAACTAAATTTGGTGCTCAGCTCTGGACTAATCTTTTACCCGGGTTTGGGGTATCACTATTTCTTCTCTAGTATTCTTATTTTTTATTTTCTTCTTCATTTCTAAGGGTTCTGTTACAGGTATGTTTCATGGGCCTCACACATTTTTGTGCCACTCTGCGGGATAAGGAATAGGGGACTGAGATTCCCAGGTCAGGAAGTGAGTAGGAAGGCATCCCGTATGGGGTATATTGGCCTCCCACGGGGGAAGGTCAATAATCCCCGCTGTGGTAGCCCTAAGGCTGCTGTCTCTGTTGGTGACCACCAGGGAGAGGAGCTCCTGAGGCCACTTGTTCTGTCTTTAGACAGCTCTAGAGACATGTTTCTATTCCTTAAGTCAACCTCCCTCCCCTCTCTCCCCGTGATCCCAGTTCTGCCCTCTGGAGTCACCAAAGACACCTGCTTGCCTTCTTCCCCGTGACAGCCTTGCCTACAGCTGCAGGTGGGCCTCCGACCCCACCCCTGAGCCATCCTTGCTGCAGGCCAGGTCTCCGCTTCTATCACACTCCCTGTCTTGGGCCGACTCCCTGGCCTGGTTCAGAGCCTGCTTTTCTTGAGCACTCACTGTGCAAGGCTAAATGGATCTCATGCTTTACCCTTTTCAATCCTTACAATCCCCTTGGTGGCAGGAGTGTTTAGCTTTGTTGAGCCTCACTGTCCTCTGCTATCAAGTAACAATGACCGCCATTACCAAAATGATCTCATTCATCTTTAAAAAAACTCTCTAAGGGAGATGTCATTTCCTCCATTTTGCAGACAAGAAAATTGAGGTTCAGCATGATTACGAAGTGCAAAACCTCAAAAACCCTCAGAGTTCGGAAGTGGTAGGCAGAATTTGAAACCAGGCTGTTCTGACCCCAAACCATTATGTGCTACAGCTTCCACTACCTGCGCCATCAGCAGGTCTGTCTTGATTGTCCCCATTTGACAGATGAGAAAACTAAGGCACCAAGCTTCATGGTATGTCCACTAGGAATCCACTGGGAAATTTTCCCCTGTGCCCCCCTTTTTTTTTTTCATTGAGTCAGGGGTCCTAATTCCCAATAGGGTATGCATGTGTATATATGTGTGTGTATGTTGGGGAGAAAGGAATAAAAAGATGACCCAAGAGGGACAGCTCAAGGAGGGTAGTGGGCACAGCCCAGGTAGGACCACAGTTGACTGTCCACCTGCTCTCTTTTCAACAATATTTAATCCTAATCCCAGGCCCATGTAGGGTGAACCAAACAGCCAGAGAAAACTATTTATCAAATAATAACTGTACAAGAAAATACATACCTATATGAGGCGATAAGGGCTTCAAGTATGCACAATGCATTTGATGGGGGATATATACAATATATTTCAGAGAGGAAGAGAGAGAGAGATCAATAATGAGAGAGAATCACTGATCAGCTGCCTCTTGCATGTCCCAATCTAGGGATTGAGTCTGAAACCATGGCATGTGCCCTGACCAGGAATCAAACCCTGACCTTCTAGTTCATAGGTCAATGCTCAACCACTAAGCTATGCTTGCTGGGCCATTTGATGTGTCTTTAACAAGTCTTTGGGTTAGAGCAGCCCCCATAAGGAGATGACAAGTGCAGAGGTTGGAAGGATGGCTAAGAATCAACTAGGGAAACGAGAAACGGGTTATGAGGAAGAGCATTCTAGGCAGAAAGACAGCATCTGAGACAGCTGGTCACTCCCTCCTTTTTATTACACTTCTCAGGGCCCCACTGTCTCTTGACTTTCTCCCACCTCACTGACTGCTCCTTATTGATGTCCTTTGCCTACCTCTTGTCCCAGCCTCTAATTATCGGGAAGTCCTTGGTCTTCTTCTCTGTCTACACTCATTCACTTTAGTGGTTCACCTCATTTCAAGGCTTAAACACCATCACCCATTCAACTCCCAGTAACAGGACACACCTAAATGTTTACCTGCTGTCCAGTTCTCCTACGGAGCTCAGGACTTTAGCATCCCAGTCCTCAGCATCTCTAGGTGGAGGTCTAATAGCTCTCTCATCTACATAACAAGTCAACCAACTCCTGGACCAACCCCACGGCCTGCAGCCTTCTCCATCTCATGAGATAGCAACTCCATCCTTAACAAAGACCGGTGAGTCATCTTTGACACCTCTCTTTCTGTCACAACTCCCATTTAGTCTATAAGAAAATCCTATTGGCTCAGCTGGACATAAATCCAGAATCTGACCATTTCCCACAACCACTGTTACCACCCTGTCCCAGCCGTCATCATCTAGGTTATGGTGAGAGCCTCTTAACTGGTCTCTCAGCATGCAAGATTCCTGGTGCGCTAGGACTACCTTCATCACAGCAGTCAGACATTCCTTTTAACATGTAAATATGACTGTATCATTTCTCTGCCCTGAACCCTGCTCACCATTTCTCTCAGAGGAAAATCCAAGGTCCTCACAATGCCCTATAGGTCCGCCATTACCCCTCCATGCTCCTCTCCCGCCACTGGCCATCTTTGTTCCAGACATACCACCTCCTGAAACATGGACCTTAAATATGTCGGACACATGCCTGCCTCAGGGCCCTCACACTGGCTGTTCCCTCTGCCCAGGTATCCTCAGGGCTCATCCTCTCACCATCTCATGAAAGTGTCAGCCCAATCTGACCACTTTATTTTAAATTTCAACCAGCACCCCCCAACCAATCTGGTTTCTCTTATTCCACACCCCGCACATTGCGTGTATTGTTTTTGAACACGAACTTACCTCCAGCTTTACTGAGGTAGAGTATAGACACAATAACAGTCTCCCAATGTAAGTGTCCAGTTGGATGAGCATTGATACTTGACACTAATTTACTGAGTTTTCATATTTATCGCCCATGAAGTGGCTGGATCTGGGGATCAGGCTGGCCCTACCGTTGGGCCTAGCTACATGCAGCATACTGTCCTCAGGAGCTAAGAGCAAAGCTAAGCAAGAGCACAGCTTCCCCTCTGTGGGAAGGTCTTGGAGACACGTCCTGTGTCCACTGGCCTTAGTCCTTCTATCGACACAATGGGCATAACAAGTTTATTCCCTTCAGCTTCCTTAGGAAGGGAACCTCTCCTCGGGACCCACTTTTCCTCTTCTGTATGGGCAGTGCACACAATCACTGATTTACTGGTACTGTGTCTGCATCTACACTGGCAATGTGCACAGTCACTGATGTCAGACTGGCCTTTACACTGGCACTGACCACGCTTACATCAGATCTTCATCTATGCTGATAGAGGATGATCTCTATCCACGAGTCTGTGACTAAACTGGCCCTGGATGCACTCACAAATCACTCAGCTATGTTCTCATCAACTCAGTCTCCACAGAGAATGTTTGTTATGTTGACAATGGGCAGAGATTGAGAGCAGACCCACGTCTACACTGGCAATGGGCACACTCACATACAAATGGGCAGCAGGCACAATCACATTCATCTCTTGGCAATGGGCACACTCAATACACAAAGACCTGAGTCCCCACCAGCATTGACATGAATGACTGAGGAGCATGAGCACAGGGCACAGAGGCTCCTGCCAGCTGCAGGCACAGGTTATGAAGTTCACCACCCCGAGTACTGCCAGGGGGCAGAACCTGGCATGGGAACCTGGAATTTAAAACCAACATGCGGGCACTGGGGTGTGGAATCTAGAATCTGGGCATCAGAACTGGAATCTGGGACACATGGCGACATGAGACCATGTCTATTCCCAGCATCTTGAGATCACTCAAGGTGAGGAGAGACTTGGGCTGTGTGACTCCAGCACCGCCTGCCTCCTCCCTACCCCACACCCAGGCTGGCCCAGCCACCCTGGGCTTTAAAAAGCACCAGGAAATGTCACTTTCTTTTTGAGGAGGTGCAATGGGAGGAGATGGCCAAGCCAGTTTAGCTGCCGGCCTATTCAAAGGCTGGGAACAGTGACAACACCTTCAAATCCTGAAGCTTGTTTCTTACTCAGGCTGGATGGAATTCCAGCCCCTTTCCACACAGACAGAGCCCTGCCTGGTGCCAGTCCAGAACACCCTGCTCCCACTGGGCTGCATTTCCCCATCTGCAAAGCGAAGAGTGGCCTGGATCCACTCAAGCTCCAGCTCTATCTCCAGGTCCCATGTGCTACCCACAAGAACACCTAGATCCTACCGGAGACAGCCTGGATGAGAGACAAGTGCGGGCAGCTCCTCCTGAAAGAAGAAAGCTCCAAGGACATCCGGCCATCCATTGATGCGGCTTTCACACAATTGTTCGTTGCTTCAATCACCAAGTATTTACCGAGTGCCTATTATACAACGGGTACATTTCATATCTGCCTCCAGAAATAACAGCTTTACATAAAGCACCTGGCACAGAGCTAAGCACATAGTAGGTATCTATCATGAGGATAAAGATACTTACCTGTGTGCTGACACTAATCCTAAGCTGGACTCATTCCTAGGCACTCTTAAATGACTCATCTCATTGCCCATACATCCTCTTTGAGGTCTACACTACAGTTACCATCACAATTTTACAAAGAAGAAACCTGAGGCTTGGAGAGGTTACGCTGATCATGCACCTGGGAGGTGAAGGAGTTAGGCTCTGTCTGACTCCAGAACTCATGCTCTTAACCATTCCCCTAGACCCTCTACAAACATTGATAGAAGGGGTGCCTGAGTGAATGAATGAAAGACTTTGTGTTGGTTCAAGGATGGGTCCACAAGCGCCTGAGGCCATTGGCATGATTGATGGTGGGGAGTATGTGTGTGCAGATGTTTGTGTGACTGCATGTGCAGCTTTTGCGTGGAAAGACTTTCCCTTGTTGTCTTGGTCTTGTGTGAGTGGGAGCTATACTTAGCTGCAGCCACGATTGTAATGAGCAGTTAGCAGCGCACCAAGCACTCTCTTTGGGACCTGGTTTCCCAGGGAGATTGCTGGGGTCAGTGTATGTGCGTGGGGGGTGCAGCCTGGTGCCAGAGGACACCAGAGCAAGGCTTTGTGTCTGTGAGTACAGAAGCTCACAGCACTGTGCCTTGTGCAAATGGAGATCCTTAGCTCCAGCTGAAAGCATCTTCTCTAGATTCTGAGCCTCTGGGCCCTGCCAAGCTCAACTACTGGCCACCTATGTTCATGGCCCCTTTATTGGCCCTTGCCAGGCAATTAGAATGAAAGCCTTGGAGCTCATATCTAGAGCCTGGGATTAACGGCAAAAAGCAGCGGGAAGATGGTGGATCTCGGTATACCTCGGCATACCTCAGGAAGGCACACTCCTCAGGTATGCTCAGCATGTTCTGGGGTTCAGAGGCCAATCCCCTACTCACTATCTGCCCTCCAGTGGCTTCAGGGAATCTGAATCACCCCGGGCCTGACGCCTCCATTGTCACATGGCAATGCCTGCAGTTTCTTTCCAGCCTGTCCTGGTGCTGTTCCTTCAGAGTCTCTAATCTTTGAGAGTGGACCAGTCCCCTAGGCCAGTCCCTGCCTCCAGTTCCCAGCTCCCTCACTCCACAAACCGTCCATCTCCAGATCCAGTGTTTCCCAAACGTTTGAAATATGTGTACCCCTTCTATAATTTTTGTAACGCTGAGTACCCCCGTACTCATGAGAACGTAGAATTAGGCGCAGCTAAGCACGGTGCAGTGCATATCCCCACCAAACTCTGGTGCAACGCATACCCCCACCAAACTCTTCCCGTACCCCTGGGGGTACGCGTACCACACTTTGGGAAATACAGGATCCCTCTCAGGTCTAACCCACATTCTCCACACATGGGCTGGGTTGCTCCACTCTGCCTTCCACCTTAAAGTCTTCAGTGTCCAAGTGCCATTCTCTGGGCTGTTTTCATTTAATGAGAGGTGGGACTTCCTCTCCTGACTTGAAGCTTAGAGACTAGAAATATAGTCATCCACCCGCACTTTCATCCATTTGTTGACCCATCCACTAAGCCACCCACCCATCTGGGTATCTATCCATACATCCTTCCCTCCATCCATTCATCCCTACCCATTCATGTATCCATCGTTTTATCCATTCTTTCATCCAATTGTCCCTCATACACCTGTCTACCTCATTCTTGACCAGAGAACCATAACATAGCAGGGCAGGAAGGAACACTGGCCCTGCTAATTTCCCTTTTTTATCCCCCAAAGAAGACTAGGGTCTAATCTCCTTTCTCCAGTTACTAACCTCATGGTCTTATATAAACATATTTAATCTCTCGGGGCATTTTTTCCTTCATTAATACAAGAGGGATAATATTGAATCCTTCTACCTCACAGGGAAGTATGCTGCTTCAGCCAAGATTTATGTTACATAACAGGCACTATCATTGCTTAAACTGGTCCTTGTCCTCTAAGAAGCTGCAGCTGTCGGGAAGTCATGTAACCTCAGCAGGTCAGCTGGGTCAAGGGCAGGAAGAGTTCTCTGGGAGAACAGCTTCTTGGAGGCAGGGAGGTGGGGGTGGGGGGTTAGGAAAGGCTTGAGACAGAGGGGCCATCAAAGCTGGCCTTGGAGGAGGATCCATTCAGATATGTAGAGGTGGAAGAAAGGGCATATTGATGGAGGGAATAGAATAAGCAAAGGCAGGAGGCAGGGGGAGCTAGAGCATGCTGGGGGCACAGCTGATGTGCCTGGAGGCCAAGGGTGGGTGGCCCGAAAAGGCAGGACTGCTGGAATTTCCAAGGGCAGCACAACAGGGTTGGAGAAGGGCCAATGGCCATGGAAAGCACAGCAAGCCAGGGCAAACCACAGTGATTCCTCACTCGGAGGCTTTTACTCAGATCCCTGACGGCCAGACAGGAAAAAATTATCTGCATGGTGACAGCCAGGCCTCGGGAGAGACGACTCCTGCCGCCTAGAAGGAAGCCAGCTCCTGGCATTTCTGACCTTTGTGTCGCTAAATATATCATTGGCGACAGTGGCTCATGCCCCCGAGGCTGTGGGGCCATCAGACAAGGCTTCCACGGCAGGATCCCTGTCTCAGTAGCTCAGCCAGGGCCTCCTCATACCAGCTCCCTGGGGAATCTGAACTCAGGACCAGGGGGACGAGGGTGGCAACGATGCCTCAGGTCTAACCCGCAGAAGGGTCTCCTGTATGCCAGGTACCATCCTGGGGCTCTGGTCTCCCTCCATTCACACAGGAGGAAACAGGCTCAGCCAGATGACACCTGCCCTAGCCCACCTGGTGGGAGGCAGTGGAAGACCAAAACCCAAGCCCAGCCAGGTCCAAGGCCTGTGCTCTCACCTCTACCGTGTCCCCTCTCAACATTTGCTCTGCCCTCGAGAGGGTGGTCTCCTCCTGCACATGGCCTTGCAATGACCCATATTTCTCCCTCACAGATGATCTTTCTGCCTCTGGTCTTGTGGATTTTCCCAGCATTGCTGAGAGGCAGGGGACATCATTATGCATGCTGTATAGGTGAAGACGCTAAGGCCCAGAAGGACAAGGACCATGCTCCTGGTGTGTGGACTGGTCAGGGGACAAGTCAGGAGCACCATGGCAACATGGGGAGAAGCACCCTGCCCTGGGCAGCCCTGAGCAGATGACAACCTCATGCGCTTCCAGGAGCCCAGTCTCTGGCCCTCAGCCCAGGGCTCTGGCTGGCTCGAGGTAGCTCAGCAGGTGACTGTGTTTCTCGCAGCTGCTCAGAAAGCCCCTGAGGTGGAGCATAAAACATTAATCTCTAAGTGTAAGATGCTGGCCCTGGGGTCTAATGCATGTTCACAGTCCTGGTGACAAGGCCTAAAGAAGTCCCACTTCCCTATTGTACCACCTGCAGGGGTAGAGACACTCCCTGGGGAACTACTGAGGCCTCCCTGGCCACAGAAACTCCCCCTGAAGACACTAGGTTTCTGTTCTCAGCGCCTCGAGGGGGTAAGGCCAGTGTGTGCAGAGCATCCTAGAAAGAGGCCTCATGTGCCAATTAGTGCCCAACGGGACACGAGGCTGTGCCATGCACTGTGCTGAAGGCTTTCTGTAGCTTATTTCTTTCTTTCTTTCTTTCTTTTTTTTTCTTAAATATATATTTTATTGATTTTTTTTTTTTTACAGAGAGGAAATGAGAAGGATAGAAAGTTAGAAACATCGATGAGAGAGAACCATCAATCAGCTGCCTCTTGCACACTCCCCACTGGGGATATGCCCGCAACCAAGGCACATGCCTCTGACTGAAATCGAACCCGGGACCTTTCAGTCTGCAGGCCGACGCTCTATCCACTGAGCCAAACCAGTTTCGGCTGTAGCTTGTTTCTTTTGGTTTCATAGCAGCCCCTTGACATGGGGACTCTTATTGTCACCCCCTCACAGCTGAGGTGGCTGAAGCTTGCAGAGGTGATACAAGGTGTGGACCTTGGCAGTGTGGCTCCAGTCTGCTATGCTAGTTACTATCCTAATCGTCTTCTCTCCACAACATGCCTGGAGTGAGAGCCAGGTGAGCAGCCATCGAGGGCTATGTGAATGGAAATTGCTCACAGGACTTTGTCTGGAAGGGCCCCTCACCTCTGGCTCCCTCACCAACTTCTTTCCAGCTGCACAGCCGCCCTCAGGGACAGCTCACCTCTTCCTGTGTGGTGGCCATGAGTGGCCCCACAATCTCCTCCCCTCTCTGAGGCCCAGGTGCCTGGAGGTCCAGATTGTGCAGCCTCTGTGGCCAGTATCTGTTACCTAGGAAGTGCTCAGTATTTTTTGAATGAATGAGTGCTAACAGCAGCCCCTGGCAGGGGGCCTACGCAGACTCTTTATGTGCAGAGTAGGGATGTAGGGAGAGAAGTCCCTTCCTGCACTGAGGATGGTAAAGAAAGGCGGTAAAGTGGGGGAGCCATTAGGGGCAGTAGTCCGGGGTTTGTGCATCGAGTTGTGTCAGTTGGATGGGGCATCCGAGGCCTTGCACACACGGGCTTGAGGAAGTTTCCTCTGACTGCCATGGCCCAGGCTGAAGCAGCATCTGATCCCTGGCCCAGTGAGGCTGGCCCCTGCAGCCTCCTGAGCTCAGCTGCCTGGGGCCACCTCAGCTAACATTAGCTCGTCCCCATCCTCCTGGCGTCGGTGTGGCGGGGCAGCCCAGCTCAGAGTGGGTACCACCCACTGGCATCAGTAGGAGCCCCAGCCCTAGCGCCTGTCCTGCAGCAGCTCCTGGGGTCTGCCAGGCTCCTGCTGCCACTGCTCCTCGTGCCTGAGCATCCGCTGTAAAAAGGAGACGCTTCAATCCTGAGCTGTGACGCATACCCCCTCCTGCCAGCCTTTCCATGCTGGGCATACTTGTTAGCATCTCAGGTCCCCGAGCTTGGCTCCTGACCACAGCCTGGTATCAATGGCCCTCCCTCCCTCCCTCTCCACCTGTAGGTGAAAGTTCCACCATTCATCTCTCGCATTCTCCAGGACAGCTGGTCAGGAAGGTAGAGCATAGATGAGCTGTACATTACTACAGATGGGGAGACTGAGGCTGTGAGGGGACCGTGGCCTGCCCAGGACACACAGCAGATTTGTGGAAGAACCAAGGCAGAAGCCAGGCACTCTGAAATCTGGTCCCCGGGGGGCCGACTCTGGAGGGAGGAGCCCTCAGGGCCAAGATAGGTGAGGGGACCTCACCTCTAGAGAGGTATTTGAAGGGAGAGTCAGTGCAGAAAGAAGGAAGCAGACAGGGAGCAAGTGAGGGTTTGCTTGGCCCTTTTAGAGTCAGGCGCAGATAAAAAGACAATAACGGAACCCATGGTAATTAAGCACTTATGTTCAGGGTTCTAGGTGAAGTGCTTAACACATTCAATCCTCATGACTTCCTTATGAGTCAGGTGCTATTAATATCCCTCTCTTGAGGCCCAGACAGGTTATGGAACTTGTCCAAGGTCACACAGCTGGGAAGTGTTCGAGCTGGGATTCGAACACAGGTCGCCTGGCTCAAGAGGCTGTGCTCTTGGGCAGAACAAGGCTCCAGATTGGCCGAAACCTGTTTGGCTCAGTGGATAGAGCATTGGCCTGTGGACTGAAAGGTCCCAGATTCGATTCCGGTCAAGGGCATTTACCTCGGTTGCGGGCACATCCCCAGGGGGGGTGTGTGCAAGAGGCAGCTGATCGATGATTCTCTCTCATCGATGTTTCTAACTCTCTATCCCTCTCTCTTCCTCTCTGTAAAAAAAATAATAAAATATATATTTTTAAAAAGGGTCCAGGTTGTAGTGCCAAGGTCAGGTAGCCAGGAAGAGGGGGCCAGATGTGAAGCCCACTCACTTTCTACTGAAGACATAACGAAGGATCAAAGCAGGAGCATTCAGGGGGAAAAGAGTATGCTAGGCCTTTGAGGGATAGGATCTGTGTTGAAAGCCTAGAACTTCCCACCAACACAACTGGTAGAGGAAAGGGGCCCATGGGAGGGGAAAGGGAAGGGAGGGAAGTAGACGGGGAAGGAGTCGGAAAGGGAGAAGGAGAAAAGAATCTAGCTGGCCATCAGGGAAAACAGAGCCCTAAGGGAGTTGGACTTGGGCATTGGGCTGGACCGAGTGGTCCCGGGAATTCAGTGTCCTTGCAATGTCACCATCCGAAGAGCTCGTGCGTCCTGGTTTTAGAAAACAACTTGTTAGCCTCTGAGCCATGGCTGTTGGTAGTGCTTTGGCTGATGCCGTATGGAGGAGTTTGGAGAGATGGAGAGGCCAGAGTGAAGGGCCTCATCTGGCCCTGGGCAGCAACAATGGCAGGTGGAACCCTGACTAGGGCACCCAGCACTCCCAGCACTGCCTCAGCCTCTGCCTCTCCATCGGGGCTGCAGGCTTGTGGGATGGAAGGACTGTGTTTCTAGGTAAGGCAAGGAAGGAGAGGGCCAAGCAGTAACAGGCTCAAAGGTGATGTCCCAGTATCTGACCTATGTCTTAAACTGTGGCTCCTTATCATTCTTTCAATCAATATTTATTTAGCACCCACTATGTGCCAGACCCCCCTTCTAGGTTTTAAACAAAGAACAATGTATAAAAGAGACAAAAATACTGTCTGCCCCCTACATTTACATTTACATTCTAGTGGGGAGAAACAGACAAGAAACAAGGTAAATAAGTATTACACTCAGACGGCAGTAAATGCCAAAGAGAAAACAGGAAAGCATGAAAGGGGGAAGGGAAAGGCAGGGTGCGATCTGAGACAACGACATCTGAGTGCAGACCTGGAGGTGAGGGAGGAAATCTGAGGGCAAGTGCTCCCCCATGGAAGGAATCTCGAGAGCACAGGTCCTGAGGCAGAAGCAGAGCAGATGCTGGTGGGAACCAAGGAGGCCAGAACGAGCACAGAGGGGAGAGGCAGAGGGATAGGTGGGATGCAGGAACTCAGTGGAGATCATAAGCAGCTCCTTGTATAAATATATTTTTTATTGATTTTATACAGAGAGGAAAGGAGAGAGATAGAGAGTTAGAAACATCGATGAGAGAGAGTCATCGATCAGCTGCCTCTTGCACACCCCCTACTGGGGATATGCCCGCAACCAAGGTACATGCCCTTGACCGGAATTGAACCTGGGACCCTCCAGTCCCCAAGCCGACGCTCTATCCACTGAGCCAAACCGGTCCCGGCCATAAGCAGCTCCTTGTAACCCTCATGAGGACTTGGGTTCCTGCCCCGAGTGAGACAGAGCAGGGTGGCTCGGTCTGACTAGCATTTTACCAGGATGTCCCTGACCGTGGTGTGGAGAAGAAGGTGCTGGCAAGGACAGGAGCAGTTTGCAGCAATCCCGGGGACAGAAGATGTGGCTTTAACCAGGAAGGTGGTGAGACTGGGTAAGTTTTCAATGTGAAGACCACAGGATTTGCTGAGGTGTGAAAGAAAGAGAGGCCAGGATGTTGCTCTGGTTTGAGCAACCGGACACAGTTGCCATTTACTGTCCTGGGGACTCATGCCGTGGCCCATCACCCTAATGGACGCCAACAACTTGGGCACCAAGGAAAGGTCAGAATCACACTTCTCGTCTGTGAACTGTTGCCCACATCTAGTACTTCTCAGACTCTAAAGCATGATTCATCTGAGAGTCTTGTTAATAATGCAGATTCTGAATGAGTAGGTCTTAGGGACAGGGGTGCTAAACTCTTCTAAACACTGCCCAGGTGATGCTGATGCTTTGCTCAGAGGACCACACTGAGTAGCAAGAGCCCCCATGTCCCCCGCTGCAGGCCCTTGCTCTCTGAGCATCAGCATCATGTGGGAGTGTAAGCATTTGGGAGTGGCCTGACCCTACGATCTAAGAATCAAATTCTTACTAGACAGAACCCAGGAACCTGACCAATTTCGAAGCATCCCAAGTAATCTGAGAGTCAGCCATGGGTGGGAGTCTTCCAGCAGCCCCCTTAGCAGCCATTGCACACACCCCTACCCCAGCCTCATCCAGGACAGCAGCAGCTTGTTGCTCCCCTCTCCACACCAACCCTACACCATCGAAGCTAGTCCCCACCCGGCCCCAGCCCCACAGCCTGGCACAGCATCTCTTCTCCGAGTGCACCTTCCTGCAGCTCTCAGAGGGCAGATAGCCAAGAGACGGGCCTGGGAAAGAGGGCAACAGGTACCATCCGTGGGGCCTGAGAAAGCACACCCTAAAGAGGTGGTACCCCCAGGTCTGTGCCTATGAAAGTATGCCACGGATGTCTCCCAGGAGCCCAGCACCAGAACAGACCCCAAGCAGAGCGTGATTACTGAGCCTTGAATGAATGGATGAGAGCAGGTGGAGGGAGCCTGAATGAGTGTAGGAGGACGCTCTTTAGACCCCACTGCCACGGGCTCCTACCCTTGCCAGGAGAGGTCACAGGTGCCCTAGAGAAGGGCTGGGCCGAGGAGGAGGAAGGAGAGCTGGGGAAGGACGAACGTGCTCCCAGATGCTAGGTCTCTGGGGAGTTGAAGCCCAGAATTCCTCTACTCCTGGAATGTTGGACCTGGAAAGGGACTTACTTGGTGGTCATTTAGAATGACCTCTGTATTTTACAGGTGGAGAAACTGCAGCCTGAAGGGACCATGGAACTTGCCCAAGGGGACCTGGTTGGTTTAATGGCCTACCTACAGATCTTGACCCGGCTCAGTTGCATGATACCCGCAACCCGGGCCTTGTCTGTGTCCTCATCTCTCCACATACCTGGGCAGGTCCCTAATCCTGAGGACCTGCCTGTCTCTAGCCACAAGCCTCCATAACTGACCTCAAATCATGCAAACCTGGTGACTCCGTGCCCGACTCAGATCTCTCACTCTTAAAGGAGGGCATCAAGGGCCAGAGTAGCCAGGCGAGGCATTAGGGACCTTGAGGGATGGTCTTTCGTGTTCAGCAAAAACTAGAAAGGACACTGATGGAGAGGAAGAGATGAGAAAAAACCATGCCAGGGAGGAGCCTGTTGGAAGGGAGCAGGAGACATGGTAGGTCCAAAGCAGAAGGCCTCAAACACCAAGCTGAGGAGGAGCCAGCATTGCTACCACGCATCGCCTCATGCAGAATAACGTGATCCTCCCCAAGCTCTCTGCCACCTCCCTGCAGGTCATAGGGAGTCTGCAGTTGGGGCTGCTTGAGGCACCTTCTGAAAACCCTTTTCCTGGAGCTGCCAGAGGGAGGGAACAAGATAAACACCCAAGCCTGGGCCACAGCAAGCCAGAGACCCCACCATCCTTGGAAGCGACAGGAGGCAGTACTGACCAGGGTTATGGGCAGAACACTGGTGACAGGCCAACCCAGGTCTAAATGCTGACTCTACCACTCGTCATCTAAGTGACCTTGGATACGTTACTAAACTTCTCTGAGACTCAGCAGCCTCATGTGTGACATTGGCAGGCTAATAATAATACAGTTCCAGGGGATTCTTGTGAGAATTAAATGAGAATATGTAAATTAAACTCTTAAGTTTTCTGACACATAATAAATGCCTTAGTAAATAGTAGTGTCGTGATTCAGGAAAAGAAGAGGGTTCTGGAAAGTCCTGCTTAGGGAATGATAAGAACAGGATTTTGGCTAATCTGGGTGGACTGACCTGTGGAGGTCTCCCCTAGCTGTGCTGGGCCTAAAGAGAGGATCAAGGAAGAGAGGTAGGAGGGCAGGTAACTGCTTATTCTCCCTTCCTCAGGGGGAGGAAATAAAGTGAGGAAGAAAAGAATGCCACAGGTGAGATTTGATGTTCTTCAAAAGCTGAGAGCCAGAAGAAATAGAAACAGCCAGACCCTGGACCAAGAAAGAGTCTTGGGTGTGAGTTTGAGTCTCACTGATTCCTGTGTGGTCTTGGGCAAGTGTCTTTCCTTCTCTGAGCCTGTTTCTTCTCCACTGGGTAAGAATAGTGGCTAGAGGTGGCCTGGGGGCACCCATCTGCTCCAATCATCCCATGTATGTGAAGGGTGGTCCCTCCCACCCAAGTGGTTCCCCTATTGAATAAGGACTGGGCAGCCAGCATTCCCTGTAACTTCTTAGCTCCCCACTCCCCGAAAACACACGCACATTTTCCTTTGAGCCTGCATCCAGGGAAGGGAAGCTCAGGCCAGGGTGGTGGCCAGACTGGCCTGGGGGCTGATGGGAGACAGTGGCTTGAGGCCCTGACCTTTTGGTCCAGAGCAAATACACTGGTCATGGGACTGCTCAGAATAGCTATAGCACTATATTCGGCTGTCTTGGAAGTTCCCTGAGATCCCTGGCCCAGGCAGCCGGCCCTGAAATGAGTCCCCACCAAGCCCTCTCCCCCACCACTGAGATGAGGTGGGGTGGGGTGGGGTGGGAGGAAGGTTTGAGCTAATCTCCTCCAAAGCTTCTGGCAGATGCTAGATCTCCTGCCCAGAGTTAGGGAGCACAAACTGCTGCCCCCAGAGCAATAGACTCCAAACGTCCCCTGAGGTGTCTTAAGGAGGATGGGTGTTCCCAAGCTCATGAGCAGGAATTTAGAGACCTGGGCTTCTGAACCAGCCTCCCAAATAACCCATTCACCTGTGACCTTAGGCCTCAGCTTCCTCATCTGTCATAATAATAGCTTCTGTTGCTTATGTAAGGAGCTTAGCGCCTGGAGGCGGAGACAAACCTGAATCAAGCGAGGCTGCTAATGAACATTTTACTACAAACCAGGTAGCGTCTCAGAAGGCAAGGACTCTGGTTCGGAATCCTGACCCAGCCTGTGGAGCCTGGGAGGGCGTCACCACAGAACTGATGTTGGAAGCAGGGTGCGAAGGATGATGAGAGGCAAACCAGGAGGAAAGGGTGAGCTAGAAGGAACAGCGATTGCAAAGGCCCTGAAGCAGGCAGACCTGGCACACGCAAGAAACCGAAATGAGGCCGTGGTGGCTGGAGCTTGGTGAGCGATGAGAACAGCCAGGCCGGAGGAGACTGAAGAGGCGGGCAGCTATGGGCTGGGGGGAGCAATAAAGGGTGTTAGGCAGGCGAGGAGGTGAGCTGTCAGATCTGTGAGTTGGAGACCTTTGTGATTGCCAAGCGGATGATGCACTTGTAGGTGCAGAGACTGGAGGTGGGAGAGCAGTCAGGAAGCTGTTGGAGAGTTTGCCTGAGGGAAAGAAACAGTGGTGGCTTGAAGCAGGATGGAGGACATGCAGACAGAGGGCAAAGGATAGAGTCTAGAGCACATGTGTCAAACACAAGGCCCGCGGGCCAAATCCGTCCCGCCAGTCCTTGCAATGTGGCCCGCACCGCGCTGTCATCACTGCACTCCGCTGCATTTCCATCACAATGACAGTTTATGACTGTTCAGTAAACCATTCGGCCCGCGATTTAGGCTGGATTTTAGATTTTGGCCCCTTCTCTGATTGAGTTCGACACCCCTAGTCTAGAGAGTCATGAAGTAAAATGGTAATACAACTGATAGGAGTAACATCAGCAGCCAACATTTACTGAGCACTGCCTGCATGCCAGGCCCTGTGGCTCGGGGCTTCCCACATATTACCTCAGTAAATCTTTCCAAGGCCCTTTGGGTGCGGGTTCTGGCATAAGCCTATTTTAAGGTGAGGAGGCTGAGACTCTGACTCGGAGATTCTGGGTTTGTGCCTTCCTTTACTAGGATGGGAGCTGGGGTTGGGGGTCGAAGGTACCATTCAGAGACACGAGTACACCTGTGAAAGCATCCTGAGAGAGAGAGAGAGAGAGCACCTAATGGGGGATACACTGTGGCAGGGAGCCCTTGGGTTGGCTCCCTCACCATGGCGCATGGGTTTCATGATCTGGGCTCCGAGGTGAGAGAGGCAAGCTACCTAGAAAGGCCCTGGTTGCAGCTCTGTCCCCAGTCCCTCTGCCTGCCAAGCCAAGGCTCCAAGAGTCCCATGTCAGCTGGAACCCAAGGGAGAAACAGAAATCTCTTCACCCCAGCAACTGGTGAATTTCCTTCCTAGGGAGTTGAGGAGGCATCCCCATGGAGGTGGGTTCAAGACAGAGTGACAAAGACCTAGAGTTGGAGGAGAGGTGGGCAGTGGAGTGGATGGAGGAGGGGTTTCCATTGGCATTTGCTCATCATTTTGGAAGGTCAAGTGACTCTAGGGGACAGATGTCAACACACACACAAATACACACACACTAGGGATACTCTCTGGCACAGGGCCCACCATTGACCCTGACCTGACACAGAACTATGTTCCTGATGACAACATGCAAATCACAGATGAAAGCCAAAGGCCTCAGACCTGCACCTGTCCCCAGGGAAGAGAGGAGGGTAGGCCGCCTCAACACAGTCCTGCCGCTCCCACACCTCCCACGGCTTTGCATGCTGGGACTGCTGTTCCCTGCCATCTGCCCGGCTAATTCCTACTTGCTCCTCTGAACTTCCCCAGCATTACCTCCTCTGGGACAGTTCTTACTCTCTCAGTCCCAGGAAGCTCCTTCACAGCCCTCGCCACATAGTGTCATCATCACATTTCCTCGTGTGTGTCTGGGGCACTATCCCCTGCCCCAGAATACAAGCTGGGCTCACTATGTCCCAGCTCCCCTTCCCACCCCTCATATCCTCAGCCTGGGTGCCCAGAAAACCACAGGAGAGAAGGCCAGGGAACCAGCGATCTGTCACCACTAGAGAGGGGACCTCCCACCCCAGCCAAGGAGCCCCTATCTTCCCGAGACAATGCCGAGGCCTGGGTGAGGTGGCCTCACCACCTGGTCCATGCAACAACTGGCCGGGGCTACAGAGTATTTCTATTGATGGGAAACGAGGAGCAAAACTGCTCACTAAGGCGGCTCAGAGGTCCCAGGAGATCGAGGCAGCAAGCAGGAAGCTGGTCTGCAGTTTCATCTTCCTCAAGGAACACGCATACCCAGGCAACACAAGATCTCTCACATCTCACATGCAAGCACACACACCAACACGGACAGTTTCTCACACAGTCTGTATCACCCACAGATTCCCCACCCCACACAGCCTTACATGCACAGCTTCACACATCAGTGCACTCACACTCACCTCAAGACTCAAAGCTCTCTCAAGAATGTCTCTCCCTTTCCCTCTCCCTCTCCCTCTCTTCCTCTCTCTCTCACACACACATACACAGTATCTCTCTTACACATATAGTCTCTTTTCCTCATGTACGCACTCTTCCCCACGCAGTCTCATTCTCACACACAAAGTCCATCTCTCAAAACACACACAATCTGTCTCTCACACTCACACAGAATTTCTCTGTGTAGAGATGACAGGATGTCACAGTCAGTCTCATCACACGCACCACTGTCACACCCCGAGTCTCACACATATTTTCATTCGCATACAGTCTTTCTCACACACGTGAAGAGTCTCTCACAGCCATAAAGAATCTCTCTTGCACAAATCCTCTCACACCTGCAGCTTTTCTTTCACACACATATACAATGTCACACACATACAGGTTTTGGCCTAAAATCTAAAAAAAAAAAAAAAAAAGTAAATCCCACCACTTGGAAGGGGCTGAGGGGGAGGGGTAAACAAAGGTGACAGCAGCAACAGCAGCAGCAGCAGCAGAGCAAAGATGGAGGGGGAGGGAGGGAGGGCAGCCGGCTGGTCTCTGCGCAGATGAGCCGCAGAGAGGCAGCGCAATGCAGCGAGGCCTGCTGGAGGGAGGGCGGGCGGCAGGAAGCCTGGGTTCTAATCCAGGTTCTGCCCTCGGTTCAGTGTGTCCTTGGGCAGGTCCCTCCCCCTGTGGGCCCCGGTGTCCTCATTTGTCACTGAAGGAAGTTGGAACGACTCTAAGAGGCTACCGGGGAGAAAAGGCAGTGGCATTGATCGGCTGGGTGGGGGAGGGGGAAACCTTCCAACTTATCTCTATTCCCTCTGCTACCCAGCTTTTCCCTCCAAGTCTGCTCTTCAATGGACACTTGATAGAATCAGGGCTTTTAAATAAGGTTTTGTACACCAACCAGCCTCCACACCACTAGTCAGCCCATTTATCTGCATTGGATGAAGTCCACCCCACAGCCTAGGAATGTTCAGCGGGAGAAGATGGACAGGCGAGGGGGCTGGAACCTGCCCCACATGACCCCTGCCAATTCTGAAACTCAGGGACATAGGTCAAAGCCCTGAAGATGAGCCCAAGGTGGCCAGGAGGATGGCGCTTCTGAGGAAGACAAGGTCCCAGGAGACCGGTTCTGGTCCTGCTTAAGCTTCTAGCTCCCTAGGTGACCTTGGACAGGGCCCTCAGGGGCACCATGAGGAGTTTGGCCTTCTCCCTATTATCTCCCACCCACAACACACACACACACACACACACACACACACACACACACACACACATCTATTCTAGGCTTTAATGTATGACATTCTGACCTCCTAATCCCTCCTTACAGGATGCTAAGACACTGAGTGTTTATCTCAGTAACACACCTACCAGGCCTGTGCCTAAACACAGCTTCTTTCTGCTAGTGGACACCTCAGTGTCCCCAAGCCCCCTTCCCACACTGATGATCCCCAGCCGCTCAGCAGACACTCCTGCCCCCTCCCTCGCCCCATCCTTCCCCCTCAGTTGTAATGGGAGGGAGGGAAGGCCTGTGGATCAGTAAAGAAAGAGTGGGCAGAGTCATCGGTTTGCCTGGTAAGGGGGTGGGGGTGGCTGTGGATGGGGGAGGGGCTCTGCTTTAAATGACTACTCTGACCCTCTCCTTCATGCCTTAGGCTCCACTCAGGCCTCTGAGGACAGAGCCCAATGCAGGCAAGGGTTCTCTCTTTCAAGGGAGGTGGCTGCTGCCAGGGTCTTCCTTTTGGGCTTAGTTCAGTAGCAAAACCCCTTAGAATTCACCAGCCCCCCACCCCCCAATCTCCTATTTTACAGATGAGGAAACTGATCCAGAAAGGCCACCTGAGGGGCCAAGGTCAGATGTCCTTTCTCCCCTGAAACAAACTGGGGTCAATCATGAAAAGGGGGGTGGCTGGTGAAGACACACCCACTCCCTCACAGGGTTCCTCCTTGTAGGCTCCCCTTGGACACCCTCTCTCTGCCCCCTTCCAATACCCTGCCCTTCTGACAAGGAAGGACAGCCTCTGTGCCCAGGATCAGGTCTCAGAGGAGTCATATCCACCTCCCCGCAGCTGAGTCCTATACCAACTTCCCAGCCAGCGATTAACCATAAAGATCCCCCCTTGCCCACCTCCTCCAGAATGGCCTGAGGCTGCTCCCTGGGGAGGGAGGAGGTCCATCTCCAGCAGCAGACTCAGGCCTCAAGCCCTTGTCCATGGGCCTGGCTGGCCCCAGATGCCCTTACCTGGCAAGAAGGAAGGGGGCCCAGCTTCCCTCCCCATACTACACCCAAAGACCTTCACCGTGTTCATCTGCACTCACACACACACACACACACACACACACGCATCACAGGCACTCCTGCACACTCAAGCATTCACACATGCTCACTCCTTCTCACTACATCCTTTACCCACCCAAATATACACCACCCCATTTACATAAATATGCACACACAATCCACTCACACACACACAAACACACCCATTCATACTAGCTCATACATATTACATCTGGGAATACTCAGACCTTACTACATACAAACCTAGTCACCCTCGGGAGGGGGGAAAAAAACCATCCCCTGCCTTACACACAACACACGCATCCCCTTTCAGTTTTGACTCCCTAGTTATCGAAATAACCCCCACCTCCATCCCCCTCCCCCGCCCCATCTTCCAACAGGTAAGCCGCTTACCCTAGCGTAGCGAGAAGAGTAGGGGTCCTCAAAGAGCGCCCAGATGCGCGGCTGCCAGCGGCGCCAGAAGCCGCCGGGCCGCCCGTCCGGAGAGTCGCTGAGCGCCAGGCGCTTGGTCATCTCCAGCTCGTCCTCCCCGTCGCCCGAGTCCCCGGGGCCGTCGGCGTCCGCGTCGTCCGCGCTGTTGTCCAGGGGCGCCCCGCCGAAGCTGTCCAGCGCCTCCTCCGCGTCCCGGTGCTGCCGGTAGGTCATCCAGCAGCAGGGCTCCACGTCCGTCTCGTCGATGCCCCAGAAGGCCAGCTCCTCCTCGTAGAGCGGCCCGCACACGTCCGCGGGGCAGTGCAGCTTGCCCGTGCGGTAGTAGTTCAGGATGTGCGCGAAGACGCCGGGGTGGCGGTCGAAGAAGAACTCGTCGGCGCGCGGGTCATAGTCGAAGTGGCTGTGGGCGTCGGGCTCCGCCAGCCAGGCGAGCCGCGTGCCGGGCAGCGTGCGCAGCGTCGAGCGGTACGTCTGGTGGCGCGTGCCGCCCACGTTGATCACGATGCGCTCGCTCTCGTCCCCCTGGCCCATCGCGGCGCCTCCTTAGGCATGGCGTGGCCCAGCGACACCCATGGGAGCGGCCGCCAGGGGGAGTTGGCGCCGGGGAGGGGGCGCGCGGCCTCCTCCCCTCTCCCCCCAGCCGTCGGGGGTGGGGTGGGGTGGTGGTGGTGGTGGTGTTGGGGAGGGGTACAGAAGACAGCGGCTCCGGCGACCTGAGCCCCTCGGGGAGGTTTCTTGTCGGGGTGCTGGGAAAGTGTGCGGGATGATCCCAAGGGTCTCTAAGGCGCCAGATGCAGGAGGGAGCTGGTCCGGCTGCGGAGGAGGAAGCAGAGGAGGAGGAAAGGAGGGCGGCGGGAGAGAGGGAAGGAGGAAGAGAGGGAGGGGTGGGCGCTCAGCGGAGAGCACCGCCGGGAGGAGGGAAAAGGGGGTGGGGGGACCGGGCTGCCGTCCCCATCTCAGCCGAGAAAATGTAGAAAAGTGACACAAAAGCTTTGGAGGGTAAGGTCAGCTGCTCCCGGAGCCAGGCGGACAGACCAGCCCCCAGGAGGAGGAAGGGTGGAGGGGAGATTGGCGCTCCGTTGTGCAGTGGTCGCCGCCGCAGCGCGCTCTCTCTCGGCGGCGGCGCGGGGGAGATGGATGCCCGCTGCCTTCCTCCCTGCGCGGCGGGGCTGCAGCTATAGGGGCGCAGGGCGAGCTCCGGCCCCCTCCCTCTTTCCTTGCCTGGCTGCCTGCTCCCCCCGGCGGCGGGCGCGCCTGCCCGCCTGCCCGCCCTGCTCGCTCCTTCTCCCCGCCTCTCGGAGGAGATGGCGGGGCCCCCGGACAGGGGCACGGGGACGCTGCTGCTCGGTGCGGAGCGCTGAGCTCCGGCTCCAGCTGCGGTTCCGCTGGGCTGCGCTCGGACGCCGGCGGCTGCGGTGCTGAAGGGACAGCTCCCGGTTGCGGAGCCTGGTGGGGCCCCGCGGGGGTTCTCCGGGCTGGATTCGGTCTGCGGGGCCGCCGGGCACGGGCTCCGGTGCCTCTGCGCTTGGCGCTCCGCGCCCCGCTTCAGGCAGGCGCTTGGCGATGCCGGCCGAAGAGATGGGGCTGCGGTCCGTCGGGCCCGGGAGGTGGGGGTGGCAGGTCGGGGCGCGGCGCGGCGCGGGGAGGCCAGGGAAGGTGAGGAGGCGCGGAGCGGCCGCCGCCGCGACGCTGCTGCCGCCCGGGCTGCTGCCTGGCTGTCCTGCTCGCCTGCTCGCTCGCGCGGTCCGCGTCCAGCCCGCCGCTCTCCGGACACGGGCACACGGCGCGCGCAGCCGCACTCGCCCCCGGAGGGAGGCGCCGCGCTGGGTCCTAAAGAGCCCTGCTTCCGCGCCCCCTCCCAGCCTCTCAAGGAGTTGGGCCTCCCTCCTCAACTCCGGCGCTGGGGGCGCCCTCCCTCCCGGCACGGCTCCTGCAGCTCCCGGGCACCCGTCAGAACTTCACTTTTCCGGAAGGGAAAGCCACTGAATGGGCCAGGGCTCCCGGAGACGTCTAGGTCAGCCTCCCCAGGTCAGACTGAGGTGAGAGGAGTGTCGCACCTGCCCTCCTCTTTTCAAACTGGAGACTGACTGTCTTATCCCTTAGAGGCCCCATCCCTAGGAGAGACACCGCTCCAAACAACCCTTGAATACTGACCCTTGCCACTGGATCTGAAGCCAACATGAACCTTTCAAAGGGACCCTCTCTCATAGACCTCAAAATGCCCCCCCCCCCACCTCCACATATATAACACACGTGCTGTCCTCTAAGCTCTCTACTAAGAATCCAATCATCTTGGATGCTTATTAACCCATTTCGACCCCTTACTGACCCCGGGCTTTCATAACTGCAGGCTGACCCTAGTCTCCTGTGAGTGCCACACCTTCTGCCATATTGATCCTGCTTACTGATCCTCCCGCACTAGCCCTGGATCCTTACCTGGGGGTCCCTTATGAGAGGGGCACTCTACCCTTAGAGGTCCGAAGGTGGTGCTGAAGGTTGATGATCCCTGTTCTCACCGCAGGACTCCAGCTGCCCTGGTTGGCAAGCAGGTCCTGGGTCTGGGGCTGGATGGGAGCAGCTTCAAAGATGACCCTGGGAGTAGGCGAAGCAGTTTGGGCCTCCTGGCCAGTTTTTGTTGCCAATAGCTCCATTCACTCAAACAAGCAATCACTCCTTTACTCCCTGCTTGTTCCAGGCTCTGTCCCCGGCTACAGGAGCGCAGGATAGCCTGCCCTCCAGGGGCTCCCAGGCTGGTGGGGAAGTGGGCAGGTGGGCCCGGACAGGGCTGGGAAGGTCAGGCCCAGCTCCAGGGATGGCTGTGCTGGGAAAGAGGCTTATTGATCTCAGCCCAGCCCAATCGAACACAAGACTGCCTGGGCAAAGGGCGATTTAATTAAGAAGACACGAGATTCCTCTTATTTACCTGTCGGCACTTGCTCACTGTGCAGACAGCTGTCCCTTGACACTGACCCGCAGACACCATTGTGGGCCTGGGGACAAAGCGGTGCTGCTGGCATCTCTCTCCTCACTTGGCCAGGGGAATCCCAGCCCCGGGGAAATCTGTGGGTGGTGGAGGGAACGGTTTGGAGAGAGACCAGGGATGGTTGGAGAGAGACCAGGGGCAGGGCAAGAGGTGAGGGATAGCAGAGAAGGACAAGGGGAGAGACAAGACAGGCAGCGTTAGGGCAGAAACAGGAAGAGATGGGCAGAGTTAAAGAGAAGGCTGGAGTATGGGGCCAGGATGGAGGAGCCAGTCCTCCCTCCAGAGATCGGTCTGTGTTATTCCTCTACATGGGAGCTATTCCCCCTGCAATCTCAGAACACCGCAGGGATGGGAGTGCTTTGAGTCTCCCTCTCACCCCAACCAGTGAGCCTCATCTCCTCACCTTGAGGAGGCCTGACCTGCTGTGGCTCAGCATAGCCCAAATTCAGACATCCTCGACACAGGTTCTCAGAAAGCTCTGCCCCAAAGCAATGAGGTGATAAAACAGAGAAATGGACACCCCAGAAGGAAAAGAAAAGGATAGGCCCACAGAGAGGCAGGCACACATACACCGGGCTGGGAGAAATCAGGATGGGGAGAGACAAGAAAGAAGCTCTCCGAACCTTCCCTTCCTCCCAGCTGGATAGTCACTCCTCTTTACCTCCTAGAAAACCTTCGGTGGTTCTGACAGCCACAGGGACCCTGGGTTCCGTCCCTTCCCTCTCCTGCGGGACCACCTGGGATCAAAGTATAACTCTGCAACCTTCCCTGTCGTTCATCTTATTTCCAAAAAGTGACTACCAGCCCCTCGAGGGATGCTTCTTGTTTGCTTCCCTCCACAGTGCCCAGAGCACAGGGAGCTCCTCATCCAAAGCCTGGATGAGCTGAGAAAGGCCAAGAGAGGGGCCAGGATCTTAGGATCCCAGTGTGTCAGAGACCAAAGGAGTCTGGAGTCCTTAACTGAGATGGAGACAGGGGAAGGGACTTAGCCAGGGCCTCTCAGGGTGTCAGTGTGGAGCCCACTTGCGCCACTACCCACAGAGAGTCACAGCGGGAAGGGGAATTATGCCCAGATGGTGGAGAGAAGAAAGGGGAAAGACAGAGAGAGGCACAGGGCTCCTAGAGGGAGAAGGTCGGAGAGAAGGTTGAGTGATTAGGAGCTCAGGTCAGGCCTGGTCCTGCAGGATGTGCTAGAAAAGAAGCAGGCCGGGGCTGGAGGGCAGGGGAGTGTCAGAGGACATCCATCACGTCCTAAAGTCCCCTCTGAGGCCAGCAGAGAAGGCTCAGAGAGAAGAGCCTCCCAGGTGAAGAGGGGAGCTGCCCCTGAGGGACCCCACACTGTCCCACTTTAGGATTCTCACCTTTGTCCTTGATGACACACCCAGCACAGGCCTCAAAGAATGCCTCCTACCTTCTCTGTCCTAAGCAGGGACATAAAAGTCTCTTTCCTCACACCCTCTTCACACTGTAAGAAGGCTGGCATTTGCAGACAGCCCAGAAAAACCAAGAGGGCACCACAGGACAAGAAGGAAAAAGGCCCCAGAGAAAAGGGGGTGGAAGGAGGAATTGCTGATGGAGCCTTAGCTTCTCACCCACAACCACTAACCACAGACCCTCAGCCCAGCCAAGAGCCTCATTCCTTTTCATTCTGGAGGCGTACCCCCCCCCACCCCCACCCCACTTACTCCTAGCCATTTGTCCCCTCCCTTTCAGAGAGGAAAGTTTGTGGTCCCATGCTAGGGTCGTTAGGATCAGTGGTGTGGGGTGGGCAGGGGGCAGTGCACTGATGAAGTGGTTGGTGTTCAGTTGTTATGAGCATAGAACCAGACTGCCTGGGTTCAAATCCCAGCTCCACCACTGACTAGCTGTGACCTTGGGCAAGTTACTCAAACTCCCTATGCCTCAATTTCTTTATTGTTGGCTACAAATAATAATAAGCCCTATCGTAACACCTCATCTCTGGAATTTCTCTTGTTCAGACTAGAGGGGAGGGGTTGCCTGGCTTCAGGAAGATCGGTGGTGGGACTTGAACTGGGGCTGGACTAGAAAACAGGCTAAGGGAGTCCTGAAGCCAAATTTGGCCTATGTCCTCACACCTGGCACTTGCAGGCCTTTGATCTAGTCCTGCTAGGCTCTGGAACTGGCCCAAAGCCAGCCCCCAGGCCTTTGCCCAGGTTGGCACATCTTACATGCTGCTCTCCCAAGCCCAGAGCCTCAGCATACCTGATGGGTTGGGGTGCCATCTTGTGGCTACATCTGGAAGCTAACCTAAGCTGGGCACAGATAGAGCAGGCTTTGGGGTGATAGTAAGCAATGGGACTGACAGGCATTTTCTCCCCAGACAGGAACCCTCCTTTGAAAGGATGGGGACAGTGAATCTGAAGGTGGAATAGTGGGAACTTGATGACTATCTGTGGCTGTCGGATCCTTAGCTTGAGCGCGGACCCTGGTCCCTAACCTAGGAATGTGTTAGGTGCTGAGCTGTTCCTTCCTGAAACCCCTGGACAAGTGGATCCCAGATCTCTTAGAACTGGAGAAGCTGAGAACGGAGCCAAGGTGAAGAGTACTCCGGGGAAGTGCTAAACCAGCGTTTCTCAATCTCTGCACCGCTGGCTTTTTGGATGAGATAATCCTCTGTGGTGGGGCTGTACTGTGCATTGCAGGAAGTTTAGCAGCATCCTGGCCTCTTACCCACTAGATGTCAGTAGAATTCCTTCCCCAGTTATGACCACCAAGGGCTATAGACTGCCAAATGTCTTCTGGGGGGTAAAGTGTCCTTAAATTTGGTTAGAAATATTGTTTTGTTGCTTACTAGCTGTATATACGAGTCGCTTTAGCCTCTAGGTTTTTGTTTCCTAGGCTACATAAAAGAAATAACTATTTTGTGAGGATTTAATGAGATAGTGTCTCTCATCGAACTTCCTCTCCTTCCTCTACATCCATTCTCTTGGACGGCCATCCGTCCAAACCCTTTGTGAGCGGCCCTTACCCCCATGAGTTCCTGCCATTTCTCAGCAACGCCCACCCCTCAAAGTGTCAGCATGGCCCAGGGGCAGAGCATCAGCCCTGCCTGGGCTTGGTTTTGGGGAAGATGGGTCTCTGTGCCCCTTGCTGCTGGCCGTGGGAGTGAGGGAGGACAGTGAGACATGATGATGGCTGTGGTGAAGGATGCGTGAGGGTGTCAGGGCTGCAGGTGCACAGGGAAAGCAGGTGATTGTGGGCATTTTTGCAAGGGCATCACCAGAAGGTCTGGGCAGGGGCCACAGAGTTCTCCCAGAAGCAGCTGGGGATGGGAGGCTATCCCAAGAGCCTTCCTCCCTCTTTGACTCCCTTGGCAGGAGTCTTGTGGGCTCTCCTGTGTATGTTCCTGGCGGGCACCTGTGTGTGAGTCAGGCTGCAGGTAAGCATAGTCAGCAGTGTGCAGGGGTGGGCCCAGGTTTTGTGAGGCCTGAAGTTTAGACATTTGGGATCCACTCTTAAAAAAAAAAAAAAGTATAGAAAGTTGGGCACAAAAGTGAATATTTATTTAGACTTAGAAAAGAAGTCAGGACCAGATGCAAAATTTAAAAATCTGACAATTATTATAAACATGAAAAAATCCAGGGAAACTAGTTTAATATTTTTATTAACTGCCTGACACACCTACATAATGCTTTTTAAATAAGTTATGATTACAGAGAAGCATTCCTAATGCTCCCTAAAAACAGTTACAACGTTATTTTTTGCAATTACAGAATGATGTTCAGTAAACAAAACAACATTTATTATGTAAAAGCTGCATCAAAAATGACTGGAAATGTAAAAAATCAGCATAATCATCTATGACTATTTTTTCTGGGCACCAAGAAGAACCTGCTTTACATTTTCATGTCATATTGTATCCAGCAAGGTTTGTGGTTCTTGAAAATACCACCAGGACTGAACTACTTAAAGGTGCACTCATGAAATGCACAGGACCGAGTATAGCTGAAACAATCTTGAAAAAGAAAAAAGTTGAAGGACTTACATTTTCTGATTTCAAAACTCACTACAAAGCTACAATAATTAAGACTGTGTGTTTGGCATAAGGATGGACTTATAGATCAGTGGAATAAAATTGAGAGTCCAGAAATAAACCCATACATTTATGGGCAATTAATTTTTTACAAGGGTGCGATGACAATTCAATGGGGAATTACAGGTGTGTGTTTTTTCAACACAAATAGTGTGGGGACATTTGAGTATCCACATACAAAAGAATGAAGTGGACTCCTTTGTCCTACCTCTTACAAAAATGGACTAAAAATGGATCCAATCCCTAAAAGTAAGCGTTAAAACTATAACATTCTTAGAAGAACTTGGATCAGACAATAGTTTCTTAGATAAGACACCCAAAACACAGGCAACAAACGGATAATATAGGCATATTAGATTTTACCAAAATATAGGGTTCTAATCCAGGCTCTGCCCTCGGTTCTGTGTGCCCTTGGGTAGGTCTCTCCCCCTAACAGCAATAAAAAGACAAATAACCTAATTTTAAAATTAACAAAGGATTAAAAAAAAAACCTCAATTTATCCAAAGATGGTATACACATGGCAAATAAGCACAAGAAAAATGCTCAGCATCCTTAATCGTTAGGGAAGTGCAAAATCAAAACCACAATGAGATACCACTTCACACCCCCTAGGATGATGGCTGGGATGAAGACAATCACAGTGTTGTTAGGATGTGGAGAAATTGGAACCCTCATACATTGCTAATGGGAATGTAAAATAATGCAGCTGCTTTGGGGAAATCTTTGGCAGTTCCTCAAAAATTTAAACATAGAGTTATGATATACCCAGCAATTTCACTTTTAGGTATATGCACAAAAGAATTAAAAGCATATGTTTACCCAATAACTTTTAGGTCAATGTTCATAGCAGCATTATGTATAATAGCTAAAAAATGGAAATAACCCAAATATCCATCAACTGATGAGTGGATCAACAAAGTGTGACTTATCTATACAATGGAATATTATTCAGCAAAACAAAGGAATGAAGTACTGATAAGTGCTACAACACAGGTTAACCTTGAACACATTATGCTAAGTGAAAGAAGCCAGACTCAAAAGACCACATAGTGTGTGATTCCATTGCCCAGAAGAAGTAAACCCATAGAAATGAAAATAGGTTAGTGCGGATGGTTACACAAGGTTGGGAATACAGTACAAGCCACTGAATTGGACACTTTAAAAGGGAGAATTTTATGGTATATGAATTATATCTCAACAAAACATTGAGAAAAGTTAAAGGAGGATCCGTAAAGCAGGAGGTTATAAATTACTTGCTTACACTGAGAAAAATCTATTTGTCATGGTCCCAGTTCCCTTATCTGTAAAAAAAAAAAAAAAAAAAAAAAAAAAAAAAAAAAATGTACTTCATTTATCTTTTTCTGAAATGCTTTGAGTGAATTACTAAAGAATTTCTGAGCATACCTTTTAAACTGGCTAATCTCCTCCATAGAGAGAAAGCCCAAGTCTAGTTGGGATAAGCCACATTCTCAAAATCTCAAAACGGGTCACCAGCACAGCCCGGCTTAGATCCCAGGAATCATGCAGCCATTGACATCCTCTGGGACTCACTCGACCCTGATACTGGGCAAGTTCTGTATGGATTAAAACCTGCTGTTAAATGTTGTCTGGGAAAAAAAATAACTATTGACTGTGTAAAAACAAATATTACCATGTCTCACATTTTAACATTTCCCTTTAACAGTGGTGAGTTGTGTGGAGAGGATTTAATATTTAATACAGGAGATAAAACCTGAGCTAGGACCAACTTTTGTTCATCAGCAGAACCATCATCATTTTTGTATTTATCTTCCACCTCATCTCCTCTTTCTTCTGCCTTCCCCCTCTTGCTTGTTTTTCTCACCAGTCTTGCCCACTCCTTTCCACTGCATCTGGTGGGCTGCATATTCCTTATTGCCTCTTCCATGTAACACTTACGCAGGCTGCTCACTGCACAAGTGCGCCTGGCTGAGAAGTGAGTGGAGCTGCCATCCAGTCGTGGCTGCCCATCAGTGAGCTCTTGTGCACCACAGTGTCCTCAGGAAGGAGGGACACCTTTTTCTAATTGCACACTCGCTCCCTTTAGGCTACCAGAGTCCTCTTCATTTTTGTAATTAATTCCTTCCTCCTCTCTGACTTGGTTAACTTGTCATACCCCATTATCATCTGACATCACACGCTTTACTTTTTAAAAATATATATTTTATTGATTTTTTTACAGAGAGGAAGGGAGAGGGTTAGAGAGCTAGAAACATCGATGAGAGAGAAACATTGACCAGCTGCCTCTTGCACACCCCCTACTGGGGATGTACCCGCAACCAATGTACGCGCCCTTGACCAGAATCGAACCTGGGACCTTTCAGTCCGAAGACCGATGCTCTATCCACTGAGCCAAACCGGTTTTGGCACACTCTTTACTTTTTAAAGAATTGATCTTTGTTGTTGAAAGTATTGCAGATGCCCCCTCTTTACTGTTTCTTATAAGCACCTCTCGTCATTTATAACATTGCATCTATCCCTTGGGTTCTTTGTCTAATGGTTATTTCCCCAGTGGATTTTCAGCCATGTGAGGGTGAGGACTATGCCTTCCGGGTTCTCCACTGTACCCTCAATGCCTACGCTTTATCCGGCACAACTATTTCCATTCTTATGCTTTGTCTCCCATCGCCAGCCACTGCCCCAGTTCAGGCCACATGTGGCACTTCTGACATGTCTCCCATCCTACCAGCCTAGACTGGGCTTTCTAAAATATAGATATATTTGAGTCCTTCCCCTGTTTAGACTTTCTATGGCTCTCCATTGCCTTTAGGATACAGCTCAAATGAGACCACTGTGGCTTTGCCTCCGCTTTTCCCCCCATCTCACCTCTGGCCCCTTCCTGGGAGCAGTTTTGGTTCCACGAAGGCACAGTTTGCTTTCCTTCACCTCTCCCATGTAACACTTATGCAGATCCTTCTGGCTTCACTCTGTGTAAGTCTTTGCACTTACTGTTCCCTCCATTCCCTCCCCTTGGGGCAACTTCATTTGGCTCCTCTTCCCTGACCAAGGAACGCCTTCTAGATTCTTATTAGGGGCGACCTACTTGTCTGTCCCTCTGTCTCTGCAGTGTTCCTCTGCTGCATGTGCCCACATTATAGCACTCAATCCATTGTAATGTAACCGGCTGCTGACCGATACAGTTTTCCCAAATGTCTGGGTGCTTCCCGAGGGCAGGAACCATGTCCACTGGTCTCTGTTTTTACCCAGCATCTGGCCTCTGTTAAATGAATGAATCCATGAATGAGCCCCCAAGGGTTCTCACAGAGTGTAAGAAACGCCCTGGCACATCTGGGGAAGCAGCCAGGAGAAACGCTGAGGACCATTAGAAGCAGAGCAACTCTGGTGGCTCCTCAGGGACCCTGCGCTGGGGAGAGCAGAGGCTCTCCTGGGAGTGGAGAGCAGATCCTCAGATAGGAAATGAGGCCTTTCCTGCTGGCTGGCGTCACATCGTGCCTGCTTCCCCCAGGGCCCCCCACTTGGTGAGAAGAACCCTTATGAGTGGGCTTATAAGGTTTTCGAGGGGAAAAGGGTCTGTAAAGGTGGGACTAGGAAGCACTGATGTCTTGGTGGCAAGTGTGTGTGTGTTAGGGGTGGGGTTGGGGTGGCATGTCAACGGGGAAAATTTTTTTGCCAGGCTATCCTTCAAGGAGAGGATGGGAGGGCAGAAGTGCCTCTGTGTATATTTGGGCGTGTATGTGTGTCTATGAGCTCTCCCCTGTGGTTGTGTGTGTGTCTATGAGCATTGTGTTATTTTTCTCGTTTCTCAAGATACAGCTCAAGTGGCATCTCCTCCCCAGCACCCTGGCTGAATCAGTGGCTCCTTCACTGCCCCAGAGTGTTCATATCTTGATGAGAGCATCTATGCCACCTGTGGGGAGGCAGGTCTGCACGTGCCCCTCTCCTTGCAGGTTCTGGTCTTAGGAGATCCGAGTGCTGAGATGCTCTGGTGCCTGGTTTCTGGCTGAGCTGAAGCATCTGTACCTTTCTCATCTTCAGTGACATCCCCTAGTGTTTACACCTATCGCTAAGAGCCTGTAAGTACTGGACAGCTGGCCATGCCCCTTCACACTTGTTTAGTGTTTCCTCATAATGCTGTGAGCTCCAGAGCACACCCTTTGTACCCATGAGGATTCTGACTTGGCACCTGAGGCCATGACTCCCCAGGGATCCTTCTGGCTTCACTCTGTGCATGGAGAAGTGTGATTCTCAATCTTTTATGCATAGTCAGAACCACCTGGGAAGCTTTTGAAAATACCAATATCCTCCCCAGCCAGTGTGGCTCAGTGTTTGGGTGTCAACCTATAAACCAGGAGGTCACAGTTCAATTCCCGGTCAGGGCACATGCCCGGGTTGCAAGCTTGATCCCCAGTGTGGGGTGTGCAGGAGGCAGCTGATCGATGATTCTCTCATCATTAATGTTTCTATCTCTCTTTCCCACTTCCTTCCTCTCTGAAGTCAATAAAAAAATATATTAAAGAAAAAAAATACCAATATCTGGCACCAGGTGTCTGGAGCAGATCGATAAAACAGATTCTCCGGAGGGTAAGGTGTGGGGAAGCATAGATCACTTTATAAACTACCCAGATCATTCTAATATGCACCTGACAAGAAAACCACTGACGGATGTGTCATTACGTTGGTCGTGGTCATAGGAACCTCCCCACATGCTGGAGACACGTGTACCCCTCCTTTCTCTCTCCTGGCTCCAGGTTTCCACCTGCAGGGCTAGTGGCTGCATTGGGTCAGTAGTCTGCCCCTGCCCCTAGGCCCTAAGGAAAGCCAGGACCACCTTGGTATAAATTAGCATTTTTATTTCCAACACCTGGGCAAGGCCAGCAGCTCACCCTCCTTTGATATAAACATTACAAAGTTCCTTTCGCACCGCACACCATGCCTCCCATAAATACAGCCTTGGGGGCTCCTGCTCCGGCAAAGCATCTCTTATTTACAGGAATAGATTACAAAAGTATTACAAAAAGTGGTCCTGAATAGGGGGTGGGAGAGGTTACCATTACACTTGTTACACTTGGGACAGGAGCTGGGCGCGCAGGGGGTGGGAAAGAGCTGGTGTCTCCAAGGGCTCAGGAAAGGAGAGACCAAGACTCACCGACCGCATTGGGGACCGGTGGGTCTGGGCTGTAGGTCTACGCGCGTCCCACCCACATGGAAAAGGGGTGAGGAGGAGGAAGGGCTTGGCTCCTCCCGGATCAGCTCTGCCCACGGAGGAACTCAGACCGGTCACCACAGTGGGTCTTGGGGAAGGATGCTGCGTGGGGGGAAAAGGACTGTGTCCGTGCTCTGGGGTACGGAAAGGCGGAAACGCATCAGTTCTCCCGCCTCCCCTCCCTCGGGAGGGGCTGCTTTTAAAGCGCCTTTGGCGACAGTGGTTCAATCTTTTGGGGGCGCGGGAAACCTCAGGGCGCCATCCCTCTGGCGGTGGCCAGCCTCGTCCTTCCACACGGGGCCGTCCGTCGACACCCTCAAAGCGCCTGGTAGATCGGGTTGGGGTTCGCGCCCCCGGGGCACTGCGGGGCAACATCAGGGGTAGGGGTTGGGGCGCCGGGATCGTCCTCGTTCGTGGCGGCCGCCTCATGCGGGCCCGGGGACGCCTCCGGCGGCGGGTTGGCCAGCAGCGGCGGGTCGGCCAGCAGCAGCGCGGGCGCGGGCGCGGCGGGGCTCTCGGTGGAGATGCGCTCCACGATGCTGGACAGGCAGTCGAGGCTCGACACGGCAGCGCTCTTCCCGGGTCTGGGCTCTGCGCGGGGAGAGACTGGGGTTAGCAAGCAGGGGTTCCTGGTGCTCTACCGGACACTGAGGGCCTGGCACTCTCCGGTGCGATCCACCAAGAGCGCGCGGCCAAAGGAGAGGGAGCCATGAGCTTAGCATTTCGTTCCTTGTACCTTGCAGGAATTCGTTCATTACAGGATTGGTGTGTGTGGAGCACAGGTGGGTGGGGAGGTGGGGGAGGTGGGCGGGAGTTGGAGGGGGGTGTCCTAGGGAGAGGGAAGCCAGGATAGTTCAAAGGGAAACGTGGGAAGAATGAGGCGCCAATACGCACCGCTGGGCGCCTGGCTGAAGTAGGAGCCCTCGTAGCAGGTCCGCCGCCGGGCACCGCTCGTGGGGCCGCTGAAATCCATCTGCAAAGGGCAAGGGCGATGGATCGATTCAGGCCCGCGGGGCCTCTGGAGCATCACTCCAGCTCGCCCAGTCCCCACCCCAGCTTCCCCAGTCTCAGCCACGTGTCTCCTGTCCTCCTTGATGGAGGGGTTGGGATTAGGGTGGACAGGAGCTGTCTGGAGCTGTCAGGCCAGATAGAAGGAGACAGTCACCTACCTAGGAACGCAAATCTTAACTTTGGAAATAGGAATACATGGGGGTGTGGGGTGTGTATGGGGGGGGTGGGCGAGCAGATCACAGTGCAGCCGTGTTCTGATAGCGCTCCCAGTCAGGTGGCCCAAACACAAGGCTATCCCAGTGACAGCTCCCCAGGACACGGGATCCACTCCCCGGAAGGTTCCCCGTCCAACCCTTACCCCCACCCTCCATAGAGGAAATGCTTCATAGATACACCCCGAGAGCTGCCCCCACTCCTCCCCTAGCCCGGGGTTCCAGCCTCACCATGCCGTCGGAGCAATTGGAGCGCGGGCTGGACGCGTCCGAGTCGCCGCTGTAGTGCTCACCACCGCCGGGGCCCGAAGGCAGGGGGCCGGGCGCGTAGAAGGCGGCGGCGGCGCCGGGGGGCGCAGCGTCCTGGTCGCGCAGCAGCGCCTGCAGGCCCTCGATATAGCGGATGGCGTTGCGCAGGATCTCCACCTTGGGCAGCCGCTGGTTGGGGTTGCTGGACGTGCAGCGCTTGAGCGTCTCGAAGGCCTCGTTGACCTTGCTCAGGCGGCGGCGCTCGCGCATGGTGGCAGCCTTGCGGCGGTCGGCGTTGGTGGTCTTGCGCTTGCACGCCTTGCACGCCCAGAGCAGGCAGCGGCCAGCCTGGTGGTGCCCGCTGGGCGCGCGCACATGCTCGTCCTCGCGGGCGCCGGGCGCCGGGTGCGCCGCCGCTGGGAAGTGCGAGTCCTCGGGTTTCAGAAACGCGCCCACGTGGACGAGGCGCGGGTCCAGGTCCTCAAAGAAGCGCAGGTCCGGGGAGTCGAAACACGGGTCGTCGTAGAAGTCGTCCGCCCCCGTGGCAAAGTTGCAGAGAGAGCCGTCGGGACCCGTCAGGTCCACGTCGCGCAGCGGTGGCGACAGCAGCTCCATAGCTCGGCCCGGGGCGGCGGCGGCGGCGCAGTCCTGGCTCTGCCCAACCGCAGCGGCAAGGGTTGCCCTAAACGTTTTGCCACTCTGGAGCCCCGGCCGCCGCCGTGTGATAGCCAAGTACTGGGGGTCTGGATGTATACCCGACCACCACCCCACCTCACCCTGCCCAGTCCGGTCCGGCCAGACGGGTACCCCGGAAAGTGGAGGCAGTGCCCTGGGGCTCCTCCACCCCTAACTTCAAGCCAGGCGCCCGGGGGCTATTTATCCAGTAGTAGCCTCCTGGTCCCCCGAGCTGGAGCGGGCTGCCGGGGGCGGGGGCGCCAGAGGCCAATCGGAGCAGGGAAGGGAGGAGCTTGGGATCCCCTGGGTGGCCGCGGGGGCTGGGCCCCTACCTCTCCAAACTCGGAGCGCGCGCTCTGACTCCTCCCCGGGCAGGAAGGGAGGCAGAAGCTGGCAGCACCACGCGGCTGCACTTGGCTCCCGGGCACAGGGCACACTCTTCTTTCCAAACCTCTCCGGCACAAGACTCTCCCTGTGTCCACAGAAAACGCTGGCCGAGGGCGCTCGCCTCCCAACTTGACTTTGGGCTCCTCTGTCCTCTGATTTGGGGTAGGAGGACCCAGAAGCAGGGTAGGCGTAGACGTCAGATCTGAAGAGATTTGGAGACACACTCAGAGCTGAGACAGTGAGTCCGTGAGAAAGGCTGAGAGACAGTCAGAAAGCAGAAGGCTAGCGTCAGAGGCAGAGAAAAGCGCCAACAAGAGATAGACTCAGAGTGAGTAACCCTGAGTCAAACTGGACGTGACAGCTTGATCATTAGGCCAGTTCCTGCTCATCTTCCATACACGTTTGGAAGTCCAGCTGCATCTATGCCGTGGTCTAGGATTGCTGCGAAAGCTTTGCACTAAGCGCTCCAAATTCAAACTCCGGTCCCTGCTTTGAGGGAGGAAAATGGACTCTTTGCCCATCTCAACATGCACATTCTGGCACCTGGGAATCCAGTGCTGGTCTAGGAGGAACTGTCTCTTCATCTGGAAAGAAAATTCCTACTGCTCAGGTCTTGCCTCCCCTTGGCCTGCAGTGCTGCCCCAGAAAAGTTTATTTCACAAAGACCACGGATGCCCAGACCCATCCTGAGAGCACCCTTCCGCGTGGAGTTTTCAGCCAATGACCTAAGTTCCAGTACAGACCCCACAGTTTCCTGTCTGATTTTGTGGAAGTTGCTGGCCTTCCGAGCCTATTCCCCCACTTTGCAAATTTGGGGATAATCATAGAGATCTCTGGGAGTGATTGTGGTGAGAATCTGGAGACAAAAGATGTGGTAGCCCACAGTTTGAGGTGCCAGGCTACAGTCACAAGAAGGGTTTGCTTCTGTCACTGGCCATGGTGGACTGTACCCTCTCTGTAGGCTCCCCAGCTGCTGGCTGGGGCATAGAGCCCTGACAGGGGCCATGTAGACTCAGGGCTCAGCCCCCACTGAGGCTGCAGCTGCATTTCTTCCCAACAGGCCCACTGCAGAGATGGAGAACAGGAGGAGGCAACCACCCCATGAAATCCCTGGCTCCCTCACAAGCCCTGGGGTGCACCTACCCCCATAGGGCTTCTCAGCCTCTTCCTGGATCTGCAGTCCACACCTTCCTCTCAGCACTCTGGCCAGAGGGCTCACTTGGACTAGTCACTCCCTTGGGTCTCTTCTTCTGGAGCACAGAGATAGAAGCAAGAATGATTTTTGTACCTTTCCCACTAACTCCTGGAAGCCTTCCTAACTGGTTTTCTGGGTGTTGGGAAGCCCTCTCTTCCCACCAAACCTAGCGAGGGCTCTTTTGGAGCACTGTCTTCTTCACTTGTAGTAGTGCTGGAAAGCCCTTTCATGAAATACATGTTAGCCTCCTTTTGCTCCATAACACCACTTTTATTAATTCATTGAACACATATTATGGAGCATCAATTTGGTGAGCCAGGTACTGGTCCAAGTGATGAAGGTAAAGTAATGAACAAAATTAAGGTGCTTTCATGGTGCTCACATTTTAGGGTAGGGCGATAGACAAGAAATGAATAAACACAGGAGTAGATGATGTCAGGAGGTTATATGTTCTATAAAGAAAAATAAAATAAGACTAGATTTCATTATATGGAGTGGTCGGGGAAGACCTCTTTAGGCTGATTACATTTGAGCAGAGCTCTGGATGAAGAGGGCAGAGCAGAAGTAGGCATCTGTAGCCAGACAGAAGGAAAAGCATGTGCAAAGGTCCTGGGGCAGGGTTGTGTATGGTAGATTTAAAGTATAGCAAGGAGGCCAGTATGTCTGGAGAAGGGTTAGCCAGTAGGAGAGTGGTGGGGACAGGGTCATAGGGGGAGCAAAGGAATTGTATTCTGGAACATCATGGGAGGGCTTGAGCAGAAGAGAAGAATGTCATAATCTGACTTACATTTTAACAGGAGCATGTTGGTTATAGAAAGCAAGGGCAGAAGCAGGGAGAGCAAATGGAGGCTAGTGCAATATTCCAAGTGAGTAGTTATGGTGGCTTAGATGTGGGTGGCAGCTGTAGAGATGGTGAAAGTGGTTGAATTCCAGATATATTTTGAAGATGGAGTCAGCAAGGCTTATTTATAATCGGAAGTGGGCACTGAGATGAGAGGATTTTAAGGATGACTCCTGAAAGAGTGAAGTTGGAGAAGAGCAGTTTGTGGGTGTCAGATCAAGAGTCTGAGTTTGGGCAAAATTTGAAATGCATAGTCAACATCCAGGTGGAGATGTCAAGTAGGCAAGAGGATTTATGAGGCCGGAATTCCAGAGGAGAGATCTGTGCATGTGGAGGACCTCTCCACTTAACCTCTAAGACGTCTCTCAAGCCTCTCCATCTCCAGTGTCGCCATCCTGGACTAAGCTGCCACACTGCTGGCATGGACAACCCCAACAGCCTCCTGGCTACTCCCCTTACTTCCACTCTTGTTCCAGTGTATTCATTACACATCAACCTGAGTAATCCCTTAAAACCATAAATGGGATTATAACCCTCTTCTCTTCAAACTCCCTAACAGCTTCTCATTGCATTTAGAATAAAATCTCATGTCCTCACCCTGGCCTATAAGACCCTGCATGAGCTGCCTCAGCCCATCTCTGGAATTTCACGTGAACCGTGGTCCCCTTTGAACTCCATTCTAGCCTGATCACCTTTTCTTGTGTTCCAACACTCTGAGCACGGTCCTGCCTCAGGGCCTTGTTCTTACTGATGACAGCAACCTCTCCCAGACTCTTTTCTTTTCTTTTCTTAATATATTGATATTTTATTGATTTTTTTTACAGAGAGGAAGAGAGAGGGATAGAGAGTTAGAAACACCGATGAGAGAGAATCGTCGATCAGCTGCTTCCTATACAGCCCCTACACTGGGGATGTGCCCACAACCAAGGTACATGCCCTTGACCGGAATCGAACCCCGGACCTTCAAGTCTGCAGGCTGACACTCTACCCACTAAGCCAAACCGGTTTCGAATCTCCCGGACTCTTTTCAAGATTGGTTGCTATTCATGTATCACATTCTTCACGGTGAGTGGTAGTCAAGTGAAAAGACTAGCCTAAATGTCTCTCACCATCCTCTCTAAGGTAACTGCGTCATATCAACCTGCTCATTTCCTTCTTAGCACAGCCACCTCTTAATTATCTCCTTCATTAGTTTCGTCCATTGATTGATGTAGCTCCAGGAAGGCAGGGACGTTTTGTTCATCGTGGCACCAGAAACCAACACAGAAACCAAGTTTGTCACGTAGGACAAACTTGATATAAATATCAAATGAATGAATGGATGGCCCTTTGGATCTCTGTATTTGAACTCCTTGAAATGTGTCATTAGTGAGGATGGTTGTATTTCTTTGACACTGGACAGTTGCACAGACGATTAGACATACATGCTCAGTCACACGTGCTCTTCCCAGGCAAGACTAAGGCCCATGGACCTGGGGCATGTTACTTTAAGTCAAGCAATTACACACGGCTTGCTGTAAAATTGTAATAGTTTACCACAGAGAGATTTGGTGCTTATTGTAAGCTTGAGTCTTTTCACTTGACTACCACTCACCGTGAAGAATGTGAATAATGATGACATTAGTGATTTAGATGGAAACAAATATTCTTCCTACTTGCTCAGGCCTCAGCAGAATGTCTGGCACATAGTAGGCACTCAGTAAATATTGGTTGGATGAATGAATGAGCGAATCAAACCATTTTATTGAGGGAATACTTTGAGATTTCCAGGTGAGCTCTTCAAACCACATATTCATATAAATCTAGACTTTTCTCAAACCTGAGCAAAGAAAACACAGAAATAAATCAGATGCTGAGGCTTAAATGATTACAACCTGGCTTTTTTGTGTGTTTTGCATTCAGAAAAACAACCTTGGGGCTTTCATCAAGGTGACAACAAATACATGTTTTGTTTAAACTTACCAAACACATTTAATATTTTATCACCTGTGGCTCAGGAATCTAAAGGGCTTTGGTAGCTTTACACTTGATTTGGAGTTTTATCTTCTTCTTCAGTAATTAGGAAGCCCCTTTTAAAATTTCTTTATCGATTAAGTATGACATATTTATCCTCAACCCCCCATTCCAATCCCCACCCCCATTCTCTTGCCCCCACCCCTCTATTGTCCTCGACCACTGGTTAGGCTCATATGTATGCACATAAGTCTTTTGGTTGATCTCTCCCTTTTAGGAAGCCCTTTTTAAAAAATGCACACACACTCTAGTGGTGCATGCCACTTTCCTGTTAGACTTCTGCATGGAATTTTGTTTGCTACAAGGCTTCTGCAGCTTGCTGAGTTTGGGAGTCCCTGGACTTGGTGAGCATTGCAGATCTCCCCAGGACGGGGACCCAGGCCTGCCCAAGGTTGCTCTCCGGTTCTGCCACTGCATCTTTGGGAGAGGTTTGCTAGCACCATCATCTCATCCCTGTTGCCGAAAGAGCAAGAGAAGGATGTCCTGGGCCCTGGTGCTGGGTTGGGGGCAGGGAGGAAAAGGACATCAAGTTTGGAAGCTGAAAGAGTCCAAATCCTAATATTGCAGAGTCTAGTCAAGGGTGTCCCTCGGGGATTTGATCAGCTCAAGGACAATGGGCTGAAGATCCTATGGAGGGGCCACCCCCGGCACCTCTTCCTCCAATTCAAGGCTGATAGTGGGCAGGGGCCCCACAGCGCCCACAGTGCACACACCACCCACACAGCCACCCCTGTTCACCAGGGCAGGAAGGAAGTATGCCTGCCATTTGTGGTCTCCCTGTGCCCATTTGTGGGTTGTGTGACTTGGGGCAAATGCACACCTCACACAGGGCCTTGGTTTTCTGTTCTTCGCATGGGGAAGCCTTCCTTTGGTAGCAGGTGGGGGTGGGGAGGGCTCCCTGCCTCTTCTTCTTCCACATTCTCTAGTCCCCCCTCCTCAGCTCCCTGGCCTGCCTGCCTCAGGCTAAAAATGGAGAGCCAGCCTCTGGACAGGAATGCTGAGCGTTCCTGGCTGCCCCCCACTCCCCGCAGTGTTGCACCCTCAGGGAGTGGCTGGCCCCTGGGCTCCTGGCAGCCTTTTTATATATATATATATAGCCTCTGGAAACCCAAGCCAGCCTGCACCTGTCCCAGCCTTCAAGCACCCTGCCCCTGCCCAGACTGGACATGCGGCCTCTCCCTACGGCCTGGCACATGTCTGGCCCGGATGGGGGTGCCACGATGCCAGACGGTGAAAATATGAGTGGGCCAGGTGGGGCAGGACCAGCCAAAGGTCCCCTCTCTGCCCCCAGGCTTTCCTTTCTTGTTCCTGGATGCACCCTGAGCACACTCCTCCATTCCCTGACCACCTTACTCGCTGGGGAAGTCTGAAACGGCCTGCCACTGGAGCATGGCTCCCACCCTGGGCCCATCTGGGTAGTCAGAGGGTACAGCCACGGTCCTAGATTCAGGGCTGGGGTCCCAGAGATTCTCCACAGATGTCCACACATCCCACTTTGGGGTACTTCCCAGCCTCCCGCATATCAGCAGAGCTCGGGAGGTCAGCAGATGAACTGGGAGTTGGAGAAAAGGGATCCACAGGGAGGGGGGAGGGCACAGGGAGACCACAAATGGCAGGCATTCTTCCTTCCTGCCCTGGGGAGCAGGGTGGCTGTGTGGGCGGTGTGTGCCCTGTGGGCGCTGTGGGGCCCCTGCCCACTGCCAGTCATCCACTCTAACTCACTCACTCACTCAGCAAATACTCACGCAGCTCGTGTTCCATGCCAGGTGCTGGGAATAAAGCAAAACAACGTTGCCTGCCCTTGTGGAGCTGACATTCTAACAGGAAAGAACAACAGGAAGCAGGGAGCACTCTGGTAAGGAAATGACGGAGTATGTTAGCAGGTGAGATGTGCCTTGGGAGAAACACTAAAAGCAGAGCAGGGCGAGTGGGACTGGGGTCTCAGGGCGGGACTGGTTGCAGAATTAGAGTGGCCAGGTCGACAAAGTGACATTTGAGCAAAGAGGTAAAAGGGATTTGGGGGTGAGCCATGTGCCCATCTGGGGAAGCCCAGTCTAGGCAGAAAGAACATGCTGAGGACCTTCTATGGGACAGTCACCTCTGCAGGAGCAGAGATTCTATGGGGAACAGGAAAGGCATGACTCCTGCTCTTCCGGGAACGTGTTGCCCAGATGTCTGTTGCTGCCTGGGCTGGGTGAGGGGTGAGGGGCTGGCATGAGAGGGGCCTGAGGATGGATGGCTGACAGGATGAGGTGAGGGTGGGATGCTTCTTGTACACACGAAAGCGTGTGTACAGTGCATTGTGTAGGCCAGGAAGGGGTGCCTGATGCCAGCTTGGTATTATTGGAGGAGAAATGCCCATAGCCTGCATTGCTTTTCACCCAAACAGCCCCACATGCCATGTGCACCTCACTCCATATGTCCCTCACTCTCCTCTTACATACAGGTTCTCGAACCCCAGGACTGGGAGGCCCGTGAATGAAGTTAGCAGGAGTTCACATGACTGACAGAGGCAGGGACGGCTAAGGTTCAATTTAAGACCCACCCGCTATCTGCCTCCTGTAAAGACCTGAGAATATTCATTCATTCGGTCTCTTTCCTTCAAGCTGATTATTCATGTAATTAAAGCCTTTTTTTTTGCCTCCGAGTTGAGCACAGGGGTCTTCATGAACCCAGATTCCCGGGGTCTGAAATCCAAACTCACTGTGGTTTGCTAAAACAACACAAATAAGGTGACTGTGGGAGAGTGAAGGCAGGCATGTGAAGGGTTCTGTTAAGACGGAAGGCTCAAGAGAAGGCCTCTCCCAGTAGCTTTCTAATGGACACATGTAAGAATTTGTGAGCAGCCAGAGGATGTCCCTCTGTCTCTCCTGCCGATGATGTCAAGGGTCCAGTGGCTGGGTCCAGGACAGAGCTGATGGGCACATTTCCCTGGAGGGACCATTTGTCCTCACCCACATACCTCCACCCCGCTTCGTGGTGTGTCATAGTTATGACCACCTCATAAGCTGTGGACACTTCACACTACGTACACCTCCCACACTGAACACATCTTTCACATGGTGTACACCTCACACTCCACATGGACCTCACACTCCGTGTACACATCTCACTCCACATAGACCTCACACTCCACGTGGACCTCACACTCCACGTGGACCTTACATTCTGTTTACAACTTCCACACCTTGTGCACCTCACTCATGCGTATGTCACACATAAAGGACACATCTTCCATACTGCGCACACCGCTCACACCATCTCTGCTTCACACACTTTCCACATCATATGATCTGTACCCCTCCTATTCCTTGTATTCCTCACACGTGTATATACCTCACATACTGTGCACCCCTCACCTATAGAACACACCTCATGCCGATGTCCATGCCACACCCGTGTCTCACACTGCTCATACTCTGCATCAGGTACGTCCACACCTTGGTCCCAGTGTGAACACTTGCCTCCACCTATGTGTCTGGTTGTCCCCTGCTCCATCCAGAAAGAAGACACTAAGGAGGCTGTGGCACCCATCTTTTCTGTGCAGTTTCTAATATAACTTTTAAAAAATCCTCACCTGAGGATATATTTTTATTGATTGAGAGAGAGAAAGAGAGAGAGAGAGAGAGAGAGAGAGAGAGAGAAATATTAATTGGTTGCCTCCAGTAGGTGCCCAACTGGGGATCAAACCTGTTACCTTTAGGTGTAGGGAATGATGCTCCAACCAACTGAGCCACCGGCCAGGGCTCTATTTTAAACTTTTTACTTGGAATCTTCCTGCCTAGAGAAGGCCAGGCCTTCATGTAAGGGCTGAGGGAGGAGCAACTCTGGGCAGAGGAGAGAACTGGTGATGGGAGGCCTGATGATGGGGGCAGCACATGTGGCAAGATCCAGCGGGCAGCTGTGGGGGCCCAGGGTGGGGCCTTGGCTCCCTAACTCTCTACCGTTGCCTCCATTCTTCCCAATTGGCCCACCTGCCAGCCTGGGGGGCTCCAAGGAGCTGGGATTAAGGCACACACAGCCGTTGGGCTCTGGGGACAGACACCAGCTGTTGCCCCCAGCAGCTGCCCCAGGCATACGCTTCCAAGGGGAGATCGCATGCCTTGGGGTCTGATTCTCTCCTCTAAGCCTGCACACCCCTGGCCAGTGGCACCAGGGCAGGTTTCCTGGTGGAGACAGACAGAGGGAAAGGGCCTCATGAGTGGTATCCAGGTTGCCTGGGGCACCTATCATCTACCTCTGCTCCATTTCTTGTCTTGCCACCTCCATGAAGCAATCCTGGATTGCTGCTTCTCCCCGGGTTTTGAAAAGCGATTTCCAGTCTATGTGCCTCAACAGGCCTACTGTCCCTCCATTCCTCAAGCATTCTGTAAGCACCTACTCTGTTCCCAGGCTCCAAACTAGGCACTGTGGCAGGATCTAAGGTGGTTCAGACAGGGTCTCTGGCCTCTGAAAGCTCCATCAAGTGGGGAGAGGGAGACCTATAAAAGAGTCATCGAAACACCCTATGGGAGGACCCAGAGTGGGTGACGAACTCTCCTGTGAATCTCCAAGAAGACTTCCCCAAGAGGGACATGTTGAGACTCTTCTTGGGTATTGAAGGATGAGAAGGAGCGGCCAATGGGAGAACTGAAGGAAAACGCACTCTAGGCTTAGAGAATCGCAGGAGCAAAGGCCAGAAGGCATGACAACTTGCTACATACAATGTTTCCCCTGTGGCTGATGTTGCATCTGGGATTCCTTTGGTCATTTGGGACCTTTGGTCATTTGTGATCCCTCAGATCCCCAGAGGAATCAATGGGGGTCTGAGGTAAAGCCCACCAGTTAAGGCAAGCAAGACAACATGTTAAATTGAGGGTAGATGGCAGAGTGAGGAGGGATTGCAGGAGAGGACAGCAAACTTGTGCAGCGAAGAACCTGGACTAGAGCCCAGAGACCAGGGTTTTCACTGTGCTGCTGTGTGATACTCTCTGAACCCTCCCGTGCTCCTTCCTGGGTCTCACTTTCTCCATGTATAATAGAATGAGCTATCAGACTACCGGCTCCGCTCTCACTCAGGAAGAGGTCTTGCCATGGCCCCTGCTTCTGCCTGGCCTCCCAGCCTTCCTTGTGAGCCTCCCTTCCCTGTATGGAGGGCAGAGGCCTGTTCTTTGACTGCTCCCCTGGCCCAGCACAGGGCTGGGTGGGTGAATCAGAAGCCTGAGTGAGGCTGGGGCTTGGCATGAGATGCAGACACCTGTTCCTCAGACTGAAAGGCACTTGATTGGGAGGTCCCTACCCCAGTGGACACCAGGGGCCATGAATGTCATAGTCTTTGGCTTCTTCTGAAGAGACAGCATAACCTCTCAGGCCCTGTTTGAACTTGGCTTTCAAGAATATGGTTCTGCCAAACCGGTTTGGCTCAGTGGATAGAGCGTCAGCCGGCAGACTCAAGGGTCCTGGGTTCAATTCCAGTCAAGGGCATGTACCTTGATTGTGGGCACATCCCCAGTAGGGGGTGTGAAAGAGGCAGCTGATCGATGTTTCTCTCTCATCGATGTTTCTGACTTTCTAACCCTCTCCCTTCCTCTCTGTAAAAAATCAATAAAATATATTTTAAAAAAAGAATATGGTTCTGACTCAGCTAGTGTGGCTCAGGAATTGAGTGTCAACCTATGAACCAGGAGGTCATGGTTCAATTCCTGGCCAGAGCACATGCCCAGGTTGCGGGCTCCATCCCGAGTAGGAGACCTGCAGGAGGCAGACGATTAATGATTCTTTGATGTTTCTCTCCCTTCCTCTCTGAAATTATATATATATATATATATATATATATATATATATATATATATATATATATATATATAAATTTTTTTTAAAAAAAGAATATGGTGCTAATCTTGCCTGACACAGAGACCAGTGCCTGGAGCTGTGTTCTCAGGGATCTCCTCTGCAGTTAGAGGACAGATCAACTCAGACGCCAGTGCTGGCTCTGCCCCTTACTTATCTTGGAAAGTCTCTTTTCCTTTCTGAGTCTCACTTTTTGAAGCTGTAAAATGGGACTAGTCCCAGCACCTTCGACTGTGAGAGTTCAATTCACCAAGGGAGGTGTCTCGTGTGGTGCACAGCAGGAGCTTGGGGATTATTATTGCCTTGCTTGCTCTCCCTTTGGATAGAAGCTGTGAGCAAGCAGTGGGTGGGGTGGGGATGGGGCACTGGGTGGGCTGATATTCTGGGCTCTGGACTTCTTGGAACTGGGGGCCATGGTGGGGTGTGGGGCGGCTGGAAGTGTAGGTAACCATGCAGCCTGTGAAGTATCATCTGCAGCAGCGGGCGTCACTGCCTCCTCTGTGCGCATGGGCAGCCTGCCAATCGTCCCCAAACAAAGCCTGGTCCTGGGGGAGCAGAGCGGACTGATGACAGATGCAGAGAGGCTGGTGCGGGCAGCGCCAGGAGGTGGGGGCTGGGAGAGGCCCAAGGAAGCAGCTCTGTGCAAGGCATCTCTGGAGAAAGCTGGGCCCAGCAGAGTTTACATTTCAGTGGCCAGTGGCCCTGCCCTGCATTTATTCCCAGGTGCATTCCCATTGTACAGGGAATCTGTAGCATCGTGCCCAGAGTGGGCTCTCATAAGTGTAGCTAAGGCAGCTCTGGGACAGGAACATAGGTTTCTTGGCTCTACAGGGGAATGGAGTCGATGGCTTCTTGAGGCCCCTTAATGGCTAGCATTCTCCCAATGAATAAAGATGAACTTGTCCCACCCATGCCCTTGAGGCAGGTTCACTTTCACCTGTGTTACTCAAAGGCAAACACAGGGTCACCAGGGGCTGGCACTGATTTGATTTCTCTATGGTCAAGAGGGTCACCCTCTGCCCTGACATTTGGCCTCTGACCCATCTGGCTCAGGGGTTTTGGGTCTCACTGCCCCTCCTTAGCAATTTTCAGATGAGGGCTTAGATTGTGCTTGTCCCAGGGATTAGGGAGAGGCAGGGAGATGGGGAGAAAGAGATATCTGATCTTTGGGACTTGCTGGGTCCATCAAATTTTCTCCCATTCCATTCAGTCCTTCCCCTCCCTCTTCTTCCCTGTCCAGCCTAACCTCCTATTTCACTCTTCATTATGAAGATTTTCAAACATTTAAATAGACACAATAGCACAATTAGCCCCATTACCAGCTCCCGCAACCATTAACCATGTACAAATGTGACCTGTTAACATCCTGCCCACTTCCTTCCCTCCTGTATTATTTTGAAACAAATTTCAGACATCATATCACTTCACATACACACACACACACACACACACACACACACACACATATTTGATTATACATTTATAAAAGATAAGAACCAATTTTTACATGAGCACAATACTATTAGTGGCTGGAAGTGTTAAAAAGTCAACAGTAATGCTGAAACTGGTTTGGCTCAGTGGATAGAGCCTCAGCCTGCAGACTGAAAGGTCCCGGGTTCGATTCCGGTCAAGGGCATGTACCTTGGTGCAAGAGGCAGCTGATCGATGTTTCTAACTCTCTATCCCTCTCTCTTCCTCTCTGTAAAAAATCAATAAAATATATTTTAAAAAATCAATAGTAATTCCTTAAACCAGAGGTCGACAAACTCTTTAGATAACAGAGCGGCAAACCGCAGCTTGGGAGCCGGATGTGGCTTGAGAGCCCAGTTTTACCAACCACTGCCTTAAACCATCAAATATCCAATTAGTAATCAAATTTCCAATGATCTCATAAGTGTTTTTGTTTCTTTGAATCAGGATCCAAATATGGCCTATACATTGTGATTGGTTTCTTCAAACCTAAAAGTTTCTCCTCTGTAACTTTTTCTTTCCTTTGCAATTTATTTATTGGGAAAAAACAAACAAACACCAGGGATGCTTGTCCTGTGGAGTTTCATATGATCTGTTTTCTGATTGCATACTGACAGTGTTTTTATTTTTTTTTAAATAGTTTTATATACTGATATAATTTTTAGCCTGAAACATGGCCACCTAGCAAGAAGATTATATGTCAGTAAGTTCTGCCCAATTAGGTCTGAGTGAAAGTGATTTGCATGCAACTTCTTGATTATGACTTCTTGTTTCCTTTATTTCTTCCTTCATTGGCTGGAATATGGGTGAAGGGCAGGAGATGGAGAATCCATCCATGGTAGACAGAATAATGGGCCACCAAAGATGTCTACATCTTAATCCCCAGAACCTGTGAGTATGTTATCTTACGTGGCATAAAGGACTTTGGAAATGTGATTAAGTTAAGGATCTTGATGGGGAGATTGTCCTGGGTTATCTAGGTGAGCCCAATGTCACCCTGTGTCCTTAAAAGAAAAGAGAAGCAGGTAAGCCAGAGTCAGAGAAGAAAATGTGACTACAGAAGCAGAGGTTGAAGTGCTGTGTCCATGAGCCAAGGAATGCAGGTAGTTTATAGAGCTGAAAAAGGCAAGGAAGAATTCTCTAAATCTTCAGAAGGAAAACTTCTCTGCCAACATCTTGATCTTAGCCTTGCAAGAACCATTTCAGACTTCTGACCACTATAATTGTAAGATAATAAGTTTGTGTTGTCTTAAACCACCAAGTTGTGGCAATGTTTTAGCAGCAATAGGAAATTAGTATACCTTCTTAGATTCTGTGATGGAAGTTACTTATTAAAGATTGCAGAGCAACAAGATAGAAAGAACCTGGGTTCCCAGTATTGTTGTGCTGCTATACAAGTCTTTGACCACAGCCCTGAAACTTTATGTAAGAAAGAGGTAAATAAAAATGTTAGGTGTTTTTGTTGTTGTGGCAGCCTAACTTGTCTCCTAATGAATACCAACTATGTAAGTGGGCCCTGAGAAATAAAATGTGTAATGCCTGTGGATGGCTGAGGTAAGCCTGGGACATTATGTGAACATAAACAAAGGAGGCAAGAAATAGATGTTAGACTAAATCGATCACAGCTAGGTAAGTAAAGGTTGTTCTCTTCATTTTGCAGATAGGGCTAAGAGATTGGTGAATCTCCCCCAGGCCAACAGATGGTGTGTTTCTAAGATGAAAGTAGAGATTCTGAAGTCACTTCTGAGAAGTAAGAGCCACAAAAGGAAGCAGTGTAAGTCATGTGGTTAAATCTGTGGGCTCTGGGAGTCATACCATGTAGGCTGTTAACTCTGCTACTAACTGTGTGATTTTGACAAGTCCCTTAAATATCTGAGCCTCAGTTTCCACATTTCAAAAGTGGAGATATTAATTTACATACACAGACTTCTAGAATAGTTGATGTTTAAGAGCTCCTGACCACAGAAAGGAGAAAGAAGTGAAAAGGTTGGTCCTGCCTGGCTCCTCCTTCTATCAGTTTCTCTTTTATCCTATAGGAGGATGGAGACCTTACTTGGCCTAATGGGGAGCAACTATCAGTAAATGTGTAGAATCCAGGTATAATTGTATTAAAAAATGTTTCCCAAGGGCAGCTCTCTGGTAACTCTCACCTCTCATAGCTCTCAGGAGGAAGGACCAGAATAGAACTGGCAGTTTTATCACTTGTTGCAAATGGCTCCCATTGGCTTAGATCACTTGAATATATTTTCAACAAACCATGTGTTTTCACCTGATGCCCAGCTCTGAAAGACGTAAACTTGAATATGTTCTGATGTTTTCCTCTAAGTCTCTAATGTTTGATAGAGAAGGATTATTAAGGAAATATTTGCTAATTAGTGCTAACTAGAGGAACCAGAATAGGCAAAGAAGAGAATTCTAAAAGGACATAGTTTTAGCTCTGGCCAGAGTGGCTTGGTTGATTGGAGTGTCATTCAATTCCAGGTCAGGCACATACCAAGGTTTTGGGTTTGATCCCCTTTTGGTGTATGTACAGGAGGCAACTGATCAATGTTTCCTTCTTATATGGATGCTTCTCTTTCTTTCTCTCTAAAATGAAAAAAAAAGTTAAAAAATTAAAAGGGCATAGTTTTACAGGGACAATCCAACAAAAGAATATAAAGTTCATGACTTCTGAAATAAGACCTAAGTTTGAATCTCAGACTTGCCACTTTGAGCTGTGTGTTTCAATTTCCTCGTCTGGAAAATGGTGTACCAAAACTTGAGAGCAATCAAGGTGTTCTTCAGTAGCTGAGAGGACAAACTGTGATACATCTAAACAATGGAATATTATTTAGTGCTAAAAAGAAATGAGCTAATAAGCCATGAAAAGTCACACTGTGCTGTGAGTCAGGAGAATCTTAAATGCTTATTACTACGTGGAAAAAAGCCAATCTGAAAAAAGCTGCATACTGTATGATTGCATCTATAATATATGAAATTCTCGAGACAGTAAGATCAGTGTTAGCTAGGGCTTATGGGCTAGGGAGAGATGAATAGGCAGAGCACAGGATTTTTAGGGCCATGAAACTATTCTACAGGATACTATAATAGTGGATGCATGTCATTATACTAGTACATTTGTCCAAACAGATGGAATTTACAACATTAAGAGTGAACTATAGGCTTTGGATGATTATGATTCAAGGTAGGTCCACCGGTTATTTGACGAATGTACCACTCTGGTGCAGGATGTTGATAGTGGGGGAGATTTTGTGTGTATGGGGACAGGGTGTATATTGGAACTCTCTGTATATTCTGCTCAAATTTGTTATGAACCTAAAACTGCTCTATAAAAGAAAGTCTATTTGATTTTTACAAAGGTGTGTATCTGTTATCTATCACCATGACAATGCTATGTAATGATCCACCTCAAAACACAGTGTCTTCAAACAAGGAGCATTATTTAGTTTAGTCTGTAAGTGGGCCATTCGGGTTGGGCTCTTCTCCTGGACTCACCTAGGAAGCTGTTCTGGGCACAGCTGTGCTCACATGTGGTGGCCAACTGGCTGTTGGCTGTTCCAGGCTGGTCTTGATTGGGGTGACGAGGGCAGCTCAGCTCTTTTCTATCTCATCGTCAAGAAGGCTAGTCTGTACATGTCTTCACTGGGGTGGCAATGGTGCAAAAGTGGGCCACACCAAGTTACATGATTGAACTCAGAATTGAGGGAGAAATGTGCCTCTTGCTGTGAAGAGCTACAAAGTCATGTGGCAAAGGGCATGGGTACCAAGGAGGAATGAAGAATAGGGCTCATTCATATAATTAATCTACCATATGGGGATAATAGTGTTTTTACCCCACAGGACTGCTGCAAAGATTAGATGTGGTCAGATATATGTGCTTACTATAGACCTGACCCATAATAGAAACATATAAAGTAGTTAGTTCCTCTCCACCACAGAAATCTTAGATTTCTCCTGGGACATTTTGGATAGAGTAGAAGATTCTGATATTTTCTGGAGCCACAGCAGCAAATGTTACCAAAGCTTAGAGGAGCTACACTGGAATCCTCTGTTTCTCAGGTTTGGTTTTTAGCCTTAACAAGCACAATGCTACTGGTTGGCACACATTCGCTCATCACTCACAGAGTTATTATGTTCAACTGAATAGATCCCCACCCAGTGAAAGGAGTCATCTGAAAGCCTTCCAAACCATTAGTTTCTCTCTTACTACACAATCAGTACCTGACAAATGAAAATGGATTGTTCTGCCTTGTGAGCAATGATGATGATGATGATGATGATAACAATATTAATAACTCCCACCTACTAACTAGGCAAAACAACTTCAGCTGATTCTTCCACTAACTCACCAAGGTTAGTACTGTTATGATTCCCATGTTACAGACGAAGGCACTGAGGCTCAGGAAAGCCATTCAACTAGCAAGTGGTGGATTTGGGCCTTGAATCCAAGTCTCTCCAACTCCAAGGCCAGTACTCTTAACTACTTCACCTTTTCTCCCTTAAAGGTCTTGTGCTTTCTTGGCTCATTTCAAGTCAGAGGCCCCTGGACATTCGTATTCCTTTCTGGAAGCCTGCTTTAGCCATTCTCCATGTCCCTCACATCACTCTCTGACAAGGAATGGCAGATCTGTAGAGAGAGGTTGTGATGGAAAAGGAAAATTTCCAGGCCTGTATAGAAGAGAGACCCCCAATCAGTAGGGCTGTAATCTCTCCCAGAGTTATACTTGAAATTGCCCTTCCCTTGAAGGCCAATGCCTGCTGGTCATTCCTGGGGATAGCCTGAGGTCTTGGCCAAAACCAAAGCCCTGAAACTGGCTTTCCTCCCAGGGTCCTGACCTCTCATAGCTTGTAAGGGTCAGTGAGAAGCAGGACTACAGGAGGGAAGACAAGGCCCCAAACCTCAGGCCCGAGTTGGAGAAATCTGAGAAGGCCCCCGGAACAGCTGACTGTGGGCGCCACGTTAGGGAGGCGGCTGCCCCCTCCCCCCACACTGGCTGTGCTGTGAGTCACGGGTTTTAAGCTGAGCACTCTGGGAGATTAACCAGCTTTGTGACCAGCTGCTGGAGGAGGATACTTGGCCGAAAGAAGCAGGATAAAATTACCCTCTCAGAAGTTTATAGGAAGGCCCATAAATGCCCCCAACTGCTGTGAGGCCCATGATCTGGGGCGCTCTAGGTGCTCCCCCAGCCCAGGCCCTCAGTGGCTGTACTTATCCCCCCACTCCTCGCCTAGCCAGCGGGTTCTGCTGATCTGGCACCTATTGAGAATGCCCAGTGGTTCCAAGAGGGGTAGCGGGCAATGGGCCTTCCTCTCCGGATGATACACATTAGGAACAGAATGCAGGCTGGACTCAGTGGGGAGGACCTGGCTCTCAGGCCTGGGGTAGAGGCTGGTGGGAAATGCCCAGAGCAGGATGGTGGGCCAGTGACACCAAGGCTGTCCCAGGCAGGGTGAAATGGACAGGAAAAACCCACCCCAGGGCAACAGAATGCATTATGGGGCTGAAAGGGGGCCCTGGGGTGGGGAGTCAGGAGGCTTGGGTTCTAGTCGACTCTGCCACTGACCATATAGTGTCCTCATTCACAAAAAAGAGGACTTCCTTAGACCAGTTGTTTTCAGACAGTACTCTGTGGATTCCTGTGTGATTTGGAAGTGCTACAGGGGTTCCACAAGGGCTGGATTAGAATTTCCAGCTGGTGGGTTTCTCCAACTATTGTCCAGAACCCTTCGGCCCAGTTCACATATTTGTATTCATCAAAACAACCCCATTTCTCCCACCTATTAACTACCCATCCGTCAGAAGTGATTTATTGAGAGCCCGCTATGTATCTGGTGGAGAACAGGGGTGCTCTTTATAAGAAATACATGTAATACATTTGAACTAACAAAACTAATTTACAACAACAACAACGCGTTACTTCGGCATACATTCTCATGTCAGAACCTCACTGGAGATAGGATTCCTCTCCTAAAGAGGTTTGGCTCGAGGTGATCTATTGGGTGCCTTCTGTTTGCCTGACTCCATTCCCAGAGCCCCGTTCCTCAAGAAAGACCCAGTAAGGGGTGAAGAGGAGGCATCTTGTGCCCAGGCTGGCCCTGATGAGGGGGTTTCTCCACATGTTGGAGAGCACAGTCTGAGGGAGCTCTGTGCCCCCTCTCTACTGGCGCCTGAAGGGTTGTGAGCAGGAGGATGGTGCTGGCCACAGCTTCTGTCCTGGATTCAAAGATGGGGTGTCCAGGAGAGCCCACACAGGCCCTGGCCCCCATCAACCACCAGTGCCACTATCAATGGTATTTTATAAACAGCTCCTTAACCCTGGGAACTGGGCATTTTCAGCCACATTCTACAGATGAGGGATGAAAGGAGCCCTCCAGGCCGAGCCTGTGCTACGGGTTGGGAACATACCAGAGAGTCAGTCAGGGACCATCCTAGTCCAGTGAGAGATAATGAAAATAACAACTAATCTTTATATATGACCTACCACATATGGGACTTCTCCTAAGTTACCTGAACCTCCTAACATCACCATATGATTTCCATCTCATTTTATAGATGGGGAAACTGAGAAAGATTAGTATCCAAGGTCATAAAGTAAGTAAGATAGATCTTGGGTTTGAACCACATTTGCTGTGCTAACAGCCAAATTATCATTCTGCTAGCATTCCTCAAAACTGTCATTGGGGCCATCAGGAGAACAGGACAGACCTTGCTATCCCACAGCCCACCCTAACATGGGAGGCACATGTGTAACAGAGGTCACCACCACCCCGGCTGAGCACAGCAGTGCCCCAGTCAGCACAGGGGGCCAGGGGCAAGGAAAGATCTGTGTGTGAACCCTGGCTCCGCCTCTGACCAGTGAAGTGACCTTGGACAAGGCATACAACTTCTCTGAACCTCCACTGCCTCACTAGAAAGATGGGGATAATAGTACCCATTGTTCAGGACTGATTTAGGATGAAGCAGATAAGGCACATACATCCTCCCTGTGTAAGGCAGACAGTGAGCACCCAGGGAATCGCAGCTGTTGTTAGTAACAGTATAAGAAGGGGATGGAGAGAATGAGGAAGAGGAAGGTTTTGGACTTGTCTCTCCCTGAGTTCTGCTCTTGGCCAGAGGCTGGCCCGCTGCACCCAGCCCTTCCCTCCAGCCCCGAGTCTGTCCAGGCACCTGCTGTGGGCCCTGGCATCCCCAGGCAGGGCCAGGGCAGAGCCAGGGTGAGGCCAGGAGGGCGGGTGAGGACAGCTCAGCCCAGTTCCTCACTGCTGGGGAGTGTGGCGAGGGGGCAGGGCTGCTCCTGGCAGCTTGGGGCCTCTGTGGGAGGAGAGAGCACATGAGTGCACATGGAGGAGTAAGCATACACAGGACTTGCCTGACCCTCCCACCTCTCAGAAACGAAGGGCCCTAGGAGACTTTCCTAGTTGTTGGTGGGCAGGAGCAGGGTGCATAGCTCAGCCGGCCTAGTGCCTCAGCTCAGGGAACAGCCCCTGCCATGATTCATGTGCCCAAACTTGCCTCCGTTCCCAGCGAGCTCCTATCTTCAGGAGCTGCAGTGACATTGGAGTAGCCCAAGCCTAGTGTGAGCCAAGATTCTGCAAGGAGAGGGGAGAGCAAGGTGGGTTGGGGGTTCCTACAGGGAAGCTTCCTGGTGGAGGTGGCTCCTGAACTCTAGGAAACGGAAAGGCCTCCTTCCAGGCAGAGGGAACAGCATGTGCAAAGGCCCAGAGCTTTATCTACTGGATAAGAATTGCCAATTCCAATACAAGCTCTGTCCCGATCTGATTATTTTTGGCAGAAAATGGGCTGTTAAAGCAAGTCTGGGGCCCTGAGGTAGGTCAAGGTTAGGGACGGGCTTGAGGGGACAGGCTGGAGTTCAGAGCAGGTGAAACGCAGGGATCAGGACACCCCTCCTGTGGTCTTCACTCAGCACCAGAGCTTTGGGGCCCTGAGGGATACGTGGCTGAAATAGCGTTGCTGGGAAGTAGATAGCTTGTTGGGGGAGGGGTTGTGCCCCAAAGGCTACAACTGCAGAAGGGACCTGAGCATCCGTCCCCAAGGAAGGTGAGAGTTCTCCCTGATACCCCTAACCACACTTTAAGAATGGAGGTGTCTCGTATACGCTGGTCCAGACACACGTGGTCTCACGCACCACGGGTTAAGGTCCTGGATGGGGAAGACTGTCCACATAGAGCAGTAGTTGGCAAACTCATCAGTCAACAGAGCGGCAGTCCGCGGCTCAGGAGCCGCAGTTTGCCTACCACTGAAATAGAGTGATAACAGGGCCTGTCATTCCAGAGACGCACCTCCCCAGTCAGACCTCTAGGCAGCCCCAGAGCGATCCCGTCACAGGTGCCCGCTGTGGTACCCAATCCAGCGGCCTGCACTTGACCCTCAAAGTCTGACCCAGAGTGAGACACCTCCAGGCCGCTGCCCTCCGAAGCCTTGCTCCCGGAATCCCCAGCCCGCGATCAGCCATCAGCGATCAGATCAGCGACAGCCGCAGAGCCGGGGGCACACGTGCGCCTGCCGCCTGAGGCCGCACACCCGCGCACACGCCAGCTCGGGCTAACGAGCTCTCAGCGCTCCTGGGCGGCGGGGCGGCGGGAGGGAGCCAGTTGTCAGGCGGGGGACTCGCGGTCACACAGCATTAGCCCTGCGGCGGCCGTCCCACCAGGTGCGGCCACTGCCCCTAATCCCTGGCCCTGGCCCGCTAAGCCGGGCCTGAGCGACGCCACAGCTGGGGTCGGCGGGCCACGCGCCGCCCATCACCGCAGCCCCGGCCCATCGCCCTCCCCTGACACGCGCCCACCGCGGGGCCCCTCCTCAGGCTCCACCCAGCCTCACCTCCCCCTGCCTTGCACAGTCTTCCCTCCACCCACTGGCCCTGTGCTCCCAGCTCCATCTATCCCTTAGCACCCGACTGCCCCGCCCACAGATCCTCCTCCTACTTGCCCATCAGCCTCCCTGTGGGTGTTCAGGCAGGCTGGCGCTGCATCCCCATGCTAGTCTCCCCACCACGGGCCCTGAAGTGTTCAGCCCGGCCCAGCCTTGCCCCAGAGCCTCCCACCTGCCTGCTCCAAGCCTCTACCGGATCCTGACTTGGGCTTCCCCTCCTCACTCTCACTCTCAACCCTCTTTCTTACCTTCTCAGCTGGCCAGACCTCACTTACTCCCACCCCTACCTGGATTTGTAAAGGTCGGGGGTGGAGGGGAGGTTCCTTTTTCCCCTGCCACACATATTTACAGCCTTCACGTGTTCATGTTATTTTGAGCAGAACTCACCTTCCCCCAAGGCAGCCCAACTTCCAGTTTTAATGCTCTCAATCTTACTAGACCCCCCAGATGGATTCCAGAATGTTGGGGAGGGGGGGGGGATCCCAGGGCCTCTTTGAACCTCAATTTTACTTGTTTGGAGAAATAGAGGTGTGATATAGATGACTGCTGAGGACCCTTTTGCCTTTTCTTATCCCATAACATTAGCAAGGTCATGGTGTACTTGGGATCATCTGAATGTTGAAGACAGGTAAATGTGGGAGGGCTCCCACTGATCCTGTGTCCCCACCCCATCTCATCCCTTCACCTAGCTTTCAGGGTCTGAGGCAGCCACGGCAGCCCTTAGCCTCTGGTGTGCGGGGTTGAGTAAGAGAGGACAGGGGGAAATCTGGGTGCTTAGGTCTTGGACCAGCGCTTAGAGCTGGCTATGTGTGCATGTGGGTTTCTGCCACCTTGGGATGTCCCCTGGAAGGGTGTGCCTCTGGGACTGGCCTGATGGGGGTCCTGGCCTCAGGCACTGCCAGGGTTGGTGCTGATGGACAGCCCCGGCAGGTGGGAGCTGGCTGGTCACCCCTGCCCACCTGTCACCCTTCTGCTCGAGTGACCAGCTGCCTGACCCACTGACCAACTTCCTGCTGCTTCCCAGCACCCTGGGTACAGCGTGATCAGGGCTGCAGTGCCCCGCCCCCTTTCTTTCAGCTTTTCCCAACAACTTGCTGGCCCAGAGCACACAGGCATGCAAATACCACACATGTGCAGTTTCACACAGCACACACAGACACGGGCACTAATGCAGGGCTGCATGCATGCATGCATGCATGCTGCACATCGAAGCCTGCTTCATGCTCCTGCAAACAGCCAAGTTGCTTCTTCCCAGGTGGGAGAATGTGGGCAGTAGGGTCATGGAGTAAAGGCAAAGGCATTGTCTGGGCCACTAGACACCAGTCCTGGCTCTACGATATCCTAACTGTGTGATCTTGTCAGCGTCCCTGTACCACAGGTTCCTCACCTGTTCAACGGAGCCGATTATAAGTGCCTATCTCAATGTTTTGAGAATCAAATGAAACAATCCACAGAAAGTGTTTAGAAGAGTTCCTAGTACAATGTCAGCCCACAATACATGTTAGCTGTTAACATTATTATCCAGTGGGAGCCAAGAGGCTCCTGGGAACGTCCTAGTCAATAATATTCCTTTAATCAGTAATTTCTGGCCATCACTGTTGAAATGGTTACAAATCACCCTAATAGTATTTTTATTCCACTTTCCATAAGAAGCTGTTGATTGGCAGATTAAATCGGGATATGTCATTTCCACAGCCTTGCCTGGATCCTGGCTTTTATTGCTCACTCTTTGCTGTTTACTATCCCAGAAAGCTCACAAACCTGGACCTGTGTTGTTTAGTGAGCTTGAGGCTGGAGCTCACACATCATCTCTTCAGAAGCTGTTCTGGACCCTCCCCCAGATCAGGACCTCTGGTCTGTGTGTCTCAGGATTCACCTCCTTCTTTCTGGAGAGAAGACAGTACCTGTCCCCTCTAACAGTATGACTCCCCCCCCCCCCACCAGGCTTCCCCAAGGGCCACCGATGGCACTTCCACAATCTTACTTCACATGCTCTTGGGCCCTTGGAATGGGGTTTCTTGGGGCCTAAGGAGAGTGCACTTAGCGGAGAGTGCACAATCTTCTTAAGCATCTTCTTCTTCAGGACCACTCATACCTCATTCCACCCGTGGCCATTTCTGAGAAGTGAATGAAGTAGCCGGAGGCACACACTGCTTACCTATGGAGACAATAGATATGGGATGAAATTGGGGAGATCCCTGCTCCTCTGCCACCTTTTGCCCCAATGGAAAGCCTCCTTTGTTCTGCTTCTTGCCCCAGACAAAACTGAAGAAACCTTGTTTTCTGCCTTTAGCATTTTCCCAAGTCTCATTCCACGTGGGTCTTCTCCTTCCTGACACCCTTCTCTCAAGCCTTTGCTAGATGTATATCCTGCCTCTCATTTGAGGGTATATTCTTCATTTATATTCCTTATTATAACTATTACAAAGTATTATCACCTTTATTATAAGCCTTCCTGGATTAGTTATCCATTGCTGCATAACAAATCTCCCCAAAACTTAGCAGCTTAAAACAACCAACTTTTATCATCCCACATCCTGTGTGTCAGGAATCCAGGAGCAGTTTGGCTGGGGCTCTAGCTCAGGATCTCTCATAGGCTGGAATCAAGGTGTTGGTTGGGGCTGCAGTGATCTCGAAGTTGACTAGGGGAGGATCCATATGCAGCTCACTCATACGGCTGTTGGCAACCTCAGGTCCTCACTGGCTCCTGACTGGAGACAACAGTTCTTTGCCATGTGGTCCATCCATGAGGCAGCCAACAACATGGCAGCTGGCTTCTCTCAAAATAAAGCTGCATCTTTTTATAACCTAATCTTGGAAGTGACAACCCATTACTTCTGCTGATATTCACACACAGAGGAAAGAGATTACATTATACCACGAGGCAAGGGTCACCGGGAAGCATCTTAGAGGCTGCAAACTGCACTTACCATTGGGTTTCTCCCAGTGTTATCCCACCTGGCACAATGCCTCCAGTAGATATTTGTTGAAAGAAGGAAAGCAATCACCAGGAGACATTCTGCAGAGTCCCTATTATTCTATATTGCCCTACTCTTCTCTCCCCTCCCCCAAATTTTTTGTCTTCATGGGAATCATTTGCAATTACTTTTTTTTTTTTAATGGTTACCTCTGACTAGCACATCTGCTCATGTGTGCCTGTCTCTCTTCTCTCCTGCTTTTTGAAATCTGCCTTCAAAAAATGGGGACATGCTTGGCATATATCTCATGTAGATAACTTCTATGGTTACCAAAGCTCTAAAGTGACTTACTAATTTTTTTCAGGATTTCTGTCACTTCTCTTCATTTAACACAGTGGTTCTCAACCTTTCTAATGCTGTGACCCTTTAATACAGTTGTGACCAGGTTGAGAACCACTGCTGTAGAGCCCAAAACCATCAGAAAGCACAGATAGTTACATTACGATTCATAACAATAGCAAAATTACAGTTATGAAGTAGCAACAAAAATAGTTTTATGGTTGGGGTTCACCACAACATGAGGAACTGTATTAAAAGGTCATGGCATTGGAAAGGCTGAAAACCACTGGTGTAACAGGTCAGGACCAGTTTCAGAGAAACCATTCTTTACATTAAGACCTCCACTTGTACTTACCTCTCACAACTATGGGCTCCCGAAACTCCTCAGTGTATGGATGATTCTGTCTTCTCAAATGTTCAGAGACTTACCATATGGTAGGGACAGTTCAGCAAACACATGATGGATATTCATTAAACACATATCATGTGTTAGGACTGAACTAAGGACCAGAGAGATGGGGCGGGCAACTCGTAGAACTCCCGGCATCTGAATGCAATGGGCTCTCAGGAATGCTTTCTCATTCTGGGAGATAAAAATGTCAGTAAGTCCACTTGAAGTCATTATCAAGTGCTGTAGTGGTAGAATTTCTAAGAATGACTCCTTAGATTCCATGCTTTAATCCCTAGAACCTGTGAGTGTGATGAGATACCGCATTGTATTATGTACGTTATATGGTACAGTTGACCTTAAAAAGGGGCGATTACCTGAGGAGGGAGGGAGGTCCTAATCTAAACCCATGAGTTATTAACAGCAAAGAATTCTCTCAGGTAGAGAGTTATGAAGTTTAAGAAGGACTCAATGCACTTATTTTATTTGCTAGTTTAAAGATTGAGAGGGTCATACAAGACAGAATGCAAGTGGTCTTAGTGTGCTGAGAGACAGCCAGCTAGGAACAGGGACCTCAGCCCTATAATCAGTGACTATATTCTGTCAACAAATAGAATGAGTTTGGAAGAAAATCCTTGGAATATGTCTCATGTCACTCTCCTAGCTTTGTGAGACCTTAAAATTAGAACCCAGCCAAGCCCACCTAGACTTCTGATTTACAGATTGTGAACTAATTAATGGGCATTTTAAAGGTGTACAATTTTTTTAGTATATTTACAAATTTGTGCAGCCATCAATACTATCTAATTCCAGAACATTTTCATCTCCTCCTCTACTCCAGCAAAGCATATATTCTTTAAGTAGTTATTCTCTATTGCCCACTTCTTCATTCCTTGGCAATCAATCATGAGCTTACTTTTTTTATGTGTGGATTTGTCTACTCTGGACATTTCATATAAATGGATCATACAATATGTGGCCTTTTGTGTATGAGCTTCTTTTGCTTAGCATAATATTTTCAAGGTTCATCCAGGTTGTAGCATATACAGTACTTCATTTCTTTTTTATGGCTAAGTAATATTCCATTATATAGATATATCACATCATATTTATCTATTCATCAATTGATACACATTTAAGTTGTTTCTTTTTTTTCTATCATGAATAATAGAAATATGTGAACAGGTTTTTGTGTGGACTTATGTTTTCAATTCTCTTAGATACATAACTAGCAGCAGAATTGCTGGGTCAGATGATAACTCTGACCCAAAGTGATTGTATCAATTTGCATTCCACCAGCAATGTATGAGGGTTCCAATTTCTCCACATCTATGCCAACAAATGTTATATCTGTCTTTTTAAATTATTATTAAACCATCCTAGGGGTTACAAAGTGCTATCTTATTGTGGTTTTAATCTGAATTTCTCTAATGATGATTTAGAGTGGGTATTGTTTTAAGACTCTAAGTTTGGGTTAATTTGTCACACAGCTATAGAAAACTAATACAGATGCTTTCTCACACCCAAGTGGAAAAAATGTAAATGGGGCAAAAGTTGGTAACAAAATAAGACATTTGAGTTGAAGGGCCAAAGAAGTAAACAGCTGGTACTCTCATAAGGTGGGTCTGGACTCTCCTGAGTGAGAGAATAGACATCTAAAATTAAAGGGCTGGACTAAATTGAGAACCAGGATAGTTACCCAGTTATGAAGGCATGAGTCAGGCAGCAGGTATGGGGTGAACTCGAGGAATATCAGGAGGAAGTTGCTTCTAGTTTTTGCCCATTTCTATTGAGTCAGCCATAAGTATGGTTGTCTTAAAGATACCTCAAAGTCTGCAACATTTTTTACTTTTAGCCACAAGTCTCTTGTAGAGGACATCTAAGTGGATGGAGACTCCATCATTGCTTAAGTAGATCTCTGGAGCAGCCATTTTTTTTTTTAAATAATCTAACCAGAGAGCTTTCAGGGACATTTGCTTGATCACTTTGATTCATTCATTTACTCATCAATGAGCCAAGTTCAGTTCTAGGCAGTTCAGATACAACAGTGAACAAAATACAGATATTGCGTGGCTCACCTTTTAGTAGGAGAAATGGTCAACAAGCTTAAAGATATTGAACAAGTGAGTTATATACTCTAAGGGTAAAAGTGTTATATAAACAAAAAGAAACAGTTGATCAGGATCTCCCTTACCTGGAGAGACAAAAAACATTTCAGCAAAAACTTGAAGGTGGTGAAGAAAGAGGAGGGTAGGTAGACATCTTGCAAAATATTCAAAGCAGAGGGAAAGATTACAAAAAAAGTTCTAAGGCTGGAGCATGTCTGTCAGGTTTCAGAAACAGCAAGGAGGAGGGTGTACCTGGAGCAGAGGAGGAGGAAGAGTAGCAGGAGATGAGAGCCAAATATTAATGGAACAACATCATGTTGAGTCTTGTAGGCATTGCCAGGACTTTGGCTTTTAGTTTGAGGAGATGGAGAGCCTTCAAGAGTTTTGAACAGAAGGGTGTGAGACTTAACTTGCATTTTAAAAAGATTGAGGGGTAAGGGAAAGGGGAACAGGGACAAGGGTAAAAGCAGGAGGATTGTGCGAAAGCTTTTGCAATCACCCAGGTTAGAGGCAGTTGTAGCTTGGTTCACAATGGTAACAGTGGAGGAAGTAAGAAGTAATTAGCTTTGTGCCATAGTATTTGAAAGTAGAGCCAATAGGATCTTATGATAGATTGGATGTGAGAATGGAGAGGAGAAACAAAGAGAAGACTCAAAGGTAGCATCAAGTTTTTTGCCTGAGCTACGTGAATGATGGAACTGCCATAAGCTGACATGGAAAAGGTTGTATGTAAAGAAAATTTGAGCCGAAACCGGTTTGGCTCAGTGGATAGAGCGTCACCTGTGGACTGAAAAGTCCCGGGTTCCATTCGGGTCAAGGGTATGTACCTTGGTTGCAGACACATCCCCAGTAGGGGGTGTGCAAGAGGCAACTAATTGACGATTCTCTCTCATTGATGTTTTTAACTCTCTATCCCTCTCTCTTCCTCTTTGTAAAAAATCAATAAAATATATTAAAAAAGAAAAGAAAGGGAAAGAAAATTTGAGAGAGGAGATCAGGAGTTCACTTTGGATAGGTTATGTTGGAGAGGTCTATTGGACATTGCACAAACTGATACTTTTAAGAGCCTAGTGTTCATTTGAGAGATATGGGTTGAGGATAGACGTTTGATAGTCATCAGTATAAAATTAGTATTTTCAGCAAGACTGAAACACAACATTGATGCCTTTTCCATATAGGATTGCTTGTCCATTCCTCTGAACAGACCCATTTTCTATGTGCACATGAAACATTTCCATACTATTTCTGAAGGGTGAGTCGCATCTTACTCTCTATGACTTTGCTAACTTAAAATCGCAAGTTCATGGATTACCACCTGACTCTGATCTTTGCATTGGAAGCCACCGCTCCCAGGTAGTATCTCCGAAAAGCTGGGTAGCATCCCTACATTTCTCTTCTTTCTGTATCATATCAGTAGATGCCTTAGCAGTTTTATCTGCCATCTTTCTATTTCTTCCTCCATCTTTAGTTTGCTGGAAGATAGATTGGTGTCAGATCAGAAAGCTCTTGGTGTGACCTTCAATACATTTTATATGCATGGGGAATCTTAAATGGTGTTTTTAAGTTATAGAGTAATGGAATTTTAAGGTCAGTCCTGTCAGTTATGGTCTCAGAGGCAAGGGCTGAGGACAGCTGCCAGAGGTGCCACTTCCACCATAGCCCCTCAACAGAGTTGGGGTGTGTCCGGGGATGAGAGGTGTTCCCTAGTCTTATTAGTTGACTATTCTCTGTTTATTTCAGGGATGGAGACATAATAGTCAGGGTGGATGTGTTATGTGGGAGAGATGAGATAGAAGCTGATGTCTGGGTTCCATGTCCTCAGCACTCTGCTGTATAAATTCGGAATCTCATATAGAGTGACAGGGAAGGTGACTGAGTTAGAACACCCCATAGAAGCCAAGCCTGGGTCTTTTCTATAAACCCCTTGCCCTTTCCCTCCTCTGGGTTCTCACTTCCCTCTTTCCTTAGGCTGAGTTCTCCCTGCCTCCTCCTCCCTCAACCGAGGCAGAGAGAGGGCCAAGTCAGGGCCCTATGACTCAGGCACAGGGTGGGGGAGGATGTTTTGGATGCCGCTCTGCTGACGCTGGTGCCCTCTGTTCTTACATCCTCCTTAATTTACTGCCTGAGGAGGGGGCCAGGGCTCTGGAGAGGGGATTAGATGGTCCACAATGATCTGAGGCAACAGCTGCTGGGCTGGCGGCCGAGGAGTGAGCAGGAGGCGGGGGAGGCTCATGCCTTCACCAGGCCCGGAAGGGAACTAGGCGGGCATCCGGATGGGGCTCCTAGGTGAGGTTGGCTTTGAAAAAATCTGCCCTTAGTCTGAGGGGTAGGACTGCATAGTTTACCTGGCCAATAAAGTTAAATCCAGGAGCCTTGCTTGTAATCCAAGGGAGCCACCTGGTCAACCATCTTGCCAGTTTTCTAGAGAAAATCAGGAACTGTTTTCTTTAGCTCCCTACAACTCAGCGAGGGGAAGATTGGCTCTGGAGGCAAAGGCCTAACAGGCTATCTTGTGAAGCCCTAAGTTTCCATATAATTGTGCCAGAGTCTCCCTAAACTCAAAGTTGTCCCACATCACTTGGAGCAGTCCTTACATCATCACAACACTTTCTTTTCTTCTCACTCATCACCATTCATGTGTTCCTCACAAGGCTGAAGGCAAACCAGATAGCAGCATTTCCATTTGACAGACGGGGAAACTGAGACTTGCAAAAGTTTAGTGCTCTGTCCCAGGTCACACTGGGGTCAGTGGTGTGGCTGTGATTATAGCCCAGTGCTCCTCACTGAATCATTCTGCATGTTGAATATCAGGGTACACATGTTGACATTTAGCATTGGAGATTGGCCTTTCTCCTTCTTTCTAGTTCACAATTCCAGGTGATAGCCGTGTCTAATGGAAAATGGCCCAGGTGTGGAAGTCATAAACCTGGACTCTTTGAATCAGTTAATGTCTCCTTTGTGGGACTTGGTTTTACTGTCTGTGTAATGGAGAAGATCTTTAATAGCAGTATGTCTATCCTTAAAAGCCTAACAGAGTATTGCCTTATCCACCAAAAGGCAAGAAAGGTTTCTGGGATCATTAAAAAAAAAAAAAAAAAAAAAAGTCAATATTTGAGCTCAGGAATAAAAAGATCTGGAACCAAATATAATCTTTGTCACTTACTATTATTTCTAATTAGCTGCCCCCCCCCCCCCATCCTTTGAGTTAATGCAAATGGCTATTATGTGGATTAGAAGAGACAATGCATTCTAAAAGCCAACCATTATTCTTGGTATATATTAAATGCTAAATAAATTATAGAAAAAGCAATAGCAGTAGTATCACTTTTTGCTTGCTCATATGCATAGCCACTGAGATTGGACCAAGAGACCCTGGGCTAGTGGATGGCTTAAGGCAATAGTTCTCATCCCTGGCTAGCCAATCAGGATCACTACTATGAAGATTGATGCTTAACAAGGTTCCTCGGTGACCTTTAGGATCACCAGGTTGGTAATCACTATCTTAGGGGGCCTGCTTCCATGGTCAGATAATTGACATATCAGTTGTTTGTAGGTAAACAGGTGCTCATTGATTTAACAGTTTAAAGACTTTCATTACTAATTAACTCCTAAGGAGCCCTTCCTTTTCTGGGTCATGAACAGGAATTCCCCACTGGGGTTTCCCAATTAATGAGGTTTACCCAGCTTGGGGGCCTCTGGGAAGCAGGCAGGACTAATTATGCTCTAGCCACACCAACCCCCTGGCCAAATCCTCTCCCTGTCCTTCATCAATCTTGTCCTAGCCTCCAGCTGGCTTGCATTAGCTCTGGTTTTCCAGCCCCCATGGTTGCGGCTGTAGCTAAGAGGTTGAGCCAGTCCAGGCTGGATGGATCTGTCACCCGATCCTGGGTCTGTGCCGCAGCGAGTCCTGGAATCTGGGGCAATGTGATCCTGCCCTGCGGGAGCCCCTCACCAGGCCAGGGACGCCATGGCGGGGCTCAGAAAATCCCAGCTACCCAGGGACCTTTGCCTAAGCCTCCAAAGATCACATCCACTGATTCTCAGAGCACCTCCTGTCTAAGCTCCTCACCCTAAAGAACAGGAACCTGGTGCCCAGGGAGGTGAGGCACCTGCCCAAGGTCACACAGCCTGTTCACAGCAGAGCCACACTAGAACTCTGATCTCTCCACTCCCAGCCCAGACTCTTTCCTTGGCTCTTCCCAGGAAAGTTCTTCTGCAGACCTATTGTCTGGGTACGAGGGCTGAAATGGGGGTTCATGTTCAACTCCAGCCCCACCCCCACCCCCCAGAGACAAAGCAGATCAGTAGAAAGAAGTTTTGTTTTGTTTTTTAATTTTTTTATTATTTTTTTTAAAATATATATTTTATTGATTTTTGTACAGAGAGGAAGGGAGAGAGATAGAGAGCTAGAAACATCGATGAGAGAGAGTCATCGATCAGCTGCCTCTTGCACACCCCCTACTGGGGATATGCCCGCAACCAAGGTACATGCCCTTGACCAGAATCGAACCCGGGGCCCTTCAGTCCCCAAGCCGACGCTCTATCCATTGAGCCAAACCGGTCCCGGCAGAAAGAAGTTTTTAAATGAAGGCACATGATCCTTTTAGTCCATGTTTAAAAAGTCAAAATTTAGGTCATTTAAAGTTGAAAGGTTGAGGAGTAGCAGGGATGAAACTATGGGAATAATTGAAATAAGAACAATAAATAAGTTTTTAAAATGCATTTTACAGACATAGCACCATTTTTAGCCCAATTGAGGAACATGGGTGATTGGGTTTGGCACAGAGAGACACTCACCTCTAGAATCTGAGTTTGCTTATTACCATGTTCACCCAAAGGAATGGGAATACAGACTATGAAGCAGTAAAATGCATAGAGGGAAGCTTGCATTTTTGTCTTTAGTAGTTGAGGGAAAGGGCAGGATAGTTCTCCAAAGACTGATCATCCCCATATCCTTCCATTTTCTTTTAATACCTGAATTTTACACATCTCACTCAAATCTGTTTCTGTGTACCTCCTGAGAACCAAATCTCTAGGAAAAGAAGTGGCTCTTTTAAGGTTCTGAGGGTGAGGACAGCAGAGGCCATATGGTTATCTGGACTGGCCTTCAAAGTGTCAGAATGTCAGGCAGCTCTAGTCTAGAGAAGGTACAATAGCCACCTTCCCTCAGAGACAGCCTAGAGCTCCAAGGTGACTGAGGGTATGGAAAATGTAGTGAACAAAATTAACTGATGAAGAAAATAAATCCAGAGAAATAGAAGCATGGAACAGACTGTTGAATCTCAGAGGGAAGGTGGGGATGGGTGGGAAGAGATCACCCAAAGAACTTGTATGCATAACCCATGGATATAGACAATAGTGTGGTGAAGGACAGGGGTGGGGTGAGCTAGAAAGGGTCAGTGGGGGAAATGGGGAGCATATGTAATACTTTCAACAATAAAAATTAAAAAAAGAAAAAAAAATGTGAAACATTTTTTTAGAAAAGAAGAAAATGTGCCTTTGTTGAGAGCTGCCAGATGTTGACAAAGGGCTTACCATGTCCCAAGGGGTTTGGGTACAACCTTTTTGTAGGATAAGTATTTTATCCCTATTATACACTTGAGGAAAATGAGACCTAGAGCAGGCAGGTGGCATGCCTAAGGTTATAAACTCTCCATGTGGCACAGCCAGGATTTGGACCCAAATTTGCAGGATTCAGAAGTCAGTACATTTTCCCCAATGGCTTCTGGGTAGAAGTGTGGAAGACTACATACTTCAGTTTGGGTGAGGTAAATGCATTCACACAAGTCTTGCTCCTTTTGCATCTATTTCCCTGTTGCTCCCTATCAGACTTCATAACATTGTTCAGGAAGCTTCCAGTGTGTGTAGCCTGTGGTGTCTGCACCCTAAGCCCTGGGCCCACCTCTAAGATCAGCCACGGTTGTTGAGGACAGATCTGCACGGGCTCAGGCGCCTTCTCAATGTCCTGCTTTAAGCTGGAACCAGAGTCTTTGCAAATCGGATTGGGGGTTTCTCCCATACCACATGCCTCCTGGAAGCTCGAGGGAGTTAACTGCCCTGGGAACAATTTTCAATCAGTGAGGGAGGGAGACAGAGGAGAAAGACTCCAGCTATCATCCACATCTGGGTATTTTGGAGGCCTCCTATCCACTCCTCAGAGGTTCCGGCAGAATCCACCCTGCGTCTGCAGACTCGGCCTCAAGGAAACACGCGCTTGTCTTGGCTTTTCCTATTTCCCGGACTCATTCTTCCAACTGCACACTTCTGCTTTTTGGGGTCACTTTCTGAGTTGACCGACTCCACCAAATCCTTGCCTCGGGCTCTATTTTCAGTGTGACCCGAACCCTGAACCATGATGGTGTGGCTGTGCCTACAGGACTGTGTGATTTGGGAGCAGCAGGATGGGTGTGTGGGCGGGGACCCTGGGCGGCAGAGTAGGATAGAAAGGGAACTTTCCAGGGATTCAGCAGAACTTCCCTTCCCTAGAGATTCTCCACGTATAAAATTCCTGGAGCTCCGGAAGTTTCTGACCAAAACGAAGAAGATGTCAAGTGCTTTATGGGAGCCTGCAGAGAAGAGTGAGGCAATGGGTGTGGCCACCCCTCAGCGGGGTGTTGCAGGATGGGGCTGCCTCTGTCTCTGGTGAGGAGTGTCTCCCAGCCCTTGCTGGCTTCCCCAGGCTGTGACTAGCATGGCTGCCTCAGGCAGCGGTTCTTGGCTGCAGTTCCAATGCCAGTTTCCTTGGCCAAAGAGTCCGAATTTTGCAGGCGTGAGGTGTGGAGCCCTTTTACCTGGTAATAGCTTTGGCCCTGATATCCAGCCATATCCTAAGCCTCTGTATAAAAACAAAAGGGGTTTATCCAGCTGGGAAAATCAATTTAAACGCATACAGAGCAACAGTAAGGCCCGACACTGCCGTCTCATTTTCATGAGGTGAGTCACCAAAAACGGTTGACCTCATGGCTCATGTATGAGCAAAGGCGCTGGCAGTGACCGCGGGCGGGCGCAGGAACCGCCTCAGACCTGTTTCCTGGAACCCTGGCGCCAGGCAGAGCCCCGAGTGGCCTTTCGCCATTAGGAAGTCAGATGGCCTCTCCAAGGAGCAAGTTCCCAACTCAGAGCCGGGGCCTCACTGGGATGCCTTGATGGGTCAGGTTCAATAACGAATCCGATCCCTTTTGACGTTTCTGATGGGCCAGTTGCCCCTCACACTATGTTGCTCTCCTTGCTCAAGTCCACCATATGTTCTTCAAAGATTTTGTTCTCTGCTCAGCTGGTGTGGCTCAGTGGTTGAGCGCTGACCCATGAACCAGGAGGTCACGAATCCCAGTCAGCTGAAATGGATCTCTGGTTGGCTGGCTCTCACACCCATTCATGCAATTGCTACTTAAAGGCTAATTGTTGCAATGGCCATGTGAATGCATGCTGCTCTCATAAGCCTCTCTTCTCTGTCCTGTAGAATGAAGAACAAAGGTTTGGAGTTGAATGAAATCTGGATTTGAATCCCACCCGAGCCACTTATCTATCTATACTAATAAAAGGGTAATATGTTAATTAGATCAGTATCTTCCAGACAACTTCCCGACATCCTTCCAGACAAAGCCATGGTGGTAGCGGCCAATGCAGAGACGGTTAGGGAGTGATGAGGCCAACAGGGAGGAGCAGTAAGGGATGATCAGGCAGGCAGGCAGGAAGAGATGGTTGGGGGCGATCAGGCAGGCAGGCAGGTGAGCGATTAGGAGCAATTAGGGGGGACCCTCAGCCTGGATTGCAAAAGGGATGTCTGACTGCCAGTTTAAGCCCAATTCCTATGGGATCGGGCCTAAACCATCAGTTGGACATACTCTAAGGTGTCTTGGATTGGAGAAGGTGCAGGCCAGGCTAAGGAACTCCCCACCCCCCATGCATGAATTTCATGCTCTGGGCCTCTAGTTTGCTTTATAAAACCGGAGATAAACTATTTAACTTGTATAGGCTCCAGTGTTAGAGCCCTAGAGTTAGGTGGGTACAAATTACAGCTTTATTGTTTGCTGGCTGTGTGATTTCCAATGGGGTACTTGACTTCCTTGAACCTTACTTTCCTCAGCTATAAAATAGGGATATTAATAGCACACACCTCAAAGGCATTATTGGAATTAAGTGAGATAATATGTGTGAAGTATTTGGTACATAATAAGTTCTCAATACATGTTAACCATTGCTATCATGTGTTTAGACTGCAGTGTTTCCCAAAGTGTGGTACGCGTACACCCAGGGGTACGGGAAGAGTTTGGTGGGGGTACGCGTCGCACCGGAGTTTGGTGGGGATATGCACTGCATCGTGCTTAGCTGCGCCTAATTCTACGTTCTCATGAGTATGAGGGGTACTCAGCGTTACGAAAATTATAGAAGGGGTACACATGTGTCAAAAGTTTGGGAAACACTGGTTTAGAGGAAAGGGAACTTGCAGAATGAGAAACCCCAGCCTTGTGTTCAAGTGGCTAAGGATTCAGTCAGTCCAAGATCAGCGCATGTGCAGACCTGGGTGATGGTCAGTGATCTTAGGGATGCAGTTTAACTTCCTGGGTGAGGACAACCTCAGTGCCTGGTCCCGCCTGGGCCTGGGCCTGTCCCTTGTGAGGTGCAGGCAGAGGCTTAAGTGTGAGCCAGAGATCCAGGATGAGCTAGAAGAATGCTGCTTTTAGACCAGAGGCTCTGAGAGACCATGCAAGCCAGAGGTGGCAAGAGTATTGATTGTGGCTATTAAATATGCTGAAGCATTTTAGAATGAGCATAAACACCCTAGCAAGGAAATAAAAAGCATACTTAATAGGATTCAAGTATATGATAAAGGATCTGGATTCACACACTCAATTACAGTATCATGGTGCACACTTAAGACAACAGAGGAGGTAAGAGCTGAAGCACATTAAAATCCCCCATTAATACAATTTTCTGCCAGTTGCCCAAAAACACTTAATAGCCATCCTCTTAGTCTTTAATTGGTTAAGCAGTTACAAGAGCAAAACGCATTGTGCTGGTAAAAATAAAAGCATCAGTGTTTGTTTGTTTGTTTTGTTTTGTTTTTTAAAGGCACAGGGAGTTACTGTATTATTCAAACTCAGCTTTGAAACTTGGGCTTTATTTTGTCAATGGATGTTTCACTTGCATTTATTATCCTAAATTTTTAGGATTAGGCTATGTAGTGTCTGGATAACTTTCAAATGCAAAAATAATATATATATGTCTGGTCAGTATATTGGGAGGGCCCATGTAAACTGGTTACTGCCTGCCCCTTGCCAGAAGAACCTGGATGTTTGTGTGAGCATGGCATGAATAAATGCCCAGTGAGTAGTTGCTGGCCCTCTGAGGCTTGGCTGCTTGTAAGCTGAAAGTGTATAGAAATCTTTGTCAGAATCATGTCAGGGGTGATTATATATATATATATATCCTGATGTCTTTTGCTATTCTAAGTGGTTTGGGTTTGTATCCTCCAGCATCTCTACCATCAACCTTCAGACTGTGGGATGGAGTGGGAAAGGAGAAGGAGATGGTGGGAGAGAAGCCTTGACAGACAGGGAGGGAGACAGAGAGCTCTTCAGTTGCAGGAAAATGCTATAAGCCTGTATGCCATTGTTGCAAGTTCTCCCAGCCCTTCCCTCATGCTTCCAGATGTGTCTAGACTGGTAGCCTGAAGTAGTCTTTGTGCATATAGAAGACATCCAGAAGCATTTACATGACTACAGCAAACAGACAAGGTGGCTGAGAATTGAGAATCAATAGGCCTGGCCAAAGGTTGCAATTGCATGGAGGAACACGGACCCCCCCAATCACATGGAGGTACAGGGACTTCCATTAAAAGAGGCTGCAGGTAGATAGCCCGAAGTTGGGGGTTCAGGTGAGTGTTGTAGCTGAGTTTGAGTTGCCAGCAGCTCGAGCAGGAGCTCAATAGCAGAGGGAGGGGTCTCTCCCAGAAGGCAGCCAATCGATTGTCTGTGCTGCCAACACAGGCTGCGAGGTACTCAGCCACAGGTTCCTCAACCACAAAGGAGGGAGGACCTACGCTCATATCCAGAGATCAGATGGGTTGAGCTCCCCCTTCCCCTAGATAAGCAGAAGCTATGGCTCAGCCCAGAGGTTCCCCTCCGTCCTGGTGCTCCTGCCCATGCAGGGGACAGAGAGAAAGGCGTGAGTAGAGATCTCCTTGAAGGACTGAGCAACTACCATAGCGTGGCTTTACTCGGAGGCTATTTTATTTACTTACTTATTTATTTATTTATTTATAAATATAGTTTGTTGACTTTTTACAGAGAGGAAGGGAGTGGGATAGAGAGTTAGAAACATCCATGAGAGAGAAACATCGATCAGCTGCTTCCTGCACCCCTCCTACTGGGGATGTGCCCACAACCAAGGTACATGCCCTTGACCGGAATCGAACCTGGGACCCTTCAGTCCACAGGCCAATGCTCTATCCATTGACGCTCTAAACCAGTTAGGACCTCAGAGGCTATTTTAACTTGAAGAGCTAGAGCATAATTTTCCCCCACCTTCATTTTTTTTTTTTTTTTAGATTTTAAAACAAGATTAAAAAAATGTCTAGAGAACAAAAAAGTATATTTTCTTGCATGTCTGAATTGAAATGCATAAATTATAATCCAAAGTGGCATTGTGCTAAAGGCTATGCGAAACCAACTGTTTTAAATCACAATTTCCCATATTGTAAAACTTTCTTGGTTGAAAGGATAATACTTAAAACATTTTTGTGTCATCTGCTTCAGAGCATATGATGGTTCTCTGATCTGCAGATTCTTTAGGAGAAAGGATTATAACTCACCATTTTTCATCCTGTAATTGATACGCTAACTGCTTATAGAGACTCAAGATTTCAGAGTTGAAAAACAGCTACTGGCTTTTACCCCGAAGTTAAAAATGGGTCAAAACTTCAATATGACAGAAACACCAAAGGTGTAAAAGCAGCTCTCAAGTGACCCTTTAGAAACATTATCGATGCTGCTTTATGGAAAAACATAAAATGCCAAAAACTTAAGACTGAATTTGTTGGAATGGTTACTATGAAATATTACAACTCAACTGCCTGCTTTTCTGTAGTGCACGCTGCATTTTGAAAAACCCTATCCCTTTTGACGTGGACCGAATGTACTCTCTCCAAAATAAAAAGAATCTGAGCCCCTTTAAGGAACTGTGGGAGACAGCACCATTTGTGAGGGTAGCTTGGCTTATCAAAAAGGCTCAGATACCCTTTGTAATTTGCATAAAGTTCTTCATAGCTATAGGATATTATGTAATTGTTCAATTGTTAAGGATTATTAACAATTTAGGGGTATTTTTTTCCTCAAGGAAGAGTATTTTTGTTTTAACCAATAAGTTATTGTCTTTTAGTAAAGTTATGTGCCTGTAATGACAAGAAGCCTTTTTTTTTTTATTGTGTTCAGTGCCAGCAGGAAGCATGTTAACTTCACACGGGGGCGTTATTTTTTCTGCCAGGTGGTCTTGTTTATTCCCAAATATCTGCCTGGAATGCCCACCCTTAGTCCTGTGGGCTAAGGCATCTGCTTTATGAAATGTGCTCACCTGGGTTGTAGGGAGACGACATGAGAGAGAATTTGCCAGGAGCGTAAGGTGAGAGACAGCCACAGACAGAGAGACATGCTCGTCCTGGGCCTGTGCAGTGTGTGGGGCACTGGGGCCAGTTCTATGAGCATGTCATTGCTTTTTCAAAAAGCACACACAACTTTCTATCCAAGTATAATATACATAGAAAAAATGTGCATAAGTTTACAGCCAGATGAATTTTCATAAAATGAACACACCCGTGTAGGTAGCCCCCAAGTTGAGAAACAGACCATGAGAGCACCCCAAAAGCCTCCTGGTTTCTCCTTCCAGTCACACCTGACACCCTGACTTCTAGCACCAGAGATTAATTTTGTTTGTTTTTAAAATTATTTTTAAATGATTTCAGACTCATAATATGCAGAGAGTCCTTGCAAACCCTTTACCCAGCTTCCCCAAGGGATATATTACTGTAGTGCATTATCAAAGCCAGAAAATTGATGTCAGTACAATGGTAGTAACTTAGCTACAGATCTTATGCAACTTTCACTAGTTTTTACATGCATTTTTATGAGGTTTCATTATAGCAAAATTGAGTGGAGCCCTGTCCAATATGTCTCAGTTGGTTGAGCATCCTGCTATGCACCGAAAAGGTTGCCAGTTCAGTTCCCAGTCAGGGCACATACCTGGGTTGAAGACTCGAACCCTCTAGGGGGCATGCAGGAGGCAGCCAATTAATATTTTGCTTTTATATCAATGTTTCTCTCTCTTTTCCCCCTCCCTTCCTCTCTCTCTAAAAATCAATAAAAATATATTTTTTAAATGAATAGAAAATACAGAGTGTTCCTATAGTCCCATACCCCTACACATTCACAGCCTCTCCACTGTCAACATCCTGAACCAAAACGATACATTTTTCACAATTGATGAACCTATATTGACACATCATCATCCAAAGCCCATAGTTTATATTATAATCACTCTTGGTGTTATACATTCTATGGGTTGGAAAATGTATAATGACATATATCTATCATTATAGTTTCATACAGTATGGTTTCATTGTCCTAAAATTTTTCTGTGCTCTACCTATTCATTCTTCCCTTCCCCATAACCCTGGCCAACACTAATATATATTTTTAAATATATATATATTTTAAATATATATATATTTCACAGAGGAAGTGAGAGGAATAAAGAGATAGAAATATCAATGATGAGAGAGAATCATTGCTAGGCTGCCTCCTGCATACCCCCTATTGGAGATCAAGCTCGCAACCCGGGCATGTACCTTTGACAGGAATCGAACCCAGGATCCTTCAGTCCACCAACTCTCTATCCACTGAGCCAAACAGGCTAGGCCACCACTAATATTTATGTCTCCATAATTGTTCTTTTTCCAGATATCATACAGTATGTAGCCTTTTCAGATTGGCTTCTTTCACTTAGTAATATGCATTTAAGTTTCTTCCATGTCTTTTCATGGTTTATTAGTTCATTTCTTTTTAGCACTGAATAATATCCTATTGTCTAGATGTACCACAGTTATTTATCTGTTCATCTTCTGATGGATTTCTTTTTATTTGTGTGTGTGTGTGTGTGTGTGTGTGTGTGTGTTTCTTTTTTTTTCATTTTTTTATTAAGGTATTATGTGTGTACATATCTTACCAACCCCCCCCACACTCCCATATATGCCCTCCCTCCCCAGAGTCTTGCTTCCATTGATTATGCTTATATGCATGCATACAAGTCCTTCAGTTGATCTCTTATTTCCACCATATTTCCCTACACTTCCCACTGTAACTTGACAGTCTGTTTGTTGCTTTACTGTCTCTGTATCTATCTTTTTGTTCATCGGGTTATAATGTTCCTTATTATCTATAAATGAGTGAGATCATGTGGTGTTTTTCTTTCATTGACTGGCATAATGTTCTCCAATTCCATCCAGGTTGCTGCAAATGACAAGAATTCATTCTTTTTTATGGCAGCATAGTATTCCATTGTGTAGATGTACCAGAGTTTTTTGATCCAATCATCTGCTGATGGGCATCTAGGCTGTTTCCAAATCCTAGCTATTATAAATTGTGCTGCTATGAACATAGGGGTGCATATATCCTTTTTGATTGGTGTTTCTAGTTTTTTATGATATATTCCTAGGAGTGGAATTACTGGGTCAAATGGGAGTTCATTTTCAGTTTTTTGAGAAAACTCCATACTATTCTCCACAGTGGTTGCACCAGTCTGCATTCCCACCAGCAGTGCATGAGGGTTCCTTTTTCTCCACATCCTCGCCAGCACTTGTCCTTTGTTGATTTGTTGACGTTGGCCATTCTGACAGGTGTGAGATGGTACCGCATTGTCGTTTTGATTTGCATCTCTCTGATGGACTTCTTGGTTGCTTCTAAGTTTTGGCAAATGAATAAAGCTGCTAAAACATTAATGTACAGTTTTTTTTTGGGGGGGGTTGTTTGTTTGTTTGTTTGTTTTTGTATGTGTGTATGCATACATTTTCAATTCCTCTGGGTACATACCAAGAAGTGCAATTGCTGGATTGTATGCTAAAAATATGGTTAGTTTTGTAAGAAACTGCCAAACTACCAAGTGACTATTCTATTTTCCACTCTTATCAGCAATGAATGAGAATTTCTGTTGCTCCACATCCTTGCCAGCATTTGATGTTGTATCTGGGGCATTCTAATGGGTGTGTAATGGTATCTTACTGTTTTAATTTGTAATTCTCTTATGGCATATGATGTTAAGTATCTCTTCATATGCTTATTTGCCATCTGTATATCTTCTTTGGTGAGGTGTCTATTCAGATCCTTTGCCTATTTTTAAGTTGAATTGCTCATTTTCTTATTGCTGAATTTTAAGAGTTCTTTGTATAATTTGGGAATATTTTTTTCCACTAAATATGTCTTATGTGAATATTTTCTCTCAGTCTGGGACTTGTCATCTCATTCTCTTGATTTGTTGCCTGTTCACTTTCTCAATGGCATTTTTTCATGAACAGACATTCTTAATCTTAATATGGTCTAATTTATTTTTTAAAATTCCCTTTTTGGTTAATGCTTCTTATGCTCTATTTAAGAACTGTGTGCCTATCCCAAAGTCACAAAAATGTTTTATATTTTACTCTAAAAGTTTTTTATTTTACCTTTCACATTTAGATTGCAATCCAAAAGGAATTTATTTCTGTGTATGGTGTGAGATGGGGCGGGGAGGGGTGGGGGGGCGGTCAACATTCTTTCTTTTTTTCTCTACAGATATCTTATTGGCCTAGCACCATGATTGAAAATATAATCATTTCCCCATTGCACTGCGGTGGCATGTTGGTCATAAATCAGGTGCCAGTGTGTGTGTGTGTGTGTGTGTGTGTGTGTGTGTGTGTACACATGTGTTTATGTATATCTATCTTATTCATTACCACAACTCTTTGTAAGAGTTGAATGTTTGCAACTCTCCAAGAGTCTGCACTCAGTACTCCTGCCTTCTAGAGATGCTCAGGAGAGACCTGGCTTGAGACTGGCTGGAAGTCAGGAAATTTCTGTCTTTGGAATAAATTTTGGAGGCTTTGTTGTGCTGCAGATCTGCATTTTAGTCTTTGTTGTATGGCTTTGAACAAGTTGGTGTAGCCTGTTCCTATATATATAAAATGAAGCTAAGAATACCTTTGTAACACAGTACTTGAGAGGCTAAGACAATTAAATGTACAATATTATGGTGGTTGTTATCACTATTATTTTAAGAATGATGGTGAGGAGGACAGGGTGATTCTACTAAATCCTTTAAGTGCCTTAATTTTCTATTCAGACCCTAACTCCTCTTACCCCCAGTCCCTGCTATTCCTATCTCGCTGGGGAAGCCCCTAAACTAATGTCCTTGTAGGTCTGCCTCTGAGTGGGAGCCCATTGCTTTCTGTCCTCAAAGTTCTGCTTTACCCAGAGCCTCTGTTCTTTCCTAAGATCATCTCTAGCCTCCTCCCACCCCTGGGGAATTGATTAAATGTAAATCAGGCTTGGGATGCAGAAGGAAGAGCAAGGTGTGGTAGTCAGGAAACCTTGGTTCTTAGGCTTGGCAGTGTAGTTCATATACTTGGACAATTTCAGACAAGCTGCTCTCCTTCCTTGATCCTTAGATTCTCTCTCATGGTGGGGTGAAATTATCCCATCCTGTCCCCAAGTCTCCTTGGCACTCATATTCCATAACTTCTTAATGAGATGTGACACCAATAAGCTAAGGTTTATGTTAAGTTCAAGGGTAGGTTCCCAGAGGAGCTGAGAGGAGGCATGGTCTGGGAGCTTATCCTTTCCTGGATAAGAGCTAGGTAGTCTGATTGCTTCTCTTTCTTATCTGTCCCAGGGAAAGAATCCAGAATAAGGAAATAGCTTAATGCTCAAAGATGGTCACCACAACATTGATCACACCATTGGAAATAACCAGTTTGGAAATAGTTGCTCTGCTTTATGCTCCAGACTGGTTTTCAGGATCCTAGAGTCAGCACAGAGAAATCTAATGTTGATTTGGTTTCATGAAGGCAGCCAGAGCATTTGATATAGAATCATTTAGTCAAACATCAAATATTTCAATCACTCATTATGTCCTGGGCTAAGGAATGCCTGTGTGAAAGATGACTCAGACACTATTTGTGCCCTCAGGGAGCTCACAGCTGAGTCAAAGAAGCAGAAATCTAAGGGGTGAAGTAAACACCAATGTAAATGCTGCATTAGGGGCATGCGAAAGATGCCATGAAAGCCCAGAGAAGAAAGCAAATGGAATAAGGGAAGACATCCTGGAGGAGGTGGCATCTGGGTTTTCCAGATGAGAAGCTGGGAAGTAATTTCAGGCAGTGTCAGCAAAGGAATAGTGGGGGATAGTATATCTCTGTAGCTAGATTGTAGGGTGCATGGGAATGGTATAACATGCAGGAGAGGTAGGACATCAATCAAAACAGAAGACCTTTATGAGTTAATTATGAAGGGCCTTGAATGGCAGATAAGCAGTGTTGGCTGCATCCCATGAGTGGGGGCAAGATAGATGGAGAATAGAATAACAATGGAATGACCGTCAGGTTATGTTTTTAAAAGATGGGTTGGAGAAGGAAAATGGAGGTGGAATGATCAGGAGAGAGAGAGAAAGAAGCATGGAGGTCTGAGGTCCCTGAAGAGGGAGAGAAACAGAGTCCTGGTGCTTTTTAGAAGGTAAATCAATAGGTCCTGTGTGCTGAGAGGATATGAGATATGATGAGACTAAGGTTTCTCACTCTGACAACTTCATGGATGATGGTATCCTATTCTGAATTGGGCAACCCCAGGGGAGAAGTTGGGGAAAGACAATGTCTGAACCATGTTGAGTTTAGGTGTCTTGAAGGGGCAGCTAGGAGGAAGAGGAGTGGATAAATCAGCGGCTGAGCAGAGAGACTCAGCTGGTGATGTGGCTTTGGGCTTCATCAGCCTAGGGTTGGTGTGTAAAGACTTCAGAACAGAAGGCATGTCAGGGAGAGTGTATTGAGAGAAGGGATCTGAGATAGTGTGAAGAGGAGCCCTACTTTTAAGGAAGGAAAGGCAAAAGAAGAAAAGCCAATGAAGGGGACAAAGGAGGAGCAGTCCGAGAAAACAAGGAGGGTGCAATGTTCGAAGAAGGAAGGAGAGAGAGACTTGAGAAGGAGGGAGCTATCAATCAGTATTATCTTATAATGCTGGGAGATCCAGGCATTTAAGGGCTGAGACATGTCCTTTAAGTTTAGCAAGAAAGGATCAGAACAGGATGGTTTCCACATCAAAGAAATGAAGAGTGAAGAAGTAGAGAACAGCCAATGGAGAACACCATATATATATATATATATATATATATATATATATATATATATATATATATATATATTATTGATTTTTTTTTACAGAGAGGAAGAGAGAGAGATAGAGAGTTAGAAACATCGATGAGAGAGAATCATCAATTAGCTGCCTCCTGCACAATTCCCACCAGGGATGTGCCCTCAACCAAGGTACATGCCCTTGACCGGAATTGAACCTGGGACCCTTCAGTCCCAGGCTGACGCTCTATCCACTGAGCCAAACTGGTTTCGGCTGGAGACCACCTTTTTGAAGAGCTTGGCCTGAAAGAGAAGGAAAAAAATGGGGCTATAAGTAAGTATGCAGAGAGGCTGAGGGAGGGTCTGAAGCTGTGATGGTGGTCACAGCATGCTTTCTACCAACTTCCAGCTGGTGAACAAGATCAGAAAGCGCTATGGGGCCTTTCTCCTCTGGGCCAGGCTTTCCATGGAAAAAAGGGCCTGGGTCAAATGTCTGTTCCCTTCCCCTTTCTGGGTGTGAGTGTGCCTGTGGGCATGTGCACACCCATGTATACAGGCAACAAGAGTAAAGAGGGCCCTACCTGGTCTGCTGACAGCCCTTGGGCAGCCCTAAGCTTCCCAAGGAGGTGCAGGCCTGCATCTTTTTCTCCAAGATGAGGATGAGAAGTGGGAGGCAGGCTGTGGACCATCAGGATCTGTCAGCAGCCTCTGCAAGTCTGCCCACCATCTGGACCCTATCAGACAAGCTGGGCTTCTCCTACATTAATCTCTGATGAGCTTGGTCCGGCTTTCATTTCAAAAGCCTCCACTTCTTTTCTCTCTTCTACCAACCCCTTCTTTACACCCTTTTCCAAAGTAGAACTAAAATTATCCCTTCTTCCTTCCTTGGTTTCCAGTCCAACTGGGACTGGAGAAAGAGTGGTAATTGGAGAAAAGCTCAGGATGAGAGGTGTAGGGGGAGTTGATGTAGCTGTGGGGAGGGGCTGAAGGAGGAAATGGCCAACAGTTTCCAATGAAGGGCGAGACAACAGAAATCTCTCAGGTGACCAGTTCTGGCCCCTCAGAATCTACAGTCTTTTCTTCCCATCTCATACCAAGTGTCCATCCACCACCCTAGTCCTTCCTCTCCTTGTCCCACATTCATGAAAACCATTTCCTGTCACTTCTATTCCTCCCCTGGCTGCCTTAGAGATGAGGAACAACCCTTTTGGCCTGTCAGAAAGTCAGTCCCTGAAACAGGAGCTTCCAGGGTCATGAGCCAGGAACTTGTGGAACTTGGTCTTCTATCTTCCTCCCTCTGCATTTGAGCCAAAGTCAAGGACCAGTGTGTACGAGTGAGGAGAGGATATGTGGCCAAGTCTAAAAGTTTAGGTTAATGGGAGTCCATTCTTATTAGGTTCTTGCCTATGTGAGGCTATTTCTTTCTGTTTTCAGGAAGTAGAGATTCATTCACTAATGGAGACTGATTATTTGGGTGCAGGATGCATTTGGCAACATGTAAAAAACATGTAAAAAAAAACCCAGCTCAAACTGAATCAAACAAGGAGAGAATGTATGAATTCACATAACGAGAAGTTCAGAGATAAAGTGGGCCTCAGGACAAGTTGACCCAGCAGCTCAGCCATACCATGGAGGATTCAGATTCTTTCTGTTTCTCAGCTTGCCTTGCTCCATGCCGTATGATGCGTACCTCCTAGTTATAAGGTAGCTGCCAGAAGAAAGGGGGATTTTCCTCTCTTTATTCAGTTTAAGGGGAAAGAGAAAAACAATCTCTCTTCTACTATGGAATTAAGTCTTTCTCTTGAGTCTAATTGGGCAATTTTAGGTCACATACCCATCCCTGGACCAACAATGGTAGTTACCAAACCATAAGCCAAACACAGCTAACCACTTGTTTATTTATAGACCACAAGCTAAGAATGGTTTTTACATTATTAAGTGGTTATATTTTAGTGGTTATATAAGCACCCATGTAAAATAGCTTTCATATGCTTTTTAGCCCTCAAAGCCTAAAATATTCACTATCTAGTGACCTCTTTACAGCACCACAAATTTGCTGCTTTTTTCATGCCAGCCACTACCACATACAGAAATTTCTAGTCTGTATGTCTTTTATCATGTCTCAATTATTCATACCTTCTGTTTATGAGCATGCTTAGTGAGTCTTGGCTTCTGCTGACTCATGGGTGTACTTACTCATGGCTTGCAGACTCATGGCACTGGTTACTAAGGCCTCTACTGCATACCAGACTTTTTTTCCCCTCCCACTTTCTGCTCCTACCACCAAATGAACAATATTGTCTATTTCATATTCAAGGTATCTAAGAGAAAAACCTTGATTTGTTTGGTTAAACTAGTCTCAACTGGGCATAAATCTCTATTCAGGCCTTCCCTCGTCCTAGTCTTGCCCCTGGCTCCCTCTCTATTCCAAGATTAACAGAGAAGTTCTTATCTAAATACCTGGCTCAAACTAAGCTCTGTGAATATCCTGATAAAGCTTTATTGTTCACACTCTCTAGTTTGTATTTTATGACCACTGAGCTAGAGGACTGAGCTGAAGTTTCTTTAAGAAAAAATAAAATCAATATCTAAGCCACTATCTAAGATCTATCATTATCTTCTGTGATTGAGGAAATCTTTGAGCTCATTGCAAGGAAGCCCCATTACCAGTTCCTGGAGCATTTCAAACACATGAAATTACTTACAGACAAGTAGGAGGTTATAAAAATTACTATCTCTTGTCATCTTATTGCCAAAATATTATTGCAATAACAGAAGAAATGTAAAAACTAAAAATAAAACTGCAGTAGCCATGGACAGCCAGAAAAAGGGATAGCAATCACCTATAAGTCCTAATTATATTCTGGAAGATTTAAAACAGATTAGATTGGATTGTAAAACAGATTGAAATAGTCACTAAACTGAACAATCACAGGAAACCCCTCCAAAAAAACAAAACAACAACAACAAAAAACCCCACATAGTTCCTGATGGCAATATAAAAGAACTTGTGATTTTAATTACTATATTCAGAGATATTTGAGAGGCGCTCACATATATAGAATAACATGACAGAGACCGAATCACACATGTTTACCAATCACCTCCTTGTGCTCACCAGGAAACTATATCTTTAGCCCCTTACAGTTAGGTTGGGTCCATGTTCCCTTCACTGGGAAGTTGGCAAAAGTAATGGGCAGCACTTTCAGAGGAGTTTTTATGCTTTCTCTTCCCCTTTCAGAGCGACCTGGCAGCCAAACGTGGAGATGGTGGCATAAGATGGGAGTACCTTGGCTTCAGTACTTGGAGGAGAAACTGAGGAGAGCTACTCAGGATGCTTCAAACTGCTCAAACTGTTGGACAAATGAGAAATAAAACCGTTATTGTAATCAATCATTGTGGTTGGGGGACTGTTGTTTCAAGTGTATGCTTAAATCATTGTATAGAACACATAAAATTCTATTTTTGAAACTCTCGTGTTTTCTTGGGAATAAGAACCTCATTGGAAAGGGGCAATAACTGAAGACCTGATGGACATACTGAAGACTAAATCAGTGAACTGAAAAACATTGCCAGGAATTCCCTCAAAATACAGGGTGGGGCAAAAGTAGGTTTACAGATGTTTGTTCTGAAAATAATACAATGATTAATAAGTAATAATTCAAGAATAAATTCTGTGTTTTCTGCACTCACAACTGTGTGTTGCTTTAAGCTGCTACGTCTGGGGATAATTTATGTAGCAGTAGATAACTAACAACCCATCAGAGAGTGGAGGTTTTGGGGTAACCATGCAGTCTGAAATCTGAGGATAGGCAGGGCCCCCCAAGCAGGGACAGGATGTGAGCATTTGCTGACCTATGGCAGAGTATGAGGAGATGAGGTCTAGGTGCCATAGAAAGCAGTAAAAAGAATAGAGGTAATTTAAAAAAGATCTTGACACATCAAATAATTTATTTTCCTATTTTTAATTGAGGTATAATTGACACATAACATTATATTAATTTCAAGTGTACCCTCCTTCTCCTTGCTTTGGATTTAGTTTATTCTTTTTTTTTTTTTCCTTGTTTTTTTAAAATGAAGACATAAAACTGGTGTATAGCTCTTCTTCTTTTTAAACATAGGCATTTAATGCTACAAATAGTCACCTACACAGTTCTTTGACTATGCCCCACTCATTTTAATTTGTTGTATTTCCATTTTCATTCAATTCAAAATGTCTTCTAATTTCTCTTACAGCTTCCTCTTTGACTGATGGGTTTATTATAAATACATGTTTAAATTACAAATATTTGTGGATTTCCCAGACATCTTCATTTTATTATTATTAAATTCTAGTTTAATTTTGTTCAGTAAGAGAACATACCTTATACAATCTCAAATTTTTAAGCAATTTTCTCAAGGTTTGTTTAGTAGTCCAGAATATGTTCTCTCTTGAGTGTTTTATATGCACTTGAAAAGAATGAATATTTGGCTGTTGGTGAGTGGAGTTTTCTTTAAGTGTCAGTTAGGTCAGTGTGAGCAGTTTTTCTTGTGCTTATTGCCATTTGTGTATCTTCTTTGGAGAAATGTCTGTTCAAGCCCTTCCCCTTTTGAAATTTGTATAGTTTGTTTCTTTGTTATTGAATTGTAGGAGTTCTCTATATATTCTAGATTCAGCCATTATTAAGATAATTTCTCTTTCCCTTCTCTCCTTCTGGATCTTAAGTTATATGGATTTGGAATATCTTTATATTATTTCACAGGCCATTGAGACTCTGTGTTTTTTGTTGTTGTTTGTTTCCCCGCCCCCCCAGCCTTTCAGTCTTTAATTCATTTTGGATCATTCCTCTTATTATTGTCTTCAAATTCACTGATCTTTTCTTCTGAAGTCTCTAATCTGTTGTTAAACCCATTTTCGTTTAAAGTTTGTGTTCTCATCTGTAGAAGTTCCATTTTCTGTTTTTTACACCTTCCATTTCTTTCCTCATAATTGTATTTTTTCTCTACACTCTTGAGCATATCTGTAATAGTTATTCATAATAGTTCTTATCTGCTAATACCACCTTTGTAATTTCCATGTCTTTTTCTATTGACTGAGTTTCCTCCTTGCTATGAATCACATTTTCCAGCTTTGTTGCATATCTAGTAATTTTTTATTGAACTTTGTACATTATTATTATGTTGTTGAGTGGACTTTTTCTCCTAAAGAATATTTAGACTTCGTTATAACTTATAGTTAAGTTACTTACATATCAGCATGGTCAATTTGAGGTTTGTTTCAAAACTTAATTAGGGCCAGGTAAGAATAAGATTTACTCTAGGTCTACGTTAGTCCTATTTCTAAGGTGTTATCCTTTCTAGAGGGTCAAAAAGTGCCCTGGATGTTCAGTGAGGTCTCTCCTGTCTGGCTGGTAAGAACTTGAATGCACCTCAGCCCCGTGTAGCTCTAAGACTTGCTCAGCTTACCAATGACCCAGTAGTTCTTTGCTCAGCCTTACGGATTTCTACCCTACACACATGTTCCTTAGTCTTCAGCAACAGACTTAATCTACACAGATTTCTGGAGCCCTTGCTCTGCACAGCTCCCTCTACCACAGTCTCCGTCACACAAATTCCAGTCTGTCAGACTTCCTGAATTTGATCTCTGTCACTTCAACTCAGTGAGACCACCATGCACTGCTACTGCTCGGCTGCTTCCTCTATGTGCCTTGTTCCAGCAAATGTTTCCAGATAGAAAGCGGCAGTTTTCTAGTGAGACTCATATAATTTGTTTCCCTTCTTTTGGGGGTCCCAGCCCTGCATTGCCTGCTGTCCAATGTCTAAAAACACATATTTCATGTATTTTTGTTCAACTTTCTAGTTGTAGGTAGGTCTGTAATTGTAGGTTACTGTGCTGTGAGGTCATGCACATTTTCAATTTCTAAAAGCACTTTTTTTTTTTTGCTTTCTGATTGTGCTTTTACATATAATTCTCCTATTTTATGAATGCTGAATTATCTTCATGAATCATCCTGGGAATGTTGATTAGAATACTGTTCATGTCCTTCCTGTTTCTTAATTTGATGTGTTTCACGAGCAAAATTTCCATTGCCATCTCAACACCATTTTGGGTTTGTTTATTATTTTCAAGTAGATAGTGAGCTTTGATTGACTAATACTATCCTATATAATAAAATCCTAACATGCAAATTTTCTCCTCCACCGGGAGTTTGACTGCTCACTATGACCCGAGCTGACTATCAGGGGGTGGCACAGAACATGATGGGCATTGGGGATGCAGTGCTGGCAGCGGGCAGTAGTGGAGGCACTGCCAGCCCTGATGGGCCCTGATGAGAGTGGGACCAAGGTGGGATGGTGGAGTAGCAGTGCCAGGCCAAGGCAGGTGCAAGCAGTCCCCAATTGCCCCAGTGATTGCCCCACAGATGGTGACCAGCACAGATGGGAGTGGGGCCTGGGGCGCTGCCTGGCTCCCAGACACTGAGGGAGCAAGCAGGGGCTGATGACTCAGGTGGAGGGGGTCACAGGGTCCCGGGGGCCCAGGTTCTGCTTACCGCCCAGGAGTTATGACCTGCCTTTCCATGCCAGACATTCACACTTTGATGACCAGCCAGGCCTAGGGACTGCACCCATGCATGAATTTTGTGCACCTGGCCTCTAGTTTTTAATAAAAGTCTAGATTAATCAGAATTGGTCCTTTGTGGAGTTCGTCAGCAGCTGTGTTAGTGGTTGGCTGGGGGAGTGAGAGACATACCATAACCATTCACACACTAGGTGAATGCTGGTTCCTTTGCTGGTGGGATCACAAGGATATTTCCCACATAATTCTAACAACTATTGTAACTATTATTTCAGTTTACAGCGAGGAAACTGAAGCTCAGAGATGTTCAGTAACTTGCCAAGGCCACAGAACTATTGAGGGAAGCAGCCAGGATTAGACCTCAGGCAGCCTTGTCCAACCTGTACACTTTTCCCCCCTTCTGTATAGCTCCCAGAAACTCCACCTATCTGGCCTACTGATGCAACTATATACCCTGCTTTTCATTACAGGCACTGATATTTTCCAGTTTAAAATTGTCCTGTATATTTCATGAAGCTTTTCATGTGAGTATTTTAAGAATATTCATGGCAATTGCCGAAACAGGTTTGGCTCAGTGGATAGAGTGTCAGCCTGCCGACTGAAGGGTCCCAGGTTCGATTCCGCTCAAGGGCATGCACCTTGGTTGAGGGCACATCCCCAGTGGGGGGCATGCAAGAGGCAGCTGATCGATGACTCTCTCTCATCAATGTTTCTAACTCTTTTTTTTTTTTAATATATTTTATTGATTTTGTACAGAGGGGAAGGGAGAGAGATAGAGAGTTAGAAACATCGATGAGAGAGAGTCATCGATCAGCCGCCTCTTGCACACCCCCTACTGGGGATGTGCCCGCAACCAAGGTACATGCCCTTGACCTTTCAGTCCCCAAGCCGACGCTCTATCCATTGAGCCAAACCGGTCTCGGCAAATGTTTCTAACTCTTTATCTCTCTCCCTTCCTCTCTGTAAAAAAATCAATAAAATATATAAGAATATTCATGGCAATAGTTTTTTGTTTTGTTTTTTATCATGCAACTATATTCCACAACATTTTTTCCCCATGTTATGAACTATGTAACTTAAGTACTTCTTTGAGTTAAAGTCCTCAGTGAAACTAATGAACAAAGAAATAGACACTTTTGAGGGACTTCATGTATTCTTCGTAAAATAAAATGTTCATACATTTTACCAAGCCATCCCCAGCAAGCAGTGTATAAGGTTGCCAGCTACATCATGGGGTGTCATTTTTAATTGGTGTCTCTGGGAGACCGGAAGCTTCTGAGATGTCTAATGGTGGAATTGGAGGCACAGTGACATATGGGCAGGAGAGATATTTTTGGGAGCAGTCCCTTCCCTGTACCTCCCAAATCCCTTGCAGACCCCCTTTCTCCTGAGGGGGCCCCTCCCGCACATGTTGGGGGCAGGGCCTGGGCTGGGGCACCTCTGCCAGGATCCCGCTGATCTATGTTCTTGCCTGACACTCAGCAGCTGTCGCGGAGGCATGGGCTGCAGGCGCTGCTCCCCACGGGCCGTGTGCAGGCTGCAGGCCGGGGATCCTTTCCCGCCTAATCCGAGGGGCACTGAGGTGGGGAGGGAGACAGCTGGGTGTAACTGATCTGCAAAGGAATGGAATGGCCAGGCCTCCCAGTGCTGGGCTAGGCCGTCTGCAGGCCGCCCTCCCCAGCTGCCGAGCCTTTAACCCTTCCCTCTCTTGCTTCTCTCTCCCCTCCATCCTGGGAGGTAGTGTCACCCAGCTCCGCCAAGTCCCAGGAATGACCCCAGAGGGGCCTGAACACCTTGGAGGGGACCTGGCCTTGAGACAGTTACTGCTGGGGAAGCGAGGGCAAGAGCAAAAGGCCTGGGGTCTCTCTGGCGAGTTTCCTGTCTTAGAAGGAGACAGAGGTCTCCAAAGGCCCAGTGGGTGGTTCCGATAGCGGAGGCTGTGAGGTCAGAGCGGGGAGGCCCAGCCTGAGTTGGAGCTTCGGGAGGACTCCCTGGAGGAGGCAAGGAAAGGAACACTGGGTTTGGAGTCTGTGCTGCCTTCACCATTGCTCACTTTGCAATAAGACCTTGGCTGAGTCGCCCTCTTTCTAGAACCAGTGTCTTGCTCCTGAAAACGTGGAGTTCCAAGAAGATGATTTCCAAGGTTCTATCCATAGTGGTAATAATAGCTCCATTCACTTAATGCCTAGTATAGGCCAAGAGCTTTCTCACCATCACTTGGCCAGATTCTCATTATCATTTTAATGACGAGAAAACTGAGATTTGGAGAGAATAAATCACATCGCTGTTCAGAGGCAAGAGTCTGTCCCCGTAATCCAGGCTCCTTCAGTGCACCCTGCTCCTCCTTCAGCTCCAGCAATCTATAAACGATGATTTAGATCAGGTAGAATAAGGCAGGATATACAGTTGGCCAGGGTGCCGCAGAGGCAAAGGCTTGGCGATGAGCCCCAGAGCTCTTGGGCGAAGGGTGGGCTAAGGCTGGGTAGGGCTCTTTGTTCCTGCTCTTCTCCTGCCCTGGGCACAACTGGGCTGGGATCTCCTGGCTCAGCTGGGCAGCCTCACACATGGCCACAGCCTCTGCAGTTGTCCAGCCCGTTGCCATTCATGATCTCACTTGACCCCCATGCCAACCCTGGGATGCAGAACCTGTTCCTCCTTCTCACAACAGAGGGTTGACTCTTGAAATTTGCCAACGTCTTCTCACTGACAATTGGCTGAAGAGAGACTAGAAAGCCCTTTTCACTGCTCCCCTCTGGCTTCCTGGAGGAAGGGTCCTAGAGAATGAGCTACTGGGCCCCCACCAATCCTCTTCATGCTCCCTCCTAGTCAGAAAGGAGAGTCTGAGTATGGGCTCTGGAATGACACAGTATGAGTGCAGATCCTGGATCCTCCACTCTCCAGCTATGCAGCTGCCTAACGTCTCTGATCCTTAGCTTCCTCACCTGTTGTGAAGGAAATGTAGGTGAAGAATGAATGAATGTGTGAACCAGGACTACATCCCCCTGCTCTAAGCAGAGCATAGGCATAGACAAGCAAGAAGGCCCCCGACGAGCAGAATCTAGGGATGTGGTGGTGCTAGGGACTGAAGAGAAGAATCCTGTGGGCTGGAGTTACAAGGCGGGTGTGAAGGTTAGACAAGAACTGTCTAGGAATATCGAGAAAGGCATTCCAGATGAGGAAAAGGCCTCGGGTAAAGATCAGAAGCAGGAATGGACCTGTGTGGGAGGAGCAGGGATGGAGTTTGGGTCCAGATGGCTGGGGAGCACTGGCCTACAGGGAGGTGAGTCTTCATGGCAAGTGAGGGCTGAGTGGCAAGCCTAGAGAATGGCTCAGCTCTCTCCAAGGTTGCAGCAGTTGAACCCATCCTGTTACCCTCCTTACCCCCTCTCCTCCAATTCCCTGGGCTGCCAGGACCTCTGGACAAAGGCTGGGTGGGAGAGACAGCTGTGCAGGCCTCCTGCCTGCTGCAGGGGATTAGTTGGCACCACCACAGTAGTGGGGGGCGGGGGAGACCTGGCTCTCTGGCGCTGTCCACCCCGATATACCCTTTAACTTTTTGCTGCCCGGATTCCTCACTTTCACGTTTAAAGGCATGTTCCTGCTCATTTCTCAGTGCTCTGTGTTAGACACTGGGGACATAGACACTGGGGACTGCCTTTATCCATCACTGTCCCAGCCCCAGGCCCTCTGAGACCCTTGATGTCTCTCCCAGCAAAACCTTTCTTTTCTTTCCACTGGCTCCTTTCAGGACATATGGTCAAGACACTGCCTTCTTCAAACCAGCAAATAAACCTTTTCTTGACCTCATCCCTTATCCCTCTTCTGCCCTTCTCAGCTAAACTTGGAGTTGTCTGCAAGATCTCCATTTCTTCACTGAAGACACTGTCCTCCTCTTCTTCCTGGGCACAGAGCTGGACTACATTTCCCAGCCTCCCTTGCAGTTAGGTGTGGCCTTGCACACGGGTTCTGGCCAGTGTGATAAAAGCAAGTCACTTTCAGTCAGGCACCCCCAAACCTCCAGAGCATGTTCCCTGCACTCCTCCCAGGCTGGCTTGATGCAGATGAGCATGGTGCCTTTGGAAGGCTCTTTCTGATGATGCTAGCGTCCCAAGACAGAGGAGCCAGGGTCTCTGAATCACTTTGGATGCAAGGTTCCAGCTACTCAGGAACATTTGTTTTGGTTTCTCTCTCTCTCTCTCTCTCTCTCTCTCTCTCTCTCTCTCTCTCTCTCTCTCTCTCTCTCTCTCTCTCGTCTCCTCTCTCTCATTAGAAATAAAAAAATAAACTATTATATTTGAACCACAGAAAATATCTGACTTGCTATCCATTAAAAAAGTGAGGAATTTAGTTCCCCTTCTCCTCCATCTCCCCAAATAGGACAACCCAGGAAAAGCAAGGAAGAGGGGACCCGGAACCCTGAAAAGAGTGTTTGAATTTGGAAAACTTTCGCTTCTGGGGAAAGATATGGCCAATAAACTTACACAAGTTTGATCTTAACTTGAAGTTGTTCCTGTTTGATTCCATCTGTGACTGCCATCTGCCTTCCTCGAACCACTATGACAAGTGTATGAGACTCCATGGGGAAATGTGAAAGGCTGGGCCACACATGGGTGACCCAGCCTTGGGGACCTAGTTCTTAGGGAGGAGGTCAAAGCTGGGCAGATGCTGACACAGTTGACGGGCGTGGCGAGGAAAGGGTTAAGGGGTCTGTGAGCGGGATTGGCTCTCTGCTCAGGGAGGGCAGTAAAATCAGCATGTCGCCTCCAATTTGCTCCGGCCTGACCTTGAACGTGAATCATTCCATCACAATGTCCTTATTGATTTCCACAGGAAGAGGATTAAGCCCAGAAAATCAGGGCTGGAACTTGATCCCCAAGCAAGGAAAATGGGATGGTTCTGGGGCTCAAAACCCCTCGTGTTTGCAAATACGTCACAGGGGGCTGCAGGCTAGGCACCCGCCCAGCGCCCAGCTCACCCAGCTTGATACCAGCTCTCCGAGGGGCTGGGACCTGGGCTTCTGTTTCTCCCCCCCTCTCCCTTTTTTAAAGTAAATTTATTTGGGTGACATTGGTTAATAACATTATATAAGTTTCAAGTGTACAGCCCTATAACACATCATTTGTGCATGGCACTGTGTGCCCGCCACCCAAAGTCTAGCCTCCTGTCACTGTATATTTGACCCCATTGCCCTCCACCCTCCCACCATGGGCTTCTATTTCTTACCAGTCTGTGTGGCCTCTGGGGCTTTCTTAAGCTTTAAGACATGCACAGAGTGAAGAGGAAACAAGGGCTGGGGAGATGCTATAGAGACCCCTTGAGTCTTGAGGCTATTCTCTGGATTCTCCCTAACCCCAGCACAGTCAACAGTGGTTGCAAAAACTCACCGAGCTTTATGAGACAACGGGAAAATAGTTACAGAGACATTGAGGCATGAAACTTACCCTCAGGATCTGCCATTCACATCCTATGTGAGAGGCATGTGCCCTGGCCCCACAGAGCTGGGGCCAATCTCCAGGCTTCTCACCTGGGTGCCAGCTTCCCAGCTCTCAATGTCCTCTTCTTTCTTCCAACCCCTTCCCCTAAGAATCAATCCAATTCCACCCAACAGACACCAACTGAGGACTTGTCCTGAGTGAAGCATGGTGTTGGGCTGGGCAGGGCAGAAGTCAGGGTGATCTCCGGGGCCATAAAATAGGGTCTTATCTTCACAGTTGAAACTCCTTCAGATTCAAAACACACCTGACACCCCCAGAGATGCTCAATGTCTTCCCATGGTTTATTGGATATTAAACAGAATACAGGTATAGGAACAGAGAGTCTGCAGGAACAGCTGGGGACCATCCTGGTACAGAACCCTAACCCAACCCTGGGGGCACAGGACAACCACACATATCCAGATGTACCGGACACTGCTGGCCAGAACAACCTCACGTTCATGCTGTTTGGACCCAGGAGCACCAGTGACCTGGTGGTGGATGTGTGTGTATGTGGGGGGGGGGGGGGGGGAGAGGGGAGCAGCAGAGTAGGGTGTGGAAGGGGCCCTGGCCCTGGCTTTAGGGGAGACACTCTGGTTCAGAGACAAGGGTCTGACAGATGCTCAGAGAATCGGGCACCACACACCACTGACAGGTGCTCTCCTGCTATCAGGCCCAGGAAGCAGTGAGCTGAGAACCAGCTGAACCACAAAACCCACCTGAAGTCCCTGCAGACACCAACACCGCTATGTCCTTAGAGAAACAGCCACTGCAAAGTCGAGCTGCCCTCCCAGGCTGAAGGTACCCACTGAACATCTACAACCTTGGAGGGTGGCTGTCCAGCAACACCGAGAGGAGCTGTGCTGGGCCCTGGCTGAGGGACTCATTCCCTCCCATCACCACCTGCAAGAGCCAGCCCTCCTGCCAGGAAGGCCAGCTGTGGTAGATGGGGCTGGAGGTGGTATGGAGTAGGCATGGGCCTGCTCTTCTAAACCTTTCCCAAATCACAATGCCAATAACAGAATCCCAGGGCACTCAGGGGACTTGACTGTCCCTGAGCCCTCTCCTCAGTCTCTGGGTCTGAGCTCACAGATCTTGGTGAGACCAGGCCAGGAACCCGCCCTTTTTGCTTCTGAGAATTCCTTCTGGGCAGCTCTATGCAGGCCATGTGTTGCAGTGAAAGCCCTCTTTCCTTTTACTGTGTCTGTGGTTCTCCGTGGCCAAGAAGGATACTGGGCTCCCCATCCTGATGCTGCACTTGGTCTTGGGTCTAGCTCTGATTCCAGGAAAGCTCTCACCCCCTCCACCAAATGCACTGTGGCCAGAGTCATGGGTGTGCAGAGGCTGCTGCCCTGACCCAGGGCCCATTCCAGACCTCCTCTGTGGCACTTTCCCGAGTGTGGAAGAGGGGCAGCCTAGAGAGGGGGCCAGGGTGGGCAGGCGTGGCCTGTTCGGGTCACTCTCTGTGCCTCTGCTCATGCCAGGCTCCACACGAACCAGCTCTCCACACCTGAAGTGTCCCCTCCCGACCCACAGGCCAGCTGGAAACTGAAAGCAGAGTGATGGGAGGAGGGTGGCCCGGCCAGCCCCAGCCCCAGGCCTCAGGACCACTGGCAGGCACAGTCGGTGGGCTCCTGCACTGTGTAGGGCACCCAGGTGGCATTGGTGGCGCAGAAGAGCTGCACAGAGCGCCGCTGCAGGCCCACCTCTCGGCAGCACTTGCAGAAGCGGGCGTAGGTGTTGATGTTGTAGTTGTAGATGCTGGCGGATGGGCACCTCCCATCACAGGACACTAGGTTCACCTGGGGATGGGCAAGCCCGTGAGGCGGCCTGGGTAGCCCCCACCTCCCCATCTCCCCTCCCCTTCCCCATCTTAGGCCGCCCTTCCCCCACCGCCCTGTGGGTGCCACGCACAGGGGTGTTGCTCCGGCACTCATTCTTGCGGATGGTCATGCGGATGGTCACCTTCTTGCAGGAGCGCCCATCCTCTTTACCTGGGGGGACAGGGTAAAGGGTGAGGTGATTGCGGCAGCTAAAAAGTGCTTCCAGTGGCAGCAGGATGGGCCGGACTGGGGCAGTTAGTGTCATGCTGGAGGTCCCCTCTGGCAACGTTAGTGCCCATGCATCAGAGCCCCTCCCCATCAGAGGGCAAGCTTTTCACTCAGAGCCCTGGAAGGAGACAGAGGGAGGTGGCTGGGGTGGCCTCGGGGGCTCTGGGGTAAGGGAAGAGAAGGATCTGGGGACAGGCAGGATGCCTCCCCACCCCAGTCCCAACATCTGTCTCCTAACCTCTACTGTTGACCTCACCCCTGTCTGATTTTCAGCTTTTCTATTCAAGAGGGCTTCTAGCATTAAGATTCTGCAATTTTGAGAATGAAGGCAACCCCAGTCCTGAGTATCACGCGTGCACACAGCAGGCTCATACTGTTTCCATATCTACTGCAGGGTTGGACATGGATAGGAGTGCCCTTTCCTCTGCCCGGACCATGCCGCCCACAGACAACAATCCCGAGGCTCATTCATGCCCTCGACTGCTCAGGTATCTCCTCACCCCTGGCCTACCCCGAATCCCTTCTTGGAATGGCACCTCTCCTGCACCAGGCCTCCTTCCTGACCCCGCCCCAGCCTGCTTCTGCCCAGGACAGGATCGCGCCACCCGGTCAGAAATGCCCTGCTCGTTATGCTGCTGATGTGTAAGCTGCAGAGCCTTCTGCACCGCCTCTTCCACAGTTTGTTGTGAGTCCTGTCCTCATTCTAAAGAAATACTGACTTTCGCGCCTCCATCTGGCTTTGTAAGTTTGTGTTCTTTTTCAGAATGAGGGCCTCCACGTTGCATACGTTCCTGTCCCCATAAAACCAGAGGCATCCCCTCTATTAGACACTGCAATTTACTAGTTATTCTGTCTCCCCCACTAAAATGGCAGCTCTGCGAGGTGCCAAGCTGTGCCCCCCATGCAAGCCCAGGGGGGGCACAGCTTGCTACCCAGCATGCACTGTTGGCCAAAAGGCCTGGTGTATGCTGTGTCCACTGTGCCTAGAACAGGGCCTGGCAGATTGGTGCTCAGCTAATATTTGCCAGGTGCATGGCCTTGCTGGGGCCCCAGGTGCCTTCTGGAAAAGGGGGAATCCTTCTGGCCTTGGGGCCTCGTCGCGGGTTTCCCACCACAGCGGTAGGAGGACTCCCAGCTAGAGATAAGCTGACCTTGTCCACTCTCCATGCTCCCACAAGGCAGGGAAACTGAGTGCTGTTCTGGCCATGGCCCCTGGGTCCGGACTAAGACTGGCTGAGTGACCAGTGGGAGCAAAGCGGTGGCAGCATTGGGCATTGGTGGGCGCCAGGTGAGCGGGCACCGCTGAAGCATTCCCATGCAAGCCTAGGGGGCACAACTTGCTACCCAGCATGCACTGTTGGCCAAAAGGCCTCTGCCAGAGGCAGGGAGCAGGGGCACCACCCTCCCCACCCCCACCCCCAGAGCTGGGGGCACCTAGCAGAGGGACATGGTTAGAAATAGCAACGCGGCTGCCCGCCTCCAGTTCCGTGGGCTCCCGAGAGGAGTACCTGGGTGGCAGTGGACACTAACCCGTGGAGGAGAGGCGGGGCTAACGGGGACCACGGGAAACAGGGTCCCCAGGGAACCTGGGGAGAGGGACATGGGTTGCAGGTCACACGGGAGCACACGGGACATTCAGCAAATATGAGTTGTGGGTCGGAGATCAGCCAGTGAGGCACTGAGCCCAACTTCCTTGGGATACGTGAGGTGATCATAAAAAGTCTCACATTCTATAGCCTCCGAAGGAAGGGTCTGGGACCCAAGGGGGTGGGGGAGGCATGTGGGCACAGGCACTAAGGCTGATTGGGCCATGTATGCCTGTGTGGCTGGGGCTGCAGGTCCCAGGGCCAGGTGTGAGGACAGTTGCACAGACCTCTCACTCAGACTCCACAGGGAGTCTGAATCCCACCCATGAGGCCCTTCCAAGACAGGGCTCCTGGCCACAGGGAGAATTCATGTGGTGGCGGGGGGCATCTGGGCTGAGGGCCTTGGCAGGGGCAGGCCAGTGGGCTACTGACCTCCTGGACTCAATATCCCAATGTCCCTGTCTCCAACAAGAAGCAGAAGCCTTGCTGTCGGGACAGGAATGTGACCATGGCCTCTGCCAGCTGCCTAAGTGTGCCAGTGCCTGGACCTCGTGGTGGGGGGATTATCCCTTCATCTACTCACCCACAAAGAGCCACCACCAGAGGTGCCAGGCCAGGCAGGGCCTGGCCTTTTAGCCCCCTCATGACACGCTCTCCCCCAAACCAGAGCCCCTCACCCCTGGGTCTCCACCATGCTCACTCACATGTCCTGCAGCATCCTTCCAGGGAAGGGACCACAGAGCCCCCAACCTGGAGGGAGAAGAGGGGAGGTGGGTGGAAGATCCTGTCCAGATCAGGAGCCACGATCGCAGCAAGAGGCAAAGAGTCGCAGGGACTTGACTCCTTTCCTCCCATGATGCACCAGGCAGGACCTCCAGGCCCTGCTGGCCATCAGGCCTTGGCCAGAGGAAGAAGGGAGAGCCACAGGTGTGAGCTGACTGGCTGGGACACTGGCACTGAGACTGTCTGCGACTCCCACTGAGGCCTGAACCCAGGTTCAGGTGATGCTTTCCAGTGGCAGCTCCCCCAGGGAGGGAGAGAGGCGGTAGCTGACCCTTGGGTGGGCAGCCTGGGCTCTGTCTCAGCCCTGGGATAAGCTGTCCCTTTCTTCTGGGCTTAATTTCCTCATTTCTAAAATGGGAGCAATTCTCCCTTAGAGCCCTCCTCCTCTACTGCGAAACGAAGAAGACAATGGATATGACAGATCTTGGTGAATAAGTGTGAGTGTGAGTTTCTCTATGTGTGTGGTTTTGTGAGTCTATATATGTGTGTGTACATATGTGATTGTGTGTATGAGTGTATGAATGTGTGTGGGTGTATTTATTTTCTAGGTAAGGTTGGAAATCTTTAAATGCCAATATTCATTTCAGGAGCTTTAATAATTTAACAATAACCCTAAACCCTCCAGGAAATCCTTGTCCTGGGGGTGTACCCACAGGGACAGCTGTCCACACTAGGGCAGAAGTGCTGTGGTGTGTGACAGTGAGTGATGTGTGCGCTGGCATATGGGGGTGTTAATGTCCCCGCGGAGTGTGTGGTGTATGTGAGCCGTCGACTGTTGGTGGTGGTGTGTCTGTAACAGTGTATGTTTGTGTGTATCTGTGTGTGGCCCTGTGATGTGTGAGGTGGTCGGAGCCAAAATGCATGGAGAGCTGTGGAGCTGGGGTGGCAGGGCAGGCACAGGCTCTGGGAACCCCTCCTCCCACTTCCTGCACAAAGGACCTCTCCCCACCGCACTAGTAAGGGATCCCATGCCCCTGGCATCAGGCTATGCTGCAGGGCGGGGAGAGGCTGGCACTGACCTTGGCACACTCAGTCTCATTGAGTGGCGGGCAGCTGATGGGCGAGCGGACAAGCACGGCGCCCAGGGGGGTGCTGCTGCAGTGGTGGCGGGCGCACTCTGCAATCCAGGATGCCCCAGGCTGGAGGGCAGAGAGGTAGGCGATGGAGACCGTGGCCAGATGGATGGCCCGAGAGAACCGATAGGGTATATAGCTCCAAAGGCAGATGCAGCCCCAAACCTAGCACTGCCCAGGACCCCCTCTGTACCCAGCCCCGGGTCCTGGTCCTCAGCATCTCCTGCTGGAACCCCTTCCCTGGTGGGCATTGAAGGGGTTGCATACCAAGAACAGGGAGGTGGTGCCGTTGGGGAACGTGAAGAGGCAGGACACGTTCCTGCAGGAGCCGCAGCAGGCCGCCAGGTCCCGCGGGTGCTCATACTCCTGGTTCTGCAGGACCGGGAGGACGGAATGGGCTCAGCACATGGCCACCTGCCCCTCCTGCCTCTCCCACTGTCTCTGTCTCTGAGCCCAGAGCAGGGGCCTCTGCAGATGCTCAGGGAGGGGAATCCCAGGCTCCTTCTATCTCGGGCAGGAAGGTCACCCCATGGCCACTCTATGGTTCCTTTGCTGTGGTTCCTGGGATCAGCCCCAGTGATAAAGAGCTCCCTGCCCCTTTGAAGGCAGCATCTGGTCATTCCGGGGGCCAGGTTCGGTTCCAGATAGACCTCAGGCTGAGTCCCAGTTCCTGCGGGACTTTTGACAAAGGATTGGACCTCCCTAAACCTCAGTTGTTGTTTTTTCATCTGAAAATAGGAGCAATTCTAAGCCTGTTTATTCAATTAGTATTTCTTTAGCCCTCACTAGAAGCCAGCAACGATCTTAAGTATCGGGCATGTAGAAGTGTTCAACAAGTGATAGCAGGAACACAAACACAGAAAAAAACACACAAAACTTTGGGATATGCCAGCCATAGAAGGTGCTTCATAAATGTGGTCTCGGTCGAACCCCCACTCTTGCCAGGCCTTCACTCCCGCTGTTCCCCTCCCGGCCCCGTTTCCAGCACTTGCCACAGAGGTCTCAGGAGCCCCTGATGCCCTTGCTCTAGACTTGTCTGGAGAGCTTGGGGAGAGCTGGAGGGCCCCTCTGGTTCTTGGAGCACCTTGGCTCTGCCAAGCCAGCCCTACTAACATGCCCACCCGTCCCCCCTCCCCCCGTCCCATGCTGCCCCCTACCGCCTCACAGTGGACGTCACACAGCACAGAGGTGGTGTTGATCTGGTAGAAGCCGGTGAGAGGGTCCAGCAGGTCGGTGCAGCGGGAGGTGTGGCACACGCCATCGGCAGAGAGCTCCACCACCGTCTGGCCCGGCTGCATCACCCCCAGCTCTCGGCTCAGACAAACGGCAGCCTTCACTACACGGGTGTGCAGGGTGGCCCCGGTCACCGAGAGCCGAGCACCCACCCCGCCCACAGCTCACTCATCCCGGCTCTACCTCCCCGCTCACCGCACTCGTATTTGGCGCAGCCACACACGTTCTCCTCGCTGTGCATGAACTCCTCGTCCAGCTGGGACTTCTCCCACTGGGTGGGGCAGAGGCAGTCAGCACCCTGGGTGGGAAGGCCCAGCCCTGCCCTCGAGCAGTCTGCCCCCTGAACCTCTCTCTCTCTCCTTGCAGCCGTGGGGGAGGGACTGGCGGGCCCCGGGACCTTGGCACCCTGTGAGCTCAGTCACCCTCCCACAGAGGTTCCCCGCTGAGGAGCACCCCAGGGTCTTCTCTGGGCCTCAGGCTTCTCCTGTCATTCTGAGCACCCACTGGCCCATCAACAGGGCTCATGCTACGTCCCTTCTTCCTTCACCCGTTGAAGGGAGAGAGAGAGAGGATGATATAGGAGGTAAAGTGAGAGGAGATGCATGTAGAGGTTTGGGGGGTGATACATATAATTCATAAAATTATGTGAAAAACATAACTTTAAACATAACTTTGCTGGTTTCCTGGCTCCCAATCCTGACACTGTAATTACATGACCTTAACCTTGGTGTCCTTGTGTTTATGTAAAATTGAGTTAATCATAGAATCATTGGGTTGTCGTGAGAATTAATATGATAATATATTTAAAAGCTCTAGGAGAGTGCCCAGCATATAGTTTGCTCTTGATTAATATTAGCTACCATCATAAATATCATCATCACCATCATCATCATCTTCACCATCCCCCCCATCCCCGCCATCATCATCACCAGCATCCTCAATATCCCCATCTTCATCATCATGATACTTAATCCTCACAATTCAGAAGCATGACCATGCCCTCTCTACAAATAAGAGCATGGTGCCCAGAGAACTGGACTTAGGACTCAAATACTGACCTGCCACCAAGGCTCTGTGACCTAGATGGAAGGAACAGGGTCTCCAGGGGAAGGGAGGGAGGAAAGGAAACGGGGCAGGCCAGGGGAGGGGCATGCTCTACGTACCAGATGGCACCGGGGCACTGGGATTGTGTCGCAGTCACACTCTGAAAAACAGGAGGAGCCAGGACCCACCTCACCAGAGATGTCCAGGTGGAGAACCTTTGGGCCTCCAGTCGCCTCACTGCAGGCACAGCCCTCCTCCACCTGCCTCCACGCCCCTGGCTGAGGCACCACTGGCTAACGTAAGGGAGGCAGCAGCTCCAGCTCCAGGGCGAGGAGCTCCAGGGCAGAGTGTCTGGGAAACACCCTTCTGGGAAACGCACATGGCGGATGGCTTTAAATGCCTACTCTACGCGGAGCTTTCCTCTGTGCTCTGGGGACAAAGCAGTGACTGAGACAGACTAACACCCCTGCCTTTATCCAGGCCTAGAAAAAGACAAGCAAAATATCCAGGTGCAAAATAGAGTTTCTTGACTCTTTTAAAAACACGTTTTTATTGATTTCAAAGAGAGAAAGAGGGAGAGAGAGATACACACATCAATAGTGAGAGAGAATCATGGATAGGCTGCCTCCTGCACGCCCCCTACTGGAGATCGAGCCCACAGCCCAGGCATGTGCCATGCCTGGGAATAGAACCATGACCTCCTGGTTCATGGGTCGGCTCGACCACTGAGCCACACGGGCCAGGCTCAACTCTTTTTAAAATTACATTTTTTATATAAAGCTCACTGGTGTTCATGATCGATCACGGACAAGCCCACCGACTTCCCCAAAGGATTTTTAAAAATACATTTTATTGATTTTTTACGGAGAGGAAGAGAGAGGGATAGAGAGTTAGAAACATCAATGAGAGAGAAACATCTATCAGCTGCCTCTTGCACACACCCCCCACTGGAGATGTGCCCGCAACCAAGGTACATGCCCTTGACCGGAATCGAACCTGGAACCCTTCAGTCCGCAGGCCGATGCTCTATCCACTGAGCCAAACCGGTTTCGGCTTCCCCAAAGGCTATGAGGTGAATTTAACCAAATTATAATATATTACTAATTGCAATAAAGACTTCGTTGATGGAAAGGGGCCTGGACCTCCGCCCTGTCAGGGTCTTACCGCAGGACTTGTAGGGGCAGCAGCGGTCTGGGCTCCACACCTCCACCAGGGCAGTGCCCATGCCACACTGCACGCGGGGGCAGCGGAAGTTCTCACACACTGCACGAAAGGGAGCGGCGGGGGACACATCAGCCACAGGCACCTTGGAGCGTGACTCCTCAGAAATGCAGCGTCAGCTAAGGAGGGACTCACCACACTGGTACAGAGGGCAGCAGAGCTCCGTGGTGTTGCTGTCCACAGTGAGCGCCTCCCCCTCCTGACATTCAGGGATCGGATCTGGACACTCGCCACAGGCTGAGAGGGGAGAGGGGACACCGCGGTCACAGGCAGCCCCCTTGTGGGGAGGGGGCTTGGGAGAGGACAAGTGGCTAGGTGGGATGAAGCCAGCCTGAGAGCAGTGGCTCATGGTCCCCCGTGGCCTGAACTGGAGTCAGAACGCGGACGTTCTCCGTGGCCACCGAAGTCTTGCACTGAGTGAGTGAGCACCCACTTCCTCGTGCTCAGTCACCCGCAGGGGATCAGTTTCCTCTCTCTCCTACACTTCTCTCTGGACAGGAACCTCACCTTCTCCTGTGCCCACCCCACCCGGTGACCCCCATCCCTTCCTCCCCGCCACCCAAGGAAGCCGGGGTGAGGAAGGGGTGGCTGAGGCCCAGTGTGCACGCTGACGTCTGATGGCTTGTCTACCCACTGCAGAAGTAGTAGGTGCAGCACGAATCCCCCATGCGGCCCTCGATCAGGATCTGGTCCTGGCGGCAGCTGGGGATCACCTCGACCTCACACTGCTCTGGGTCACACTCTGGGGGGGCAAAACAGAATTGAGGTGCTGGGAGCAGACCCTGCCTGGCCACACCGGGCCACCCGCCCTAATCTCCAGCCAGAACCCGATCCCCAAAGTTGTCCTTGCTCCCCTGTCCCAGCTGCAGGCTCCCACCTCCCCCAGGCGGTCGGTATTCCATCCTCCCAGCCCCCGACTTCTCACCACAGGTGTAGCTGGGGCAGCAGGATTCCTCCTCGAAGTGGGGGATGAGTCGGTGGCCTGGCTGGCAGGTGGGGGCAAGGCCCTCACACAGGGTCTGGTTACACACTAGCCCGGGGGCCATAGGGCCTGTCACCTGGAGGCCAGGACTTGTCCCGGCCTCCAGCGCAGCCCAGCGCCTGGACGCCTGGTCCCCATGACGCCTCCCAGCCCCCAGACCCCTCATTCCTAGCAGGAGCCTCTGAAGGTCACACAGAGGGTGACTGGGACAAAAGAGCAATAATAGTTAACATCCAACCCAATGGGCCGCGTGCCAGCGGCCGCTCTGGATCAGTGTTAACTTCTGTAATTCTCACAGCAGCCCGGAAGGTGGGTACTATCAGCCGCCTGCTACAGGAGAATCGACTGAAGCACAGAGGATGGTAAATGATCTGCCAAGTGGTGGAGAGAGAGTCCACTGGCGGCCTGACTCCAGAGCCTGTGCGGTTAAGCCCTGCTCACCCTAAGGTGTGGCTCCTGTCCCTCAAGCAGGGTTCTCCCCCTCCCCCCAACTTCCCCCTCCAAACATAAGACACTTCCACTTTCCTAGCCTTGTCCTATCCACCAGGGTCAGAGCTGGAGCCTTTTAACCGCCTCAGAGTCAAGGCCCAGGGAAGTGAACAGTGGGACTCACCGCACACAGCCCCCAGGCAGCACGGGTCCTCCGTGGGCCGGAGCAGGGCCACCTCCCCGAAGCGGGGACAGGTCTCAGGGCGGGGGCCCGGGCAGTCCAGGTCCACTGGGACGATGGTGTCCTGAGCTTGGCACTGGTGTTGGCAGCACCCGCTGAGGGAGCTGTTCCAGGTCTCCCCCAGGGCCCGCGGCACCCCCGTGCTGTCTGTACAAGCTGCAGTAGGAGTGTGGGGGGCATAGGAGACTCAGGAGGGTGGGGAGACCCAGACTATCCCAGGTTAGACCCTCCCTGGGAGGTCAGAGCAGCCCAAAGCAGACCCGGAAGGATACAGGCCACGGGTACAGGAAGGTGAAGGAGGGCCTAGGGCGAAGCCAGTGTGGAGGGTCCCTCCCCGGAGGGCAGAAACCTACCGCACTTCTCCTCGGGGATGCAGAGCGCCGAGTGGCGGCGGTGCAGGATGGTGCCCTCAGAGCAGACACAGCCCTCGCCCAGCACCTGGCACTGCTCCGGGTCCAGCGGGCCCAGCAACCCATCCTGGCAGGACTCGGGGGGCTCACAGGCCGCCACACAGGCCTGGTATGTGGAGTCGCTGGAGCACAGGAAGGCTGCAGGGACACAGGGGGCGTCGGTGAGCATCACCTGTGACTCAGCAGATGGTGCAAAAGGCGTTTCACTGCCTCTTTCCTCTAGATCAGGAGGCAGAGAATGAAGTTTTGCTGAAGCACAGCCACGTCCATTCATTACTACTGAGTGGCTGCTGTGTACTACGAGGCAGAGCAGAGTGGCTGTGCAGAGGCCATACCGCCCCCAAAGCCTCACACACTTATCTGGCCCTTCACGGAAAACATTGCCAACCCCTTGTTCTAAGTCCGTGTTTCCAAACTCTCGTGACTGTAAAAAGTAGATTTTATACTGTGGTCCAATAGAACAGTGGTCTGCCCTATCTGGTTTGGCTCAGTGGATAGAGCATCAGCCTCTGAACTGAAGGGTCCCAGGTTTGATTCCTGGTCAGGGCACATGCCTGGGTTGTGGGCTGTCCCCAGTAGGGGGTGTGCAGGAGGCAGCCGATCAATGATTCTCTCTCATCATTGATGTTTCTCTCTCTCTCTCCCTCTCCCTTCCTCTCTGAAATAAATAAAAATATATTTTTTAGAAAAAGAAATAAAAAAAGAAAGAAAGAATAGTGGTCCCCAAACCAGATAGCCAAAGGATCACCCAGAGTTTTTGAACTGCTATTACGGGGACCCGAACCCAGACCAATGTGGGGCCCATGCATCATTACTTTTTTAGAGAATCACTGATATATTGCAACAGTAACAACAACAACAAAACTTGTGCATGAGATAATATTTAATTTTTCTAGTATTTTCTATTCTGTTGCATTTTCCAAATACTGGCACTGTCTCCAAAAGTTGATTTCATACCCACTGAGTTGAAATCCTCAGTTTGAAGCCATCCTCTGGGTGGCACTGTCTTTTCACTTACCTGTCATATGAAAGGTGTGGTCTTCCTGTGAGCCACCTCCTGCCTGTCTGGGTGTGTTCAAACTACTGGAGGCCAGTCCACCCCTGCTGACCCCACTAGGGCAAAGCTAAGGGGGTGGGACAGAGTGGATCCCAATTCTCTTTAAGGAAGGAGTGGAGAGACTGAGAGAAGAGACAGATGACCAACAGTGAAGAGAAAGGAGTGAAGATGTGCTGGACATAGCCAGGTGACAGCCTAGTGTGAAGCCCTCTGAGCACAGTATCTCATGCCATCTTCAAACCAGCCCTAGAGGGAGCTATTATTCCTGTCCCCACTGTACAGATGAGGCAAGGAGACTCAGAGAAATAAAATAATGAATAAATAAAAGATTTACTTGGCTTGGTAATATAAGTTAGAACAAAAACAAATTTGTTAATTTATTAAAACACCCATAGATTTATTTATAAAGCATATAGACATTTATTAATGAATGCAATGGAATGAATGAATAATTAAATCTGGAAAGCCTCGACTTGGACTCGGGTCTGTAAAAGTATTTCCCACTCTAACTGTGGGAGCAAAGGAGCCATGGAGGAGACACCTGCCCCACCCGCCTCACGGCCCCCGGCACCAACTCACGGCAGTAGTCAGAGCGCCGCCACTCGATGCACACGTGGAACTTGTGGCACATAGCCACGTACACGGTCAGTGCCACGCAGGGCTGCTGCACGTACTTGGTGTCCCGGATCCACAGCTCACAGAACGACTCTGGAGAGACCTGGGCACATGTATCAGGCAGTGCTGCCTCTCTGGATTCCCCACATCCCAGGGCCCAGCTCTCCCAAGCCCTGCCTGGGGGCAACAATGAGCCTCTGCAGACACCCAACCTGGTCCCAAACAAGACCTCTGGGAGCTCACCCAGATCTGCCCCTCCCAGCCACGGGGTCCTCCCACCCTGAACCCAGTTGGCACGTACAAAGCTGTGGCAGGCGCTGAAGGTGCGGTTGGACACCATGCGAATGCAGGGGGAGCAGTCGGCCGTGGCACAGCTGTCTGGGCGGAAGCGGGTCTGGCCCACAGAGGTCAGGGAACTGGGCACCTGCCAGCTGTCCAGAAAGGGAGCAGGGTCCTCGTCCTCACCCACCACAGAACCATCCTCCAGGGTGAGGTCATTGGCTGCGTCCCCATCACAGATACCTGAAGGGGGCGGGATTACCCAACAGCCACAATAATCACCACACTCCCAGGTCCTCAGCTGTCACTCTGCATATCCCTTCGAGCAAGTCTTTGAGGCTGGTATTAGTATTATCCCATTTTATAGGTGAGGAAAATGAGGCCCAGAGAAGCTAAGAAACCTGCTGTGTAAGAAAATATCTTTGTTCTAAATACATGCCCAAGTATTTAGGGATATAAAAATAGTTTCAAGTGGTGCAGGAAAAAAAAATGCATATATATAAATTGCATATGCACAGAAAAGTGCATTAATACAAATGTCTCTATCTCTATCTTAATATACAGAAAGAGAAGCAAATGGGGCCAAATGTGAATACTTGGTAAATCTGAGTAAATAGTACACAGAGTTCCTTATACTATTTTTGTAACCTTGAAGTTTGACATTATATGAAAATTAAGTTACTTCAAAAATGTCTGCTTTAACAGAGATGGCTAGCTAGTTATCACACCTGTTTCCTCTTCTGCCTGGGCAATCTGCTAGCCTATTTTTCCCAGGCCCCCTTGCAGCTGGTGAGACCATGTGGCTGAGTCATTGACTGAGTCAATGAGACCCGAGTGAAGGTGATGGGCACCACAACCAGACCTGGTCCATAAACATTTCCCAACTCTTTCCTTCCTTGGAGCTGGAAGCTCGTGTTGAAATGGCAGCGCCACAAGATGGGAGGGACCTCCATTTGGGAATTTATGTGTGCAAGAAATAAACTGCAGTGTTAAGGCACCAGGGGAGGGAAGGGACTGAAGTTTATCTGCCATAATTTCTACCATGGCCTTAACTTCCAGCCTCTCTCTCAGTCTCTGGGCGTCAGACACACACTTGTCTGCCCTTGACTTTGCTCAGGCTGCTCCCTCTGCCTGAAATACTTCCTTCCAGGACCCCTTTAATGCATCGTCCATGACCTTCCCAATTGTGTAACACACTTTGGTCTTGCTCTGTGAGTGCAAAGCCTCATTTTCGTTTGGATTCTTAGAATTTCCCCACATGCCTAACCGAGTGGCCATGATACCAAGTGTTAGTTTGGATAGCTTAGAGATAAATTAGCTGTCTTCTGCTCTGATACTTCCAGCCACCAGCTTTGTCAATATAAAGCATCATTTAATAAAATTTTATCCATGTTCCCAAAGGTCACAATTTCAGTCTTGGCATTGAGTCACTGAAGGGTGTCACAAAGGGACCCTCCGGAGGAGTTGGCCTGCCCAATTATTGCTGACCACAGCACTCTGCCAGGTGTGAACAGTAGAACAAGTGAGGAAAGGGTGATGGTGGTGCTGGTGCTGGCGGTACTGATGTGTGCAAGGAGAGATGCTTGTATCAGTAAAAACAGAAGTTTCATCAAACAGGAGGTTTGTCTTTTTTGCTTTCTGTTCGGCCCCCAGGGACTGGCACCTGGTAACTATATGTTGCACAAATGAAAGAATAACCAGGAAGCAGACTTACGTGTGTTAGTCTAAGTGTAGAGGGCATGTTGAACAGGGCATGTTGAACACAGGGGCGTGAGTGTGAATGAACAAAATGTGAGCAGCCTTACGGATGGAGGCCATAAGGATGTGTGTGTATAAGTATCCCTATGTCATCCATCACCATAATCAGGGCAGTTCTCTGCCCCTTCAAGGAATAGCAGTCCATACTCGGATTCCTCCTGAATCAATCCAAGTTTGCTTATCAAAATGCACTGGTCCCTTAGGGCATGTGCTGAGGGCAGCCATGCTGTGGTCTAAGAACACTAGCTCTATGGGTGTAGCAGCTCTGCTGTGTGATCTTAAGCAAGCCACTTAACCTCTCTGAGCCCCCTTTCTTCTTTAGTTCAATGACCACGGCTCAGGGCTATTGTGTGGATGACCTGGAATAAGTGTGATCGGAGCGTGGAAGTGCTTTGTGAAGTGCTCAGGCATATGCAGGCTGGAAGGATTATCTGGTATTAGGGAGCCACCAGGGAAGCTGACAGACAATCCTGCCTGAAGCAACAACTGGCCGAGGCCAGAGCCCCGAGCCATCTCTCTGCTGGCGGCTTCAGTTCCAGAACAGAAGACATTAGGGACATTGGGTCTCTCTGCCTGGCAGCTCTCCTGATCCCCACTCTGGCTGATACTCTGGCCCTGCTTTCCCTGGTACAGGGGAACCTGTGTCTGGGGAGGACAGGGGAGATCCAGAAAGCATCCCCCTGCCCCCAGCTGGGTCCCACCTCACCGCACAGGCCACGGCCCTGGGTCTCGCTGGCTTTGCTGGCTTCCAGGATCATGAGTCCTGAGCTGTGGAGCCACTGGATCAGGATGTGTGACGGCGTCCAGATTACATACATGTGGCCTGTGTCCTCAATTCTGAACCCATACCTGCTCACGGGGGGCGACACAGGCTGCAAGTCCACTATCACCTTAAAGGGGGGAAGGGTTGTACTGAATGTGAGCACAGCTTGTCTATCCATCCATCCATCCATCCATCCAATTATCCAACAAACAGTCATGAAGCACCCTCTATGTGACAGGCTCAATTTCAGGCACCGGCAGCCAAGACACAGTCCAAGGTGCATAGAAGAGTCCGTAAAGGTCTGATGAGCACACAACAATGAAGCAAGAAGTGCAGCATCTGGAAGCAGGCTACATCTCTATGCGCAAATTAGCACACATTCTGGGTCCCTCTAATCGTTCTCTTCTTTCCTGCTTCCACTCCGATAATTTCTTCTGGGAGATCTTCCCCAAATCCCCAGCCTCTGGGCCGGGCACTCCTCTCTGGGGTCTCCCCATCTCTGTGCTGACCACTAAGACAGAATCCCTCAGGGCAAAAGTGCAAAAGTCAGATAGCTTCCAGGCGTCTTCAAACTACGGCCCGCAGGCCACATGCGGCCCGCAGAGGAGTCTGATCCGGCCCGCCAGGTTTTTTGGGCAGTGAGTGCAGCCGAGGTGTTACAGTAGGAATTAGTAGTTCATATAGTCCGGCCCTCCAGCTCTCTGAGGGACCGTGATCTGGCCCCCACTTTAAAAAGTTTGAGGACCCCTGGAACAGTCGTGAAGGCCACTGTTTCTTCCCGTCACAGTATTCCTCTGTCACAGTATCCCTCCCGGTACTCTTCCTGGCTTGACAGTACGGTGGCCAAAGTATTCTAATTAAAACTCTTCCAAATATTCCAAATATACTTAACTTTCCATTGTGTGTGTGTGTGTGTTTGTGGGTTTTTTGTTTTTTTTTTGGTTTTTTTTTTTTTTGTCCTTCCACACGCCAGTTCCCAATCATGAATAAGCCGCAGGCCCCTCCACCCTGGATGCCCTGGCCCTCCACTGACTGCTGCCTGGCCCCGGAGGACAGGCTCTTTGATGCACTCACCTTCCGGTTGAAGCGATCAATGATGACCTGATGGGCCAGGTGAGTCACATTCAGCAGCACCAGACAAAACGGGGGCCAGTTCAGGTGCCCCTGCAGAGACATCCCAGCCCCCATCAACCCATCACCTTGGAGCCCAGTCCTGCCTACTATCCTGGTGAGCAAGTGTGAGCACACTCTGCCCCTGTCCCTGACTTCCCTCCAACAACACGCCAGCGGCACCATCGGGGCTGTGCAACGGTGCAGAATCCCATAGACCAGCGGTCAGCAAGCTCTAAATCAACAGAGCCAAATATCAACAATATAACGATTGAAATTTCTTTTGTGAGCCAAATTTTTTAAACTTAAACTCTTCTAATGCCACTTCCTCAAAATAGACTCACCCAGGCATTTTGTGGAAGAGCCACACTCAAGGGGTCAAAGAACCGCAAGTGGCTCGCGAGCCGCAGTTTGCCGACCATGGCCATAGAACATTTTTGGCTCTACCTGACCCCATGCAAGCTCAGCCACAACTAACAAACAAAGAACCTTGCCTCCTCCACCTGGCTCATGGGGCATCCTAGGTGGGGATTCCCTGCAGTTTGACCAGGCCACATCCCCGGAAAGGCATCCCAGATCCTATGCACATGCCCAGGAAGCTGGGGATGGCACAGGCCCCGGGAAAGGCCAGGAGGTAGCAGACTCCACTGACTCTTGCCCCACGTGCCCATTTCAGGGGACCTCTGGGAGACAGATGCCTCAAAACCCAGCTCACTGCCAATCCCCCTCCAGGCCTAGTCATAGCCCCAAGTGTGGGCAGAAAGAAGCGGGCAGTCACCAGGTTGGCGCTTTTGCAGTCCAGGACGTGGACGGTGACCATTTCGTCTGGGCTCTGGCTGAGGGTGTAGACAGCCTCCTTGAATAGGGCTGCATGGCTCCCATCAAAGGTGACAAAGCTCAGATCGGGGAAGATGGAGCAGCGGCCTGTGGGAGGGCAGTGGACAAGAAGAATAAACAGGTGCCTTCAAAGCCGAGGCTGCGTAGGAGCACGGAGCCGGTGCCTGGGCCCTTTCCTGGGTGATGCAGAGGCCCTGGGGGCTGGAGGGTCACACAGAGATCAGAGGTTGCAAGGGTAGGAAATCTGCCAGGTCAAGGGTCACACTGAGACAAGAGGTCATATTCAGGTCAGGGTTACTCTAAGGCTGGGAGGCCCCAGGTCAGCGGTAGAAATCAGGCTGAAGGACACGGTACGAGGACAGGGGAGGCTCCAGTGGACCCCAGGACTCACAGGCACATTCCCAGATGGGGCAGCAGTGGTCCCCGCCCACTCGCACGGAGAGGCCCAGGACCCCGCAGTGAAGGGGTGCAGCACCCTGGGGACAGTGCTGAGTCAGGTTCAACCGGATCAGCTCGCCCTCCAGGCAGATGTGGCGGACACAGTCCTCCTCCGCGATTGGCTGGCACAGGGTGAAGGGACGTGTGAGTGCCCATGCTAGAAGCCACGGCCACTCACCCCCAGCCCACCCAGCCTGCAGCCACGAGGGCCCGGGATCCTTCCAGATGCAGATTCTACCAGGAACAGACCTGAGATAAACCTACCAGGGAATGGAGCCCTCACTCTCCATCTACCCAACCCATAGGGGACGTGGGGCTGGACTGCCCATGAGATTGAGGGTCTGAGGACTGACTCCCCGAGATCTCTGCATACATGCCTGGTCTGTGCTGAGATCCCAGGTACACAGGTGTGCAGACACATTAGCTCAGACTCACAGAAGCCCAAGCACCCCCTCCCATACACATTCTTTCTTTCTATCTATCTGTCTGTCTATCTATCTACTCAATATCTATCTATTGACAAATGCACAGTCTCTCAGCATCATGTATCACACACACAGATACCTGAGTGCTCAGAATCTTACACACATGAACACAAACCAGGGCACATAGTCCCATGCAGGCACCCAGACACAAACATGCACACTGACATACCCATGTTGTCACACTCAGGACATCACACCAAGCCATCCAATTAGCCTCTGGGGCCCCAGTGGGGCACGGTGTGACCCTGCTATGGTATCAAAGGCCAAGAAGATCCTGGAGAACTTTCCAGGCCTCAGGAGCATGGGGGAGGGGTGAAGGCAGTGACTAAGCCCCATCTTTGTAGCCTGGCAACTGGTTAAGAAGCTTCTAAAGAACTTGCCCCTAGCCCAGGAATGTGAGAGTGGTGGTGCCCAAGCCCAGTGGCCTGGGAGGAGGGAAGGCATGGAGGGTCCATATATAAGAGGCCAGAAACCTGTCAAGTCACTCACGACACATATGGATGCGTTGGACTCAGTGGTGGTTGCCAAGGCCACGGCTGAACCCTCGGAGATGCCCTGGACGGGGGCCGAGCGCCCCGACTGCGTGGTGGCCTCTCCCACTGGCTCTGCAGGGGGCAGAGGTCCCGCCGAGGTTCCATGGGCCTCCGGGAGTTGAGGGAGCAGAACCAGTGAGCTCTCTCGGGAGGCGGTCCTGGCCGAGACGGGGCTCAAGGGATGGGATGTGGGCACTAGTGGCGCTGTGCCAGCCCAGGGATCCTTGGCCTCGGTCACCAAAGTGGCAAGAGTGTGGGCCACAGCAGGCGTGAGTGCTGTGGGCCCCTCCTGGGCAGAGCCATGTGCCAAGGTGGGCAGAGACACCTGCTTGGACAGGATGGCCATCTTCTCCGTGGTGCTCTTCCGTGGAGCAGCAGATACTGTGGAGGCCACCCCCCCAGCCACAGTCGCCACTCCAGAGGTTGGCAATGTGGCTCCCAGAAGTGGGCCTGGAGCTGTGCCTGCTGCCGGAGGGGCTGTGTGACTGGGTGGGTGCACCTGGGCCACCACAGCTGGGGTGAGAGGCAGGGCCGGGCTGAGAGACCGAGCAGATGGAGTGGTGGCCATGGCGAGAGAGGTGGCCTGTTGCTGGAGTGGAGGGGTGATGACAGGGCCCTCGGGACCAGGCGTGGCCACTGGGGCAGATGTGCCCACCTTGGCCAGGGGCAGGCTGGTGTCAGGGGACAGGCCAGAGAGGAGCTGGGGGGGCCGAGTTGACTCTGGAGATATGAAGGGTGTGGCCCCCAGCCCATGGGCAACTGTGGGCAGGCCGGTGGCAGCCAGAGTGCCTGGGGGGGGTGCTGGAGGCCTTGTGGCTGTGGTGGTGTGCCCGGAGGGCTGGGGTGGGGACGTGGGGAGTGGGCTGGGCAGTGGGGAGGGCAGCAGGCCTGTCGGCTGGCCTGGGCCCAGGTGGACCTTCTCTGTGGGTGGCATGCTCTCCACTCTCTGGGTGGGTGGCACGCTCTCCACTCCCTGGGTGGCCACAGGGCTGACAGGAGCCTGTTCTGCTGCTGCCCCAGACTCGGCTGGGGCGCTGCTGGGACTGGGAATGGGCTGGGTCTGTTCGGGCGGGGGGACCCCTGTCCTGTTCGTGGCCTTCGTTACTGCAGGTGTCAGCCACGTCTCCCCGGACTCTGAGGAAGTGGGGGGCCTGGAGGTCACTGCAGGGGAAGCCACGGGCCTGGAGGAGGGACCTGCGGGCGAGCCCAGGCTCGGCAAGGCCTGCAGGGGTGTTGTTCTAACAGGCAAGGAGCCAGGGCCTGGGACCGTCACCGCTTTGGTCAAGAGTGGGAAGCGAGGGGCAGGGGGTGACTGGGTGGAGACTGTCACGTTGGGGCTCCCTGTAAAGGTCACCGTTACCCTGGTTGTCTCCACGGCACCCAACCCCATGCCGGGTGTGGACATCTGCCGCAAATGGGGGAGGGACGAGGACCTTGGTGCGTGAGGGGTGGCTGGGAGGCTGGCGGTCACTCCCTTGCTGGCCGGGGCCCCGGTGGCAGGGGCAGGGAGGTTAGATGCAGTGACCCCCAGGGGCGCCTGGGTGGGGGCTGGAGGCAGTGTTGGCCCCTCACTGGCTGCCAGGGATGGGTTCAGGGCCGTGGTGAGTGGGGCAGCTGGGGTGAATGCTGGCCTCTGGGAGGGGGCCCCAGGAATGTCCTGGGGGAACTGTAGCTCCTGGTCCCTGGGGGTGGGCAGCTCTTGACTCGGAGGCAGGGTCTCATTGCCACGGGCCTCTGGGGGCACCAGAACTGCAGGCTCCACACCTGGGGCAGATGAGAGAGGAGGCTCAGACAGGGGGTGACTGGTGCCCAGGGGTCACACTGTGCAGGGCTGGGGTCAGATGGGCACCATAGGTGAGCGGGGAAGACAGCTCCCCACGGCTGGTCAGAGGCCTGACCAACCCAGGGCCTCTGCCACGTGGATGACTCAGAGAAGCCAGCGGGTCTGGGCTCTGCCACGTGACTCCAAGCCAGTCCCTTCCTTACTCCGGGCCTCACTTTTCCTCTGTGAAACCGGGAGAATGGGCTGGATGAGGTCTCCGCCTGCCCTACAGGGTTCTCCCGGAGGCCCCTCAGCTGACCCGGCCTGTCCAGGGGACCTGGGAGGTCTGGGTATGATGGGTCCGTGAGACCCTGGGGTTTACGGCAAATCCGAGGGAGGGGTGAGAAATGCAGGCCACTCACAGTCCTCCACGTAGACGCATCTCTGCGTGACTTCATCCAGGACCTTGGGGGCGGGGCATGCCGGCACACAGCCTTCCACCCTGTGGACAGAGCCAGAAGGGTTAGTGGTCAGGAATGTGAGAGGGTCCCCTCTTTTGACCTGCATTGAGCAGGGGCCTCGTCCTTTTTTACGATGTGCATGTGTACGCTCTTATCATGTACACACTCCCATGAGTCTCCATAACCTGTCACATATCACACAGAACTACATATACACCAACATGCATGCTGCACACTCCTGCCCTCAGACCGAGAGGGAAACACACAAACAAAGTCCAGCTATGCACACACGGAGCCCTCACTTGCATGTGCTCACATGTGCCTCGATTCAGGCACATTCTCTCTCACACACACACACCCATGCCTGCAGGACTCAAAAGTATTCACACAGATATATCTACATGCCCACACAGACCACTTCAAACACCAGTGTACACACGCTCACGCGCACAGCTGCACCCACACCCAAACACATGCAGCTCGGACACATGCATGCACACAGCTGTACAAGCCCAGGCACCCCTTACACACAAACACACGCAGGGCTCAGCTATATGCACATTGTGCACACACAGATATATTCACATATGCCCAAATGAGGCACATTCATCTAGTACACACCCCTCGTATACACAGCACACATGTGTATATAAGTATATGTGAGTACACGCACACCTCAATATATGCTTATGCCTCCGCTCACAGATGACATACAAGTCCATTCCACATATGTGTATGCTCTATCAGGCGTCTTCAAACTACGGCCCGCGGGCCACATGCGGCCCGCAGAGGAGTCTGATCCGGCCCGCCAGGTTTTTTGGGCAGTGAGCGCAGCCGAGGTGTTACAGTAGGAATTAGTAGTTCATATAGTCCGGCCCTCCAGCTCTCTGAGGGACCGTGATCTGGCCCCCACTTTAAAAAGTTTGAGGACGCCTGCAGAGTCTATATGCTAAGGCACATACCTGGATGCCATGCCATCTCACCTGGGCACGTCCTGGCAGCTGGCTGCCCTGGGGTCCCGGCAGGTTTGGAAGCAGGGGCTAGCACAGGCATCGTAGCGCCACTCACACATGGGGTAGGCGGCCCCCACTGGGCTGGCATCTGGAAAGGCACCCGCCCAAGAGTCTGAGGACTGGGCATCAGTGCCAGAGCATAGAGGCAGCCCAGCTCAGCCAGCGCCCGCCCCGCCCTGCTCGTGGAAGAGACAAATAGACTCATGGGGCAAAGTGGAGACAAATAAATGAGAGCCAACCTCAGGGGACACTGGGTCGCTGAGAGCTGGGGTCAGTGTCTGGAGGGACCTTGGGGTGGGGTCCAGGAACTTGGTGAAAGGGCTGAGGAAGGGGGTGCTACGAGGCAGGCATTGGAGCTGGGCTTTGAGGGGTGACGGGAAAGGAGGCTGTGATCCCTGATCTCTCCGTAAGGCTGCCTGTCACCCTACCCCTCTGAGACCTTGGTGGTCAGGATCACCCTGCACCCCAGGACACCATCCCATCCTTCCTGCTCTGCCTCTGGCCAGGCCACTGCAGACCTCCAGGGAGCCAGGAGGCTTTCCTCTGGGGGTGGGGGAGGTGTTGGGAACTCCCCGCCCCTCTCAGCCAGGGCCCTGTTGGGCATCTGGCCCCAGACAAGGGGGAGCTGTTCTTTACAAGCTATGCCCTCTGTTCGCAGAGGGCCTTCGTGAAGTAGCCAGTCTTGGGACCAGATGCGTGGTTTGGCTGAGCACTGTCTTGGTTGCCCCTAGTAACTTGGGCTACTAATAATAACAACAGCTGACTCAGATAGCACCAAGTAGGGCACTCAACATTTCACATAAGGATGCACGCATTCATCCTCACAATAATCTTTATGAAGTAACATTATTATTATTATTCCCATTTCATAGATGAAGAAACTGAGGCATAAAAGCTGCTGGGGAAATTAAGCTCTCCCAGGGGAGAGTTCCTTGTAAAAGGCCCCATGGCCAGTGCCTTGGCAAATGAAGGATCCTCAGGGGAAGAGTGTGTAGACTCTGTGGGGCATTAAGGCAGACAAGACCCCAGACCTCCCTGGCACAAGCGGAGGTCTCTGCTCCTGGCCCCACCCTACAGCCCCGTCCTGACCTCCTGGCCCCCGCACTGCTGCTGACTGTGAAGGAACCTACTTTTCCAAGACCCTTGGGACCAGCACCGAGAACTTCACTCTGAGCCAGGCCCAGAGCAAAGCCCACGCCATACATTCAATCGCCCACAACAGTGGTCAGCAAATTCATTCGTCAACAGAGCCAAATATCAACAGTACGACGACTGAAATTTCTTTTGAGAGACACATTTTTTTAAAACTTAAACTATATAGGTAGGTACATTGTTATTAACTTAATTAGGGTACTCCTAAGCTGGCCTTTGCTAAAAACTCAAGGGGCCAAAGAGCCGCATGTGGCTCGCAAGCCGCAGTTTGCCGACCACTGGCCCACACTAACCCTGAGGCAAACATCGCCGTTGTTCAGGTGAAGAAACGGTCAGGGAGGGGCGTTCTCCTCCAGCGCCAAGGACCCAGGTCAGCATTCGAACCCAGGGCAGTCTGGCTTCAGCGCCTGGGCTCACCCACTCTGTCTCGGGGTCTTCCAGAAAGGGACACAGCCCTGCCATCATGGCCAGCAACCACTCTGTCCTGGGGAGTGGGGGGGGCGCATTCTTGATGGGCTGGATAGATGACCGCTGAATGTAAGTGTGAGCTGGCCCAGCCTGGTGTGTGTGTGTGTGTGTGTGTGTGTGTGTGTGTGTGTGTGTGTGTGGTATGGGTGGGGTGGTAAGTGAGCAGCCTGGCTGGAGACACATTTACACACGTGTGGATTCATTCATATGGTGGGAGGTGCCCTCACAGGCATGAACGCACATACACACATGGTTCAGTAAGGAAATTGTGATCACTGCCTCCGGGTCCAGGCAGAGATGAAGTCGTTGGGGCAGACACACCCGGCAGGGGGAGGGCAAAGCCCTGGGACCCTTTCCAGTCCTGCCCCATCACAGGGTCCCGGGCCTCCCAGGGGGCAGGGAGAGGCTGTGGGCTCACAGGGCGGGCGTGTGCCCCATCGCCACGAAACCTGAGCCAGAGAGCTGCGCAAGCAGCAGCCACGATCCCTTCGCCCTGCGTTTCCACAAAGGCCGCCCTATTTTTAGACGGGGAATCTGGCCTGTGGGAACAGGCAGGACCCAGGAAGCTGGCTGGGCCCTGAGCCATGCTGCCCACACTCCTTAGGCCACCAACACGGAGGCCAGGACACTTCCCACCTCAGGGTGGCACCTACGTGGCCTCCTGGTGCCAGGAGGGTGAGTGAGGATTCCATCTCTTGGGGGCAGAAGGAAGGGGAATAAGGAGAGGCCGGGGAGGGCAGCTGAGCGAGGGGCTGAGGGTGAGGGCAGGGAGGGCACCTACCCAGAAGGCTGAAGAGTGTGCCCCTGCGGAAGGCCTCCGAGTGCTCGTATGGCCGAAGGGCCAGTGTGGGGCCCGACACGAAGAGGAAAGAGCCAGGCTCCGCCAGGGACTCCAGGGCCACTAGGCCTGCCCGCCAGGTCCCCTGGTGCAGCGAGAAGGAGGCGTGGTGGCGGAAGGCATCGCTGCCCTGCCACTTAGCCAGCTCCAGAGACCCGTTGGCTGTGACGTGGAGGAAGAAGTTGGGTCTGTCCGCTGCCTCCAGGGACACCACATCCGGATCTGCAGAGAGCCACACGGTAAGGTCCATGCAGAGAGAGGCCCCGATGGGGGGCAGACACCGGGCGCCCATTTCCCTCTCAGGGACATCTGCTCCTCCATGCCTGCCCACCTCCCCTCGGCCCACCCCCTCTGCCTGCTGGCTGCCCCCCGGTGCGCCTCCCTTCCCCAGGGCAGGCGGAGGGTTAGAGAAGCCACCGACTGCCAAACCTCGGGAGGTAAGCAGCCTCCCTCCCTTCCTTCCACAAACACTTTGAGGACACCCCCCGTGCCAGGTGCAATTCTAGATGCCAGGGACACAACAGTGGCCATGACAGACAGACACGGCCGCCCTGGTGGAGTTGCGTTTTATTGGTCACACCGGACAAGCTGGTGATTTGCCAGATTTCAGCAACCCCTGCGTGGTCCTGCTCCTCACAGAATCCCAGAGGGTCAGAGCTGGTGGAACTCGGGCACCCTGGGTCCAGCCCCAGATAGGAAAACAGAGTCCCAGCGGGAAGGCCCTTGCCCAGAGCCTGTTTCTCTCCTTCCTCCTATATCCACAAGGACCCATTTCTAAAGAGAGGGGCTCACTGCTGGCTGGACCTCCCCGATCCCTACCCAAGACATCCTCTATTCTGCATTTTTCCTGATCACAATCTTTCCCACCCCTCAAGACCCATTTCAAGGGACACCTCCTCCACACAGACACCCAAGATCTCACCTGGAAGGCACTTTCTCTTTTGCTGCCCAGTACCTTGTATATAGTGGTGGGGGGATGGGGGAAGGAGGAGCACAGGATGGAATGGGGATGGGAGCCTGGGTCCTCACTGGGTCTGCACCCTGCCCCCAGCTGCCCACAAAACCCAAGTTTGACTGAGATGGAGGCTGGACCCAACTTCTTCCTCTCCACAGCGATGTTCTCCAAGGCCGGGCTGCTCTGGTGCTCTTAATATGCCCGCAAAACCCCTGGAGAATCAACACTTCCTCTAGTGCAGACCTTACTAGACTAAAATATTGAGTGGAGAACAGAAAATTCCCACTAAGCGATGGCCTATCAGTGGTCGGCAAACTTATTAGTCAACAGAGCCAAATATCAACAGTACAACCATTGAAATTTCTTTTGAGAGCCACATTTTTTAAACTTAAACTATATAGGTAGGTACATTGTTACTAACTTAATTAGGGTACTCCTAAGCTGACCCAAAGAGCTGCATGTGGCTCTCGAGCTGCAGTTTGCCGACCACTGATTTAGAGCAAGCATGTCAAACTCCTGGCCCGAGGGCCGCAAGTGGCCCACAACGAATACTTTTTTGGCCCAGGCAATGTAACAGTATGAAAGAAACGTTTTAGTAAAAATTTCATAACTTAATTTTTACAATATCCTGTCATACATAATTATTAATAACGAACCTCAACATTCGCTAATGACTGATCACTATAATCGTGTTGCCTTCATTTCCCTTACACGCCTTACGCACAGGTGCACCATTTCTCTCCACTAATACTAGCAGCGAATATTTTAGCAACCAATCGCCACGTCGTCATTAGTCTTGTACTGACTTGTATGGTGTGCGCAACAGGAAATATTTTGCTTTCGGAGAACAAGAAAAATAGGTTTATTTGCATTACGCTTATTAATTAGTGCAGTTATTCAGTGTCTAGTAAGTTAATGTTCAAGAAAAGATATTAATTTTTATTAAAATGTTCCATTGTTTTATGTTAACGGCAGCTCATTTATTTCAGCCCTTTGTATTCAGCATGCCTCTATCGAAATAAACCTATGTTTCTATGAAATGGAAGCTTTTGTTTTTTTACAGCCCACATCAACGTAAGCCTTGTTTATTTGTCTTGTGTTAGTGCTAAGTTTGACAGGCTTGGGTTAGAGCCTCAGCACCTTCCCTTCTCTGGCAATGCCTCCCCCACAGGAGGCCTTACCGTGGGCCTTGGCCTTGTCCAGGGCAGCCGTCAGCAGGAAGTTCACCATGTCCCCCGGGGCCACCTCCTCTGCGCTCACTAGGACTACGGCCCCGCCTGCCGCCTTCGTGGCCACGCGGGCACCACCGGCTGCCTGGCTGGCCAGCTGGTAGGGGCCCTTCCCTAGAGCTGGAGAGAGAGGGCCAGTCGTGAGGCCTGCCTCCCGGGGCCTTTGCCCACCTCCCGTCCTGCCAGAGGTTGGGCTGAGGGAGAGTGCCAAGGAGGTGCTGTTGGTTACTTCCCTCACCCCAAGCTCTAGGGACCTCGATTTCCATGAGGAGGAAGGACAGGAACTGAAGGCTGTCATCCTTGACAGGGACTGGCAGAGCACCTGAGTAATTTCACAGGAAGCCTGGGATCAAGGTCACCCACAGGGGTCACCTGGACTCCTCCCCCCCAAAAGACTCTCCATGGGCCTGTCCCCCTACCTAAGACTCTACACTGCCAGCCACTGCTCTGTTATTAAGGTGACCAGACGCCCCGCTTTTGGCGGGACAGTCCCGATTTTTAACAATTTCTTTCCAAAAATCGGGACTGTTTTAAAACACCACGGATGCGGGACAAATTGTTAAAAATCTGGACTGTCCCACCAAAAGCGGGACGTCTGGTCACCTTACCCTTGGGAGGAGATAGCAGACCTTGCCTCTGCTCACCCCGGCTGGAGGGATGAAGGCGAGGAGAGCTTGGGCTCGGCTCGGCACTAGTGTTTCCTTATGCCAAGCCTGTGCCACTTCGGAGTCTCGTGGATTCCTGCATCGTCAGTACAGGCTAGTTTCTGGACAATTTTAACAGCCTCGTGAGTGGCCTCCTGCCTCTGGTGTGCTCCCCACCTCCCGCACCTCCTCCCCAAGTCACCTTTCTGACACACTCCGTGCTGGGACCCATCAGTAGCTCCCATTGCCCTCAGGAGAGAATCCAAGAGCCCAGCTTGAATTCGGGGGCCTTTCACACCCTGCTCCTGCCTACACCCCACCTCCCCGCTCCTCTGCCCCTACCACACCAAACTTCTCTTGCTGTTCCTTGAAAGAGCCTGCTGCGTCCTGCCTCGTGTCTCCACTCATGCTGCCCCCTCCAGGCCCCTCAGGGTAGTCCTTCTGCTTTGTGCCTGGCAAACGCCTCCTAGATCTCTGGGGCCCAGCTCAAATGTCATCTCCGTGGTGAAGCTCTCCCTGCACCCCTCCTGCCACACACAAACATCACCCCTCCCGCTGGGCCCCAGCAGCCCTGGGAGCACGACACAGCCATCGCAGCTCTCCTGAGGGATCTCAGTCGGGGTCCTGGCATGTCTCCTCTCCTAGATGGGAGCCAGGCAGCACTGTGCCTGTACATAGTTAATCATCAGCCCTCAAAAACAAGCCCCAATTGGTAGTGTTTGCTGATTTTCATGCTGTAAAGAACTCCCATCAGTGGCCAAGGCCAAACTACCAACTGAATGTGGAGTTGGGGACACACAGTTGGTTTCAGAGAGCTGGCGTGGGCCAGCTCAGCCAGCGCCCCCTGTGACAGCTCTCCTTGTCCATCGGCTCCCCAGCACCCAGCAAGGGCCTGGACCAGAGAAACAGTGGGAGAAAAGCAGAGCGAGGAATGGACGGGTGGGTGGGTGGGTGGGTGGAGGATGCTAGAAACAGCCTGTCCTTTGCCAGTTACTGCTGCCCGAAATGCCACAGAAGGGAGAGACTCTGCTCAGAGCTGTCTTGCTGAAATGTCTTGCCTGATGTCAGACAGACACCGCCTGCCCCAGCACCAACCACAGTTCTCCCATCACAGATTTATTCCTCTAGGGCTGAAAGGTGCTCGTCCACCAGGAGCCCCGAGGCGCTGATACATAAGTGGGACTGCAGTCCCTGTGAATTTCACAGTGCCCCGGCCCCGCCCTCATCCTTCAGACCCCCTAACTGGTATCTTTGTCTCTGACTGGTCCCCTACCATTTCTCCTGGCTGTATTCTTTCCAGGGAGATGTTTTTCAACCCCAAATCTGAGACTGCAGGGAACTGGACAAGAGGACAGAGCCTTGGGCCCGTATCTACAAAGGCCTGCTCCTGGCAGGATGGGGCCTGGAAGGGTCGAGTGGGGGAGAGGAGTGCATTGGAGGTCAAAGGTGAATGACACCGAGGACCTGCTGAGCATCTAACTCTGCCAAGGTCTGACCTTGGCCCAGCTGGACAGAGATCAGTGCCAAAAACTACTCCTGGGCAGCCCTCCTCCCACTGCGCACTGACCCTAGTGATTAAATGGACTAATTGGCTCTAACGCCTGCCTGGGGTCTTCACTCTAGTTGTGATCTGTGTTTTCACTCTGATTAATGCAGGGGAGGGAGCATACTCTGAGACCCTAGGACACTGGCTAAATTTGATAACCAATCTGAGGGGCTGAGCCAGGCCATCCTCGGGGAGAGCAGTTTGCATTTGCCGTTGCCAACTTAAAACTTCGGTAAACCCCAGACAATGTCCCATGGGCCTGATGAGCCAGATTATGAGGGTCGTGGGGTGGCCCACTGGTTTTTACTTCCTGGTGAAGCTGCCCCAATGAGCATAATCCCCAGGAAGCTGGCCTGGCCTGGGTTCCATATAAGCTTATGGATACAGAGTTCTGGAGCCTTCCTGGACCCTGCACTGTCCGGGCTCTCCCTGCGTGACAGGGTCCCTCCCTGCCCCATGTCACAGCTCTTCCAGGGCCAGGATGGCTGCTGCTGCTGTGGCATCAGGTCAGGGCTGGCAGTGCCCCGGCCCCAAGGTTCCACTTGGGGAGGACAGCCTTACCTTTGTTAAAGAAGTCACAGTCGTACGCTGAAAGAGAGAGAACAGCCTTCTTAGGAAGCTGGAACAGATGGCAGAGCCAAGGCCCCAGCACCCCAGCACTTCCTCCTTCTCCAAGGAGCGGACCTGGCCTGCCTCCTGAACTCCAAGATTCAGGCCTGGGCATTGTGTTCCGATATCTTGAGCTGTAGGAAATACAATGGCTCCTCTCTATACGCCTCCCCCCCCCCCCCCCCCCCCCCCCAGCTCAAAGCTGGCCCATAGGAGGCACTGAGCGTTTATCAAAAGAAAGAATGAATGCATGTTGAGAAGAAGGGTATGTTTTGTGCGGCCCCACATGGCAAGATTAGAATCAAGGGGTGGGAGTTCCAATCGGAAATGTTGCATAAGGTCGCAGAGGAAAGCAAGCACCAGACAGAAGTCAGTCTGTCAAGAACCTTGGCTGGAAAGGAACCAGGTGACAAGATCAAAATCAAAATCTAAGATCCCTGAGTGCAATTTCCACCAGGCTTTCACAAGCTCCTGTAAGCGTGTGCTCAGCGCGCCCTCTAGTGGCCTAGTCTAGCAACACAACCTTTCCTCCTAGGCTCCTCAGTCACAGTCAGTGGGGTTGGAATAAGCTGGGGACCTTGAAAAGGGCATCTAAATCCAGGAGCAAGGCTATGAGGAGCCAGTTGGGTAGACCTGGGCTACGTGAGTAGGGGCTTCTCCATTCATAGGTGTGATCTGAAGAGAGCCACCAGCTCTATCCCACAGCCCAAACCCCCTAATCAACACTAAAGGGTCAGAAGATTGATCTGCTGTGTTGCTATGGGCAAGTACCTGCCTCTCCTCACCTGTGATCAGAAAACTGAACTAGAAAACTAGAAGATCTCTGAGCGTCTGGTTTCAGGTGTGTATCAGGCTCATAGCAGGTCACCCAGGATTGTCAAGAGCCGGCTGTCTAAAGTCAGGCCTAGTCAGCTGTGCACACTGGGACAAGTTATATAACCTTTCTGTCCCTTAGTGCCCTCCTCTCTCAGATGGGACCACAGCTAGCATCTGCCCCATAGACTTGTGATGCTGGACTAGGGTAAGGCAAGGACTCACTTCAGTACAAGATTAAGGAGGCATCAAAAATTTCAGTAATCAATTTCTATATATGTTCATCAACATTTTTTAAATTTCAAAATTAATGCAAAATTCCCATGATGAATAAAATATCAAAATTTAAAAATAAAGATAGGATGAGTGACAGCACCTTGTCGAGTGATACTGGAGCCCGAGGAAAAGGAAAAATCAATACTACTACTAACGTATGTGAACTTGAGCATCTTATTTAATCTTTCTCTAACCTGTTTCTTCAACTCTAAAGCAGGAATAAACAGTCCTCTTTATAGGGCAGTTGGTAAAGAACCTATAATAATAAAAGCGTGATATGCTAATTAGATCAGACAGCCAAATGATCTTCCAAACAACCTTCCAGACAAAGTTGGGCCTGTGAGAGCCCTTTGCATGAATTTTGTACACCGGGCCTCTAGATAATGAGTGATGCACACAGAACAGTTGGTGCCTGGCACAGAAATAAGTACTTAATGAATGCAAGACAGAGTGATGGTGTTTGTCTCCCTCCCCTCTCCCCTGCCCCCATCTGCCCACAGAGGGCCCCACTCTCCCCCTCAGGTGATTGGACACTCACGGCAGAGACGCGGGGTCCGCCAGTCGATGGCCACCCCATGCTGGCAGCACTGGTGGGCATAGGCGGACACGCTGGCACAGAAGCACTCACAGTCACCGCCCCGGCTACACCCACAGGTGTCCGTTAGGCAGTTTGAGTAAAACCAAGTGACATCAACCTAGAGGAGGTCAGAAGTCAGAGGTCAGAGGACAGACCATGAATGTTTGCCCGGAAGCTTCTCAGCTGATGCCAATCAGCCTCAGGGAGCAGCAGAAACACGAAGGGACCACAGGTTGGCGTGAGCTGCTGTGCAGGGTCAGGGCCTAAGCCATTGGATCCCAGGCCTGGAGGTGTGGCTGAGGAGCTGACTAGCGTATGAACTGCCAGCCCAGGCAGAGACAGTTGCCTTGGGGGCCTGGAGGCTGCAGAACAGAGCTGAGCCCCAGCCCCTGCAAGAGGGTGTGGGGTTACTGTCCAGAAGAACTTCCTGCCCGGGGACGAGCCAGGTGGAGATAAGCTCGAAAGGGCACAGCTCTGTCTGTCTGTCTGTCTGTCCTCCTGGGTTGTCTGGGGAAACAGGACAGACTATTTCATCCAAGCTGGAGGCAAGGTAACGGCAGCGATGCGTCTCCCCCTCTTAGCCTGAAGTGTCTCTCCCAAGGCATGATGGGTGTTGGGGTCTGAGAGCAGGAGGGATCCTGAGGAGAAGGGTGGGGTCAGGAGTGGCCTTGGCTGGGGGCCACTCACCACAGGGTGGCAGGTCTCAAACACCTCGCTGAGCAGGACGCTGCACTCCTTCTTGGCAAACGGTTCTCGGAGAGGATTCAGGACACACGTGTCCCGGGCATCGAGGGTGTCTGGGCACTGAGGGCAAAGGCAGGGCTGTTGACCTCCCTACCCCCCCAAACTGCCTGTTGCCAAATGTGGTCACAGACTCTTAGAGTGAGCTCCTGATCCCATCTCCTGGGGTTCATGTGCTTGTATAATCCTCCTGTGAGAGTGGGAGGGGCCTAGAGCTCGCTTTAAACCAACAGAAGACCGAAAAGGAGACGGATGGATGTGGTTCTGTGTCTATGACTGCACGACTCTGTTGCATTATGTGTAGATCCCATCTTGCTGGAGTCTCTCCAGACAACAGCCAGCAAATAATTGAAGCTCTCCATTCCATGGTGGCAAAGAACTGAACGCTATCGACTGCCATGGGAGTGGGCGAAGAAACAAATCCTCCATCCCAGCCTCCGAATGGAAGCCCAGCCGAAGCGGACAGCTTGACTGCAGCCTGCGGTACCTGAGGCAGAGGACCAGGCAGCCATGCACGAACTTCTGACCCAGATCTTACGTGTGGCTGGCTGACAGCCATTTAGCCCGCGGGACTGTTGCTGCACAGCTATAGATGACATGATTTCCGATGTCCGCCGACCCTCCTCCCTCAGGACTACATTTTCACTACCGCCTCCCCGGGAAACGGCCAAGGGGAGTAGCAGGAAAGAAATTGTGGTGGAGTGGGTGGAAGGAGGGGAGCAATAAAGGTTAGTCCACCACTCAGCTTCGCCAGGATGCGAGTAGGGCAGAGCACAGCTTTCTGAGGCTGAGAGCAGCCTTGTTCTGCCTTAGGATGACACTGAGCTCCAGGCCATGACTACCAGCTCTCCTGACACCAGTCCACAGAGGCTCATCCCTGTCTGCTCCCCAACAGAGAAGTAAGGACCCAAATGACTCAGTCCAGGAAGGCGACTATGTAACCCTCCTCCCCACCCTCCAAGGCTGCCCCACAGCAGTCATAACTAATCAGCTTTCCTTCCAGCCGAGCCTGACACAGGTCTTAGACATCTCTCTGCGTAGCACTCCCAGCAGCCTCTTCTCGAGGGTCAGATGAGGCCATACCTCTCCTGGCACAACCCCTTCACAGAGGACCGGAGAAGATGGGACTTGAGGTTACCCAAGTCACTGAAGATCCAAGACAAGAACCCAGGTTCCATGCTCACAGCTTGGCAGCCTCGGTCAGACATGTCCCGAACCTCTGGGACACCCTCTGCTGCTGTCTACCTCTGCTGATACTGTTCTCCCTTTTCAGAGGTCTCTTCTCTGGTATATTCATTCTTCCAAATTTGTCCTGTTCTTTAAGTACCTCACTAGTTCCACCACCTTCAGGAAGCCTTCTCAAGTTGCCTCAACCCACATGGGTCTCTCTTGGCTTCTCCTCTGTGCCAGACCTAGTGCCAGGCCCTGGGGGCACAGATGTGGGTAAGATGGGGATGCTTCAACAAGCCTCGCCTTCCTGCTAGGTGGTCATCTCTCCTAGGACAGATACTGTCCCTTTCCAAGTCCCCACCTCCCCCCACTCGCCGCCCCAGAGCCTGATCCAGGGCAGGTGCACTGATTTGTGAGATGGGATGGCAGGTGTCCCTGGGCCCTAGGATAGCCTGGGCTGGGGATGTCCAGTTCCCTTTTGCTTGACCTGGGCCAGGTACTCTCGTGCAGGCCAGGGCTCAGCTCAGGGAGGCTTTACCTCAACTGCAGCCCAGCTGCTGCCAAACTCCTGGGGGTTCGTTAACTCTAAGTTCTCCGGGGTCCTCATCTCATTAATGGTTTTTAAGTCGAAGTTCCCACAGAGCCCCGCCAGCTGGCCCTGAAAGTAGAGAGGATACCATATCAGTTGTAGGCTCGCCAGGAGTGGGTAGGGGGTCACCACGCGCCCAGGAGTCTATCAGGAGCCCAGAAGCAACTACTAGGATCCCAGGATGAAGAGGACTAGGAGAAGGGTCAGAGGAGAAGGTGTGGGGAGGACAGGACAGAAGGCATGATGCTGCTGCTGGCTCCCCCGTGAGGGTACAGCACACCCATGGACACCCAGTGGCTCGGCTCAGCCCCAGGCAGGAGCAGATGGCTCCTTGAAGGTCACTAGTCATATGACTACCTGCCACTGTGGCCCAGCCTGGATGTGCACTGTGGTCCTCTGGTCCCATAAGAGGGTGATTTGCTCCCGCGGGAAATGCACCAGCGTGAAAAACCCTGCTCGCCACGTGTGGACCTCTTGCTTCTTGTCCAGGAAGCTCTCGTGACTCTAAGGCGACAGAGATGGTCCTTCCTGAGGCCAAAGTGTCTCCCAGCACCTGGGGCAGCTGGGTCCGGCTACAGGTCACTGCCCAACCCCAGGACTTCACCAACTCCTACGCCTCCCTCACACCGTGACATTGACCTCTGTGCTCCTGACCCTGGCCAAGGTACTCAATCTGAGCCGCTGATTCCAGGGCTCCCAGAGAAATTGCTGTGGTAAAGAAACTAGTCCTCTGCCCTCAACCCCTGTCAACCTGCCACGTGTCCCTACCACCTTCACCTGCGCCGGGCCTTACGGGATTTCCTGAGTCGTCATCAAAGATGATGAGCGAGTTCCCGACGTTGATGGAAATAAATTTCCTGCAGATGATGCCAGAGCTGTAGCAGTTTACATTTTCTACAATCACAGAGAAGCTGACGTTTGATGTGCTCTGAGGAGAAAACAAATTAGTTTATTGAAACTGGTGAGAGAAAGGGTCTGCTGAGAGGCACAGGCATGGAGGGACATGAACCCTGAAGTGGTTTTCAACTCACTGCTACTTCTTACAAGCTGTGTGACTTTGGGCAACCTCCTCAGTGTTTGGAAGTTCAGTGTCCTTTTGGGGGCATCTAGTGCAGTGTTTAGCATGTGATGATTCTCCAAAAAGTATCTGATAGATGAATGAATGGATGAATGAATGAATGAATGAATGAACAATAGGATGACAGGCATGTAGGGGAAGGGACACTATCTCACATATAGTGATAATGGTAGGTGGCAGTGTAAGCCTTTCTGGAGGGCAATTTATAGACATGAAGCAATATTTTACATGTACATACTTCTTACAGCAATTTCACTGCTACAAGTCTAGAGATACTTTCACAAAAGTACTCATTGTGCATTTAAATATTGGCAACAGCCTAATATTCATCAATGAGGGAACAATAAAACAAACTAGAGCAGAATTCTCTGCAGAATTCAATAGGAAGAAGAAAGAAAAAGTATGCACTATGTGAGATAATGTTCAAGGTATACTGTTAAGTGGAAAAAAAGCAAATTGTAGAAATTTATCCATATAAATGAAACAAACTGTGTGTATGTGCATGTGTGTGTGGTGAGAACTAATCTTGCAGGATTTATACCTGTTAGGAACAGGGAATGAGAACCAAAAATAGATGAGGAGGAATATTTGTTTTTAACCTGTACTATTATATTATTTTTAAATGTTAGTGAAGGTTAAATATTAGATTTGAAATTTAAAAGACAAAATGGGGTCTGTGGAGCTTTGAAATTATGTGCCCCATAGATAGGACTCATTCCATAAAAGGTTTATTATTATTGTATGAGAGGCCTGGCACACGAAATTTGTGTGTGGGTGTGGCCTCTAGGCCTGGCCTGTGATCAGGGCCATTTTCCCTGGCTGCCAGCAGCCGGCCCCGCCCCACACTGCCACCCTGTTCACTATTGGGGGATCAGAGCCTGCCAGCCAGGGGGAGGGACCAAGAAGTGATAAGTGCGCCTCATAATGACTGGTCAAGCAGTCGTTCTGGTTGTTCTGCTGTTTGGTCAATTTGCATATTATATATATATATATATATATATATATATATATATATATATATATATTTTTTTTTTTTTTTTTTTTTTAATGAAATAGACTGGCCCTTAGCAAAACCAAGATCCCCTGATTGTGTCTCTGGCACCCTTCCACCTACCCTGCTGGTACCGTTTCCTCCTCCTGGAGGGGATCCTGCTTCTACTGTGCCCCGCCCCATCGCCATTCCTCTTCCTCCACGTGATTCCATAAGTACCACTCTCCAGTCAGACTTCTTAGTTCAAACGCGATCCAGCTCTGCCACTGCCTGGCAGTGTGACCTTGGGCAACAGACCTAACCTTTTGAAGCCCCAGTTGCTACATCTACTAGTATAACATGGAGGTCATAACTATAACTATCTTGAAGGGCTGCTGTCAGAATGAAGTAAAATAATCCACAAACATTGCTCAGCAGACCACCATGCACATAACAAAAGCTCAGAAAGCACTAGCTCTTACTATAGACAGAAGAACACTTAGACCCAATGGGACAAGGTTATAATGGTGAGTGAGCAGGCAGTCGAGCATTTTATGACTGGTGAACTCTGTCTAGCCTCTGGCTTGTTCCTCACAATTTCTTTCCACCTCTGGATGAGCCACATCCAAGGGCTTAGATCCCCCCACCACCCAATTAGGGTCACACTGGAGTCCAGAGCAACACCAGGCCCTGACAGCTCTACAGCCTCAGCTGCCCTGGGTCCACATCGAGCCAGCTGGGCAGATGCATCCAGGAGCTCACCTTGACCAGGTGCACCTTGCATGCGCCCACGAAGTCAAACGGGAGCCCGTCAAACGTGCGGTAATGCCGGTCGCCATAAGCCGTGCAGGTGGCGGCACAGGGATGGAGGGCACACTGGAAGGAGCCTTGCTGGCACACGCTGAAACACATGCACCCAGACCAGCTGTCAGGGCACCCACACCCCCGAATATCCTTGACGGAGACATTGCCTACTGAGCTCTCACTGTGTGCCCGTGGGCCACACAAACATCATCAGCTCCCACAGAAGCCTGGAGGGTGGGATTGTGAGTTCCTTTATGTAGGAGACACCACCCTTGGAGCACATAGCCTGTGCACACTCACATGTGCACACATTCATTAGGGTGAGAGGAAACCTGAGTCTAGGAGACGCTCCTCAGCCTACAAGAGACAGAGTTCAGGAGAGCTGAGGGGCTGGGAAGGGCTCGTACAGATCACATTCATCTCTGAAACACCAGACCAGGGTCAGGGTCCCCGGCCTGACCCAAAGCCACTTTATCCAGGGTCTTGTACCCAGCCTGACCCCTTTGGACAGTCACTGGAATGTGATGTGGGACTAGGACAGGACATGGGTTCCACTGGGTGGGAGGCTCCATTGGAAAGAGCTGAGGCATCTTAGTCCTGTCTCCTTCCCTTCCCCATCTTAGCCCCACTGCTCTAGCTGATAGGCTTTGGTCCTTGGCCAGAGAGTGGCTGAAGCCAGGGCTCAGGGGCCGCTGAGCTGTTCCCTGGTCCCAGCAGGGCTGCCTCCATCCTGCAGAGACATTGAAGGCTGGAGGAGCACCAGGCCTGTCGGAGCCCTGGAAAGCCCAGGCTGGAACCTCTGAGGCACGGGACAGAAGTGGCCGCAATAGAAGCTGCCCAGCCTGTTGAGAGGCCTCATTGATGGTGAGAATGCAAATGCTCACACACACACACACACACACATATATATATATATATATATATATATATATATATATATATATATATGCATACCTGTATACATACACAAATCCATAATTGTATATATTCACTAAGATATTCAAGTTTATGAATGGTCACCTGTTCATATACATGCACTTACATACACATTCATATATACACTCTATGCATTTTGGATTTCTGCCCACACTTACGCATTTATATAAATATGCAAACACATCATCAGGTTTACAGATACGTATGTATACATTTATATACATGTCTGAACAAATCACATTTGTGTAAATACCCACAAAAACACCCCTAAAATTCTTTCTATGCATACGCTTATATATGGAGGCAAAACCCCTGCAAGATAAGCATGGAAGGGGAATGCTAGATTATGCTCATGATCCTGCATCCCATATCTAGCCCCTGACCCAACTCCCAGTAAAAGCTAGAGTCTAGATGGGGTCTTCACTTACCAGGTATGGCAGGGAGACATGACCTGGTCCCCTGGGAAATACTCCTTCCCCTTCCAAGTGCACGGGCACTCCTCTGGCAGGAAACATGCATCCCCGTGTCTGAGGAGGCTGTAGGGACACAGCAAGCAGGTGGTCAGGAGAGCACCTTCCCATTTCTGCCACTGACCACCAGGGGGCAGATGCTCAAAGCAGGAGCTGCTAAGCTGCAGTGACTTGGCAGCTGAGGTTCTTGGGTGATGCACCTGGAACCAGAGAGGAGGGAGTCTGATTCCAGGGGGGTGTCACCTGAGAACTGCCCTCTTGCAATCTGGGACCCCTCGGGGGATGTTGGAGAGCCAGTTTTAGCCCAATCCCCACAGGCCACGCTGAGGGACTATACTGGTGCACAAATCCATGCACCGGGCCTCTAGTAAATAAATAAAATCTTCAAACACCAATATCAGGAACAAAGAGGAGACAGCACTGCATACCCTACAGATATTAAAAGGAAAATAAGGCAATATTTATACAGTGTCAAGCCAATAAAGTTGACAACATAGATGCAATGAACAACAAATGCTTATGAATAAGTTCAGTAACAAATGTGCAAAAACCTTTATGTGAAAACTGAAGCATGGCTGAGAGAAATGAAAAAAGACTCCACAGATTAATTGATAACACCATGTTTGTGCATTGGAAGACTCACAAGTGTGACGTGCCAGTAGACCAAATTGATCTACAGATTTAACAAAATCCAAGATGCTCTTTGGTAGAAATCAACAAGCTGATACTAAATTTACATGGAAATGCAAAGACCTAGCAGGGCCAGAAGACTTTGAAAAGCAACAAAGTTGGAGCGCTATCACTTTCTGATTTTAAGACTTCCTATAACGCTTTAGAAATCAAGACAGTGTGATATTGGCCTAAAGAGAGAAAAATAGATCAATGAGACCAAACAGAGAGTCCTGAAATAGACCCACGTTTCTACAGTCCATTGATTTTTTTTTTTTTTTACAAAGGTGACAAAACAATTTAATAAGGGAAGGAAAGTCTTATTTTAAAAAAAATGAGGCTAGAACCACTAGATATCCATCAGAGAAAAAAATAAAATAAAACGACTCCATTTTGTAACATATACAAAATGTAATAATTTTAGATAGCTTACAGACCCAGATGGAAAAGCTAGAATGAAACATAGAAGAATATCTTTGCAACCTTGGAGTTGGCAGAGATTTCTTAGGACACAGACAGCACTAATCCTAAAAAAATAAATGACAAATTAGGCATTACCAAAATTTAAAACTTCTGCTCACTAAAAATCTTCAGACATATGAAACACATTACGTAAATAAACAGGCAAACCACAGACTGGAAGGAAATATTTGCAATACTTACGTTGGACAAAAGGGCTTCAGTCCAGAATATAAAGATATATAAAGATATATATAAAGATATATAAAGATATATAAAGAACATCTACAACTCAATTTTAAAAATTGGCCAAATGAAAAATGGGCAAAAGACTTGAATGGACACTTCGCAAAGGAAGATGTACAAAAAGCACATGAAAAAGGGACTCATCGTTAGTCATGAGGGAAACACAAATTACAACTGTGCTGAGCGATGACTGTGTTCTCACTGAAATAACAAAATAATAAAAAGTCAGAAAACACCAGTGTCAGTGAGACCGGGCTGCGGCCAGCACTCTCCTGCAGTGAGAGTGTATGGTTGTTCCAGCGCCTTGGAAAATTATTTGGAAGTTTCTCATCTAATCACACAACAAAGCTACCCTGGGGCCCAATTCCATGCCAACCTGCTCATCCAAGAGAAAGACAGAGTAGCCTTATTCAAAATAGCCCCAAACTGGAAACAGCCCAAACAGCCATCAACTTTGAGTGGATAAATGAATTACTGTATATTCAGACAATGGAATACTGCTGAGCAATAAAAAGAAACAAATGACGGGGAAGCGTAGCCATGTGGATCAACCTCGAAAACGTATGCAATGAGACCATGGCAAACGAGGTGGGAGGAACCACCTGGGAAAGGCATAGGGCATGAGGGATTTTTTTTTAAAGTGACAGGAGTGGCTATAGTTTAAGAGGGGTGTGGGTTACAAGAAGATATAGATTTGTCAAAGCTTAGTATAGCTGTATACTTAGTACAGCTGTATACTCAGGGGACAAGTATACCACTGTACTGTGCATTTTTATTACATATAAATTATACCTAAGTTTTTAAAAATTAAAAGAAAAACAACAACAACAACAGTGAGGCACCAAAGGCTGACTGGAACCTCCATATTTAAGGGGGACCCACCGTTTTCTTGGGGAATCCCTCAAAGGTCAGTTTCTTTTGTTAGTTTGTCTTATTTTGCCCCAGCCAATTGCATAGAGAAGAATTCTCTTTCATCTCTGGCCTGGGAGGCTACAGCTTTGATGCCATCGACCTGGGACCCAGGCTGGGGGACCCAGTAGGTTTTCCTTCCATCTCCCAGTTTCCACTCCATCTCTCATCCTTCCTTGTCCCCCAAGATCAAAGCCTCAGATTTGGTTTCTCTAGAAACTCTTACTACCTCTCTCCTGCTGGGTGGCACCAGGGCAGTCTCAGGACCTGCGAGGGTGGGAAGGTGACCAGTGGTTTAACTGCTCCTGACAGGACTTGCAACTCATCTGCCTGTCTTCCTGCCACCACCCCATTTTCTGGGATTCCTGGAGCCTCCTGTCCTAACATTGTGGACAGGAAGTAGGTTGCTGTCCTGGGTGCCCAGGCATCACCTCTGCTCTCAAGGTCAGTTTCCACACACCCAGCTCATTCCTCCTTCGAAAACGATTGACCCATCTGGTGCCCCTGTCACTCCATAGCTGCTCTCCTTGTTGCTGGGGATTTATACTTTATTTATCCATTACCAGCATTTCATTGCGATTTGTGGGAGGAAGCAGTGGGGGAAGGCTTGTGCTCAATCCATTACGTTTTCCTTGAAGCCACCTTCCTAAGCCTCTGAATATTTATGTGTAAAATGAAAACAATGGCACCTTCCTCCCAAGGTCATTATGAGGATTTAATTATAGACTTGGGCACACTGCCTAGCGCCAGGGATGGACACAGTAATATTGTTTTTTTGCCCCTCCTTCCCCCATTATTGCATCAGACACCAGCAGTGGGCTGGCTCATTGCCTTCCACCTCCAGCCCCAGGCCCCAGGCTCTAGACGCTTCCTCAGAGGTCTTTCCTGCCACCCACCATCCATTGCTCCCTCCTGCCCTCTGCAGGCCTGCCTGCATCCCTGAGCACTGCTTCCTGCCCACCACAGAGAGGAGAGTGCAAAGACTTGGAGCTTTGGCTTCTGTCCTCAAGGTGCCCTCAATCTGTGGAGTGCCCTTTCCTTAGCTCTTAAAGGACCCTCTTGTTCCAAGGCCCCCTCGGGGGACAACAGCAAGTGCATGGGATCCAAATGAAAGAAGACTCATGTTGAGTGCCTACTCTGTGCCACTAAAAGATGTGGAAACTGAGCTTCAGGGGCTAACTCACCCAGGAGGTGGTAGATAGTACACCACCACTGGGCTAGACCGCCTAGTGGCTCAGGCCCCTTGGAGTACCACAGCCGACCTCCGTGGCCCCTGCAGTGGCCAGGTCCTTTGCAGCACTACACAGCACTCAGAGTTCTTAGAGACATGATGGAGAGAGGCCTGGGGCCAAGGGGCCCAGAGGGTCCCCAACAGGGCTTGTTAGGACAGTACTTGGGCATCATTAGGAACCTTATCCCAAATCCCAGGAGAATTTCATAACCAGTAAAGCTCCAAATGACTACCTCTTCCTTTCCCCACCTTAGAAGTCTTGCCCCCCCCCCCACCCCCTCACTTCTGTTGGCTGCCAGGCCTGGCCCATGACTCCCAGCTGACCACTGACTTCTGCACAGGCTGAAGGACACAGCCCTGCAATGCCAAGTCATGGCACCATCTGTCTTCTCAGCCCAGACTGGAAGCAAGACCAGCATCAGGAATGAGCACTGGCAGAGCTGGGTACGGGGCCCCTGTAGCCACCTGTGTACAGGGCAACCCACAAAACCCACCTCGTATGGACCTCACAACTTTAATGCTGCCTGGGGGAAATGGGTGGGCCTTGCTTTTGCGAGGATTGTAGGGGCACCAGGCTGTCACCAGAGGGCTCTGTTCAGACCTCTGTCAGGGAAAGAGGTTGGGAGCTGAAACAGGGTTTACTCTCTCATGGCCTTGAACTCACTGGACCTCTAGAGCCTGCCACACCCCACTCAGCGCTTCAACTTCAGTGCCTTGTTTAATCCTCACAACAACCTGGTCTTACTATTGTTCCCATTTCACAGACGTAAAACAGCCTCAGAGAGGCCAGGCCCCTTCCTTATCTGCTGGTAATAAGCAGGGACAGTTACACTCCACCCCCCACGCTCCTGCCCTCTCTCAGACTCCTCACTGGCCATTAGATGTTGTCACAGGCCAGCCCTGGTCCAGTGTCTGCCCGCAAGGCTGTGTGAGGTTTTCCCTGACCCTCATTCCACCTCACGGTCACAGAGCGGGAGACCATGGCAGCACAGATACCTACCCTTGAGGACAGGCGCAGCCTGAGAGGCAGGGGCCCCGGGCTGGCACGCTCAGGTTCAGCAGCTGCTGCTCGCACGTCCTCTCTCTGCTCAGCTCGGGGTCAGTGTGCAAGTCACTGCAGTTCACGAAGACCTGGCCCACTGGGCAGGCAGCGGCTGAAAGAGGAGAGGGTGGGTGCTAGAAGGAGCACGGGCACGCAGCAAGATGCTTGGAACATGTGGGCCTGGGGTTGGGGTCCTGGGCGGCAGGGTTGGCCAGGGAGATGAGGGGACCCAGCACCTGGGAGATGCAGGGAGAGATGGGCCCTGATGCCCTGATTGCTTCTGGACATTCCTTGGGTTCCCATGTGCACATTCCACATGGAGAGGAGGGATGTGTGGTGTCCCTCAGCAGGACAACCTCCTCAGCTACCAGCTCCAGCTACCGAACATGTCTTCCCCATCTTTGCAAGCACTGCTCCCCCACTTCACATGTGTTTTCTTATTTAATCCTGTAACAGATCTGTGAGGTATTCTTACACCACCACCACCACCACCCTCTCCCCCACCCAATATCCCCATACAATGGAGAGAAACACTTCTGCTTGCAAAAGGCATGATAGAGAGGAAGTGCCCCAGAGGGCCGAGGAGAAGAGCTAAAAATAGGGGAGCCATGCAGTGTGGCGGGGTGTCCACAGGACTTTTAGCAACAGGAAGTCAGTTCCCATTCCCCGTATTTCTATAGCATAATCCTCTCCCTCTCTCTCTCTCTCTCTCTCTCTCTCTCTCTCTCTCTCTCTCTCTCTCTCTCTCGCCAGGCCTTCCATCACACTGGCTGTGCACATTCACACTTGTGGGAGTGATCTCCAGGAAAATCAGTAAAAGGGAGCTGAGGTTCATGCCAGCCTGGGATGGAGCAGGGAGAAAGGCATAACCACAGGAGATAAAAGTCCCAAAGAGGGAGTGATCCAAAGCCAGAAATAAAAAGAAGACACTTCAGGAATATACATGGAGCATGGGGAGGACGCGGAAGTCTAGGTTACTTACAAAAAAGCTAACAAAGGCTCAGAGAGGTGAAGTGAGTTACTCCGGACTGCACAGCCAGCGATGGTGGGCAGGATGTGAACCCAGGCTGCCTGACTCTGGAGGCCCCGCTCTTTGCCGCCTGCCATATTAGTCTCCGGTCCCTTCTGTGCTGATCTCCTCCCTCAGTGGCCTCCTCTGCCCAAGAGACCTTCCCCAGTCTCCTTCTACCACCTTCAACCCCCTCACGGGGTGACCCATCACCGGGCCACCTCACCCCCATCTCTATGGCCTGGGGACGTCTCAGAGGCCAAGGCTGTCCTCCCCACCTCTGTGACCCTCATGTCCAGCACCCACCTGGGCAGAGAGTCTGCCTCAGGAGACATGTGATGGCTCAGGCCCAGGAAATCCAGGACCCGGGGGACCTCCAGGGACAGTCCAGACACCAGCTGGCCCCCGAGAGAGACAGTCTCAGGCTCCCCTAGGGAAGCAGGAAGGACGGGCGTAGGGTGGGACTGAGGCTGGGACAGGACTTCTGGACGCCACCCTCCAAGCTGGAGTCTTTCTCGAGAGGGCAAGGAACACAGAAGGCTCAGTGCAGGGCAAGATTGGGGGGGGGGGTGGCCGCCCCCATCTGTTTTTGAGCTCCTCACTCTCCTCTCTAAGGCCCCATTACATGGAAGAGCCCCCTCCCTTCCAGTCCCCGTACCTGGGGCTCGGCTGTCACAGCTCATGACCCCATCTTTGCAGTGGCTGGAGAGAGAGAGAGAGAGAGAGAGAGAGAGAGAGAGAGAGAGAGAGAGAGAGAGAGAGATATGCTGGTCAGCAGACCCAGTCACTGCACAGCCCACACACCAAACCCCAGTCACTGCAGGACCCAGAGACCCGCAGTCACTGCCCCCAGATCCCTCCCGCTGCCTGTCCCTGGCTCCTGTGCAGAGGTGAGTGCCATCCATGAGACGTTCTGCTCAGATGCACTCTCCTCAGTTAGCAACTTCCACTGACAGAGTAACAGCAGCACAGCTACACAGGGAACTCACCAGTGGCCCAGAGACGGAATGTCGCTGTCTCCCGGGGGATAGTCCACTCCTTGGAAGTGGCAGGAGCACTGGTTCCTATAAAACCCAGTGAGCGGATGCAGGAGCTGAGGCGGGGATTGCCAAGGACAGGGACTCACTTCTCTGCCAGTCAGGGGCAGAGGGACATCTAATGGCATCTACTGTGACATGTGACACATCTCCAGGGAGTGAGGAGGCCAGCCGGCACCAGGGACGGAGGTCATGGGTGGGCCTCAGACTCAAGGCCCACCCGCCGAGCTAGGTCTCCGTACACTCCCAACGCCAACCTCTTTTGGATGTAAAGTCAAGGCCATGCTGCCTGAGCCCATGCTGTGAATGGGGACAGGGCCATATTCTTGTATTGGTCATTCACACCCAGCATCTGTCCTAATTGCTCAGGCCTATGCCTATAGGTCGTCACATATTCTGAGCACCAGGCTAGGCCTCTAAATACAACATGTCATCTGCTCCTCATAGGGAGCCTCACTGTAGGTCATCTGAGGGCAAGGACCGTTACCTCCTCACATGCCTCCCACAGCACCTGTGGGCTCTAGCCAAGGGCAGGCCTAGGAGCAGAGCAGTTGGGGGCTGGAAGGGAAGTCTGATCTCATCCCACTCCCAGGTTTCCAGTCACTTTCTCCTTCTCCAGTCGCCCCCAACCCCCAAACAACGTACAGAGGCTCCCCTCGCTGTCAATACTCAACACTGTGGGCGGGGGGAACTGAATCTCCAGGGAGAATTCTGGAGTTTAAAAAGGCAGGAGTGATTCTGATATTACCCTCCAAAGAGGCCTCTCTCCAGCCCCCACCACTCAGTCCAATATGAAACCATTTTACAGATGGAGAAATGGCGGGGGGGGGGGGGTTAGTGGGGATCAAGGGCCTTGCCTGTCGACCCATGATTCTGGGAGGCTTCCACATCCCATTTGCCTTCCAGCCACACCGAGACCAGGCCTACAGCAGCCTCTGCTTGGAGCACCTGTCCCTCACTTCCCTCAGGTCTCTGCCCAAAGTTGCCTTATCAGAAAGGCCTTCCTTCCATGCTCATCTCAGGTGACATAACGGTGACCAGTCCCACCAAGGACTCCTATTCTCACTGCACTTTGTAGCTCTGATCACCACCAGACCCATAAGTGTCTGTCTGTCTGCCTGTTCTGCACCCCAACCTAGAATGGGAGTGCCATAGGGACAGCATTCTGTTTGCTCACTGCTGAATGTCCTGAGCCTAGAAATGCCGGGCCCACACTAGAAGGCCAATAAATATTTGTGGACAGAGCGGGGAGGTGAGGACAGAGAGACCCTGTTGGCTCTGTGGGGTGGTTCTGTCTTGTGGTCCTCCTGATGTGCAGGTCCTCCTGAAGAGAAGTTAAGATATTCACCCAAAGTCACAGAGCAGGTCAAGGTCAGAGTTGGGGTTTAAACCCAGTGTGACTCCAGAATCCCACTGCCTGTGGGGTAGTTCTGTCTCTGTGGAGTGGCCTGAAGGGCCAGGGATGAGGAGGGAGCCCACCCATCCACCCACCTTACCTACCCCGATCTGCCCTGTGACTGTGAGATGAAGTAGGGGCATCAGAGGGCCAGGCAGGCTTCCCAGCTTCAGGTGCCCTGGAGATCCCAGCCTCCTCCCCGACTGACAGAGGTCAAGCCGACCTGCTCACCTGGGAACACAGAGGTCAGCCTGGGTGTCCAGGTAGGTGTCCGGTGGGCAGGCACAGCCCTCCACACACTCGTCCTCACTGAGGTCACCACCGCAGGCCTCAGGGCCGGCCAGGTCCTGGCAGGTTTGTCCACACAGGGCCACGCAGGGGCTGTACTCCTTGGTGGCCTCACAGGACAGTGCTGTAGTAGGAAATGGAACTGTGCTTTGTCTCCCTTGTCCCCACCACTGCGTAGGGTGGGATCATTATCCTGATGAGGAGAACTGAGAACCAGAGAAGTGAAGACACTCACCCAAAGTCACACAGCAGGTTAAGGTCACAGTTGGGATTTAAACGCAGTCTGACTGCAGCGTCCCACTGCCTCCCACTACACCAGCATGGCAGGGCAGCAGAGCTGGGCCCACCTCCCGACCTCAGGCTGGGCCTTGCCAAAGGTGTATCTTGTTCTTTACAGGGCATTCCTCTTAGGGAATGATATTGGGGGAAGGGTGGAAATCACTGGCCCCTGACAGCCACATACCCACCCCATCTCACACACACACACACACACACACACACACACACACACACACACACACAAAAACTCTGGCCCCTCTCATTTCCATGCTAGTAACACACTCGGCTGAGATCAATTATGCCCCCTTGGCAGCCTCTCATCCAAACGGCCCTCTCTTTGCTTAATCTGGCCGCTGTCCCACTCTTCCGAGTCTCCTACTCGCCAAGGGTCAGGGCAAGTAGATCCCCTGAGCCTGTCCAGTTCAGTTGCTCTCACTGGGGCTGCACACCAAGCCACCTGGGAGTTTTTAAAGATGCTGATGCCAGCTCCCTCTGCAGGTACGTTGTTTTCATTGAACTGAATGTGGCCCAGAGAAGTGCATTTGGCAAAGTTCCCAGGGTGAGTCTAATGTGCACCAACGTTGAGACCCACAGGTCCTATCCAGTCACCTCTAGAGAAACTTTGGCTCAGAGAGGGGTATGGCTTTGTCAGGGACACACAGCAATTACCTATGAAGTGGGCTGGCTTAGAACTCAGGCCTCCTGACTCCCAAGGCTGTTACTTTTTCATTTATTTAACAGACATGTCCCTACAGCTTATGGAGTGGGGCAGAGACAACTAAGAGATGGGAGGTGTGTGGCTGGGTGAGGTGCAGTGGGTATGGGCCAGCTCATGCCCACTGAGCCACACATGCACCTGAGGGCCATGGAGCAGGAGATCTTTAGAAAGCTTAGTCCAGCTCTGACCAGAGTGGTTGCAATGCAAGTGCTGAGAGGTGGGGGTGGGGTGACAGGACCTGGAGTTGGGCTGGAGGTGGGGTAAGATAGGGGTTGGGTGTCACATGTCCCAGGCCTGGGTGACCAAGGAGACCAGGCCCCGGGCTGAGGTGAGAGCAGGAGAAGCCGTTTGCGAGGCGGGATGTCAGGCTGGAGAAGCCTGGGGATGCGCGAGGGGCGAGTTCGGGTGGACACTCCGGCCTGGAGCGCCCGTTCCCCCAGGCCCCCTCTCACGGGTGCACAGTGCAGGGCACTCACCACAGGCTGGCAGGTGGGTGCGGAAGTCGACGGGGAGCCCGTGGCGCTGGCACAGGTGGGCGTAGTGGGCCAGCGTGGCACACAGGCAGGGCTGACCGCAGCGGCAGGCGTCCCGGCGGCACTGCTCGAAGTAGGGCACGGGGCTCAGGTACAGGGAGCAGGGCGCAAACAGCTCCTCCATGAGCACGCTGCAGGCCTGCACCGCGTAGGAGACTGCGGGCAAGGAGGCACAGGCACGAGGCCGGGGGTCAGGCTGGCTGGACCCAGACCCAGGCCCTGCCTCCCTCCCCACAGCTCAGGGGAGTTTGTGTGTGTGTGTGTGTGTGTGTGTGAGTGTGTGTGTGTTCCAGTGTGCATGTCTGGTTGGGAATGTGTGGGTATGGTTTATTAAGTTCGGATGTGAATATATATCGGGCCACTGTATGTGGTATGTGTTTACATGTGTACATGCATTCATACATTGCATTCCACCAGGCATGAACCCATGTGCTGGCAGAAGAAACAGGAGTGAACAAACAGACAAAAATCTCTGCCCTCGTGGAGCAAACATTCTGGTCGGGGGAGAGCATCACTGAACAATTTACATAGCAAAGTGGGAGGAGAAGTCTCTACGGAGAGCGGCCGGGAAAGAGACAGGGTTCGCAAGCTGAAGAAGGAGGGGAAATTGCGGTTTTAAATCAAGGGATCAGAAAGGTCTCCGTGGGAAGATGGTATTTGAGCAAAATCTTGAAAAGGGTGAGAAGTATGTTTTCTGAGGGAAAGGCATCCCAGATGGAGGGAACAGCAAGTGCAGAGGCCTGGAGAGGAGAGGCGGCTGGCTGTGTGAGGAGAGCAGCAAGGGGGCCGGGGGGCCAGAGCAGAGTGGAGGGCAGCGGAGGAGGCGGTGAGATGAGGGGAGTGGACAGAAGATAGGGCCTGATGGGGCCATGGTGAGGACTTGGGCTTTTGCCCTGAGATAAGGGACCCAGTTAGTGCACCTAACAGGGCAGAACGTGAAGCTTCCTGCCTGACAAACCCTCACCGGAGGAAACCCAGTTTCTTAGCAACCCTGCCCAATTGGGCCAGCTGCCTCACGCCCAGGCTCCCATTTCCTATCTCTCAAACCCGTTCCACTGCACCCAGTCCCCTCCCCCCGCCTCACCGGCTTGCAGGTGCATGTCACAGGGATCCAGGGGGGAGCCAGACACCAGCGGGGAGCAGGCAGACAGTGTTTTCCAAGAATTGCCGAAGAGTTGTGGGGTGCTCTCAGGTACACCCACCGGGGACCTGCAGTCAAGACATAGCCACACTGTCCATGGGGGCCCAGGTGAACATCCAGTGTACACCCACGTAAGCACCCTCCTGATCATGTATACACACACACACACACACACACACACACACACACTGACCAAGCATAAGCACATGTGTAAGAGGCACAAATGTACCCACCTGAACTGGAACACCATAAGCCCAAGAATACCACCTGCACACCCCTTTCAAGCAAACACACACTCACACATGGCGCAGGTATGTGCCAGACATGCCAGCAGCCAACGGGGCCTCCACAACCACATGCAAACACAATCACGGCTATGCGTGCGCACACATCACAATGTAACAGGTTCCAAAGGGACTCACAATGGGCCTGGGCCCACACTGCCCTATCTTCTGCACCTACCCCCAGCTCTTGTTTCAGAAAGAGAGAAACAGGAACACTATGAACCAGACTTCTTCCTCCTCTCCCCTCGGGCCGTTCCTAACACTCCCTGCCCTCCCTTCCTCTCTGGGGAGGAGACCGTCACATGAGGGGCAGTAAGGAGAGCAAGAGGGAGAAGCATGGTGTTTTCTAAACATCACCACGGCCAAGGGTCACCAAACTCAGGAAGGGAGCCCTCGGCGTCCATAGGGGGCAGGCTCAGCCCACATTACTGCTCCGGGGCAGCCAGAGTCCTCCAGTGACACGGAGCAGTGCTTCCGCAGAATTCACATTCAGGAGGGTGGCAAGCAGCCCACACAGCAGACCAAGGTCTGCCCCACCAGCTGGCCAGCTGCCCTAACTCAGCCCCTCCAGGCAAGACGGAGCAGAGCGCTGCATTTTAAGTGTGCGTGCATTGCAAAGTGCTCAGCTTTTCCTTGTTACTGATTTTTCCAAGCAAATCTGAATCCTTGTTTCCGGCAGAAGAAAGCCGCTCGCTTGTGTTTCCTTCTGCATCGCCCAAGGCCTGTAACTCAAAGGACTGGCCGGAACCCCCATCCTTCAAGATCAATCCTTCGTCCTTATTTCTGGGAGGCCTGACTACTGTCCCCTCCCAAGGCACTAAACTGCGTCCAAGCCCAGAGAGTCCTTCCTTGACGCTCCATCGGTCCATGGGGAACAGCACCAGGCAGGAGAGTGGAAGGGAGGTTAGAGAGAAAGCAGGAATTCTGCATCACTGGCTCACTGTGAGCTTGCACTCATCTAAAGGTGTTCAAAGGACTGTGTGCATGCATATAAGCCTAACCAGAGGTCATGGACAACAGGGGGTGGGCATTCATGGGAAGGGGTTTGGGATGGGAATGGGGGGATGAGGACAATTATGTGACACCATAATCAATAAAGAAATTTAAAAATAAAAAATAAAGGTGTTCACAGTCAAAGCCAACAACCCAAGCCCCTGCTAATTTTAAGACTTTTGCCATAAAACTGTATTTCTCAAGGTATGCTCTATAGACCTCATAAACTAGAATCATAGGGGTGCTTATCTATAATAATAAAAACATAATATGCTGATTAGACTGGACATCCTTCCAGACGAACTTCCGAAGGAAGCCAAGGCTGTGAGGGCTGAGCCCCTCGCACGAATTTCGGGCATCAAGCCTCTAGTTAGAAATAAGATTCTTGGGCCTTAACCTATAGCAGATTCTTAAAGGGTAGGACCCAGGAGTCAGCATGTTAACAACCTCTGCATCTTCCGCACAGAGAGGACTGAGCCACTGCCTTAAAGAAACATACTCAAGTTTACATACAGAGAAATAAATGATCCATGGAGAATACCAGGCCCATGGAGTTTGGGAGATTAGGATACTTGGCCCTGCGGGCCCAGGGCAGGAGCACGTACAGAAAGTCATCCTGTGTGTTGCCGTTGAAGGTGCCGCAGAGGCCCACGGTGTCCTCCACCCATCGCTGGTCCACCCGCAGGTAGAGCCGCAGGCCCTCTCGGTCGTAGAGCACCCGCACGCCCACGTTGGTCCTCACCCGCAGGAACACGGAGGACAGCCTCCGGATCTCAAAGGCGTCTGGGCACAGAAGCCGAAGGGGGGTGTGGGAAGTTGGGTCACAATGCACCCCACCCCATCTCCCACCCCCCAACCCCCACCACCTGCATGGTGCCCTCTGAGCCTCATACCCAGCCCAGCCCTCACCCACAGTGAGCCCTGCCAAGCGGGTGGTGTGAGGAAATCCTGCTCCAGGATGAAACCAGGACCAGGGGTAACGTTCCGTGGCAGCACCACCTGAGATATTTCCTCTAGCTTTCAATGCCTGTCACAGCTTTGTCTCCCCACTAACTGGTATGTTTCCTTCTCTGGCAAAGGGAATTCCATAACTGCCCAGATTCTCTTCGCAACAGCCACCAGGAAGCTCACAGCATGACTTTGGATTCGGTCATAGCAATTTTAAAGTGTAGATGCAATCGTGGTGAATTGTATGCCCTTTGTGATTTGTATTATACTTCTTTGGCCTCTTTACCCTCACTCCCCTCCATCTTGAGTCCCTATCCTTTCTTTTTTCCTTTTGCATTTTCTCCAGCGCTATTTTACTTCTTAGTAATTTTGCCATTTTTGTTAGTCGTGCTTCCTAGGAGCTACCACAAATCCCTGTGGAATCAGACAGGATAACAGTGATCATTAAACAAATCTGAGAGCGGAGGTGGAAAACAGCTCCATTCATACCCAAGTTAGGAGAGGTCATACTGCTCTGAAGCCTGTCATGTTGGAGTGGGGGCAAAGGTCACTTTAGAGTCCATGATCCATGTCCCTGGGACCCAGGTGCCCCAGCCTGATCCACCCAGGATTAGAGTGGGAGCTCTTGCCCACATGGCAGTGTCTTTGGCCAGAGGAGCCTGGGAGAAGCCTGGGCAGCAGCTCCCAGCCAGCTCTCATCCACCAAAGCCGTACCGTCCGTGTAGGGTGGGGTGACCTTGTACTGGTCAAACAGAAGGACATCTCCCGCTTGGGTCAGGGTCACCTGTCTCCGAGGGTCCTGGTGCAGAATCACTGACACTGACTGGACACAGACTCCATCCTGGTTCTGGGGAGACAGGAAGGCCCATGGGGCAGAATTAGTCTGTCTGTCCTGCTGGTCCTAATAGAGCCCTTCAAGAGCAGAGAATTGAGTGCAATTTGAGGCCAGGTGTAGGCTCCTCATGGTGACAGAGGATATTAAGGGTCTTCTAATTGAATGCCTTCATCTGGGGAATGGGAAGGCAGAAGCTCAGGCTGGAGGTCAGTGACAGAGCAAGGATAATATAAATAAATGTGATAGTCAACACGCAGGCTGTCTATGACACAGAGCAGAAATGGTCCCTGAATGGCCCAAAATCTAGCATCAGAAACACTCCCCACTCCATTACCAACTGGGTCTTCAGTTTCATTCTTGTATAATTGTTTATAGAGCTCTTTCCATGTGCACATCCTGTGAAGTACCAAGCTCCTCTTGGTACAGGGAGGCAGGATAAGAGCTAATATTCTCTGGGCCTCACGTTCTCATCTCTAAAATGGGTAGTAAGCTCGAGCCCATTTTTACCTCTTTGCACCGGAAAAGATCTACACAATCACACAGTGATTAACTTGATAGGTATAGTCCCTGCCCTCGTGGAGAGTATGTATTTGTGGACAGACATTAAATGAATACTGCAAAGCGGTTATTTATCAGTGTGATCAGTGCTGCCCATTGTGCTGTGGAAAGACCCGGCGCCCTGCCCTAAACCCCCTAGCCTTTCTAGGGGCAGAAGGTAGGGGCGGCTGGCGGGATTGTGCCCGGGGTCCCCAGCCCTTACCAGGCCACACGGGGCGTTCTGCAATGTCACTGTGAAGGTGCCCGAGGAACGGCTCTTGGCCAGGATGTACTGACACGTGGCAGGGAACGTGTACCGGCGGCCGTCAAAGGTGGTGAAGTGGATGTCGCCGGTCACTGAACACTCGGCTGAGGACAGAGAGAGGTGGCTGACCCCCGGGAGCTGCCGCGTGGGGATGGCCTCTGCCCTGCAGGCCCAGAGCAGGAGGAGGAGTCAGCACCCTGTCCTCAGGACTCAGGGCAGCGCCTGGAGCCCTGGCCTGCCCTTTGGGAGCCCTGGCCCCTGGGGAGGCGCAGCCCTGCCCTGAACTCCCTCTGATAGGAGACCAGGCTTTGGGCTTGAAGACCAATTCTCATCCAAGCTCCTAACGTCAGGAAGGCCCTTAGATCCATAGAACCCCAGGAAAAATGGGCCCTCGTGGATGGAGCAATCGCTTAACCAGGCAAAGCAGCTCTGAGGAAACAGGGGGAGGGTGGATACACCAAAAACAAAACAAAACTGAGTGACCCCCAAATCCACCGCCCTAGCCCCAACAGCAGGCCTGGCTCCCAGTTTCCCTGCCCTCAATACTGTGAGACTAGGGGAAGGGCGTAGAGTCCAAGGCGGGTCAGGTATACCTGGGCAGACAGATGTGCTGCACACCCACTTGCCCGCAGTGCACGTGCTGAAACAGAGACCAAAACGGCAGGGCTCACCCTTCCTGGACGAGATGCTGGAGGGCGGCGGGGTCCACAGAGCTCCTGCCCCCAGCCCTCAGTTTTCCCATCTCTGACATGGGCGGTGGAGATTCCACCCACAGATGAAATCTAATGACATCTGTGACTCAGAGATGCTGAGTGAGTGCCCTCCTGTCATCAGGGCTCCCACACCTCCAGATGGGCAGCCCTGACGGAAAGCCCTGGGATTTACCAGCTCCTCCCACCCCCAGCAGTGGGCACAGACCAGGCATTGCAGTCTTCTTTCACCACAGAGCCAGTCGGGTACAGGGTCCCGTGGAACTCACAGGGACAGTCAGCCGGTGCCACACAGCTCCCATCCTCGAAGATCAACCCTATGGCGACAGAGAGGCCCACTTCACTCACCTCCGTCCCTGTTCACAAACCTTTCATGGCTCCCAGATCCTGTGATCAGGATTCCTACACTCAAGCTCTTGCACCACTGAGCCCACCTTCAAACGTCCTCCTGTATAAAATCCTCAGCTCAGGCCACACCTGAACTTCCTCTGAGCAAATCATCTCACCTCCAGAACTCTGCTCAGAGACACCCATCCCAAACAGCCTGCATATGGTCTAGCTTCTCCTCACCACCTCTCAAAAGCCTGTTATTGTATCTAGAACCAGCATAGGTACCGCCTCCTCCAGGAAGCCTTCCCTGACCATCCCACTAGTGAATTCCTATATCCTTTCTCTTTGTGAACCCCTGAGTGGATGTGCCTTAGAATGGAGTCATACGTAAGTGTCTTCTCACTGCCACCAGAGTCTGATCCCTAAAGTCAATCTTTATATTTTTTAGCCCACCCCTGCCTAGCTGAGCGGCCTGCACACACACTATAGATGTGCTGCAAAGTTATGCACCATGAAAACAGTACGTGGATGAACGTTGGAACAAATGTGGTACATGAATAGGTGAACGGTGGACGACTTGCCCTCATCTACGCACCATAGAAAGCTCAGACCCAATGAAATGAGACACCCTGCCGAACCTCCCGAGAACCACAGTCCCGCCCCCATCCTCACCTCCCTCAGCCCGTTCATTCATTTATTCCCTTATTAGTTGCTTGCTCCTTCCTTCATTCATTCCACGCACAGGCATCCTCCTAGTCCCTGCTGCGTGCTCACTCTGTGCCCGGCCGGGTCAGGCACCCCCTCGCCCCCAGCATACCGTCTGGGCAGTAGCAGCCATCCACACAGGCGATCTCGCTGTCCACGCAGGCCGCCCTGGGCTGGCAGGAGGTGGGGCAGCAGGTGATGCACTCGTTGTAGGTGAAGGCCTTCTCCTTGCAGTGCACGGCTTGGGGGGAAGTCAGCAGCACGGCCGGTCAGCTCCTTCCGGGCCCAGCTCTGCCAAGACCCACCCAGTCCCTCTCCTAGGCCCTGGGGCAGCAACGGAAGGGCTTTCATTTTCCTGATCCCTTAGCCCAGTGGTCGGCAAACCCATTAGCCAACAGAGCCAAATATCAAAAGTACAACGATTGAAATTTCTTTTGAGAGCCAAATTTTTTAAACTTAAACTTCTTCTAACGCCACTTATTCAAAATAGACTCGCCCAGGCCGTGGTATTTTGTGGAAGAGCCACACTCAAAGGGCCAAAGAGCCGCATGTGGCTGGCGAGTCTCGGTTTACCGACCACTTAGCCCTAATGGCGAAAACGACCCTCCTGTCACTCACTCTATGGCCCTGAGCCAGTCCATCCCGTCTGAGCCTCAGTTTCCCATCTGTCTGTCACATGGGAGGGGACCTCAGGGCTTAAAGCTCTCACTGTGGTTCTGGGCAGGACAGGACATGGAGCTGAGGCCTCAGAATGCCACCCGCCACCCTAGGACAGAGCTTGTCTGGGCCTTCCCTGCCCACCACCAGGCTGCACCTACTGCATTGCCGGAGCTGGGTCCTCCAGCCCTGCAGGGGTCGCCCTGCCTGGGCACATGCCCGGGCATACTCGGCCAGTGCCCGGCACCAGGTGGCATCATCACCTGCTGACCTGTGAGGGAAAACCGAGGGCAATACTGAGCAAGGCCCAGTCGCCACCAACCCTCCACATTCTGTAGAGACTGCAGGGCTCAGGCATCCCTGTTCTCCACACAACTGGGAAAGGAACTGGGGGCAGGGTGGGGTCAGGCCCCATTTCTGAGCCTCAGTGAATGGAAAAGCTCTGCCCCATCTACGCAGATAATTTCAGAGTTTTAGGAAGCTTATCTGTCAGTGCCACGGGCTGAGCCCACCCCATAACTGAGAGGGATTTCCCCACACCCCCCCCCCCCCCAGTCCAGGCTTCACACTCACTGGCAGAGGTCACTGGTGCAGCTGGCTGCGAAGGGCAGAGGGCTGACGTAGGCATGGCAGGCATCAAAGGGGGGCCTCAGCAGTGCCTCACACCGGTCATACACACTCTGGGGCAAGGGCAGGGAGCTGGAGGGCCACGCACAGCCCTCTGACTCCACCAGCCCCACATGGAACCCCAGCTTAGGCCCAGGGGAGGGGAGGAGAGGACAGGGTCCTTGGGCACCTACAACCTGGGCACCTGCAGCCAATGACTTTTCAAGAGGTAGATGGGAACCCAATGTAAGCCAGGCACTAGGGTGGGAGGTAAGGAGCCGGGGTCCCGACCTGCATGGTTCCCAGACTCTGCTGCAGGCACGGAGGGCGAGGCAGGGAGGAGGTTGTGGGCCCTGGAGGCTGGTTAGGGGCCTGCTCCTGCCAGCTGTGCACAAACTCAGCCACGTCGTCCGTCAGCTTCCCTGTGGGGAGAACCAGCATGACCACAGAGGTGGTGGGGGGGGGAGGGGGAAGGCAGGTGCACAGAGAAATCAGAGGGAAGGCAGGTGCAGCCGAGGAGATGCCCAGAGGTGGGCAAGGAGTTGAGGAATCCATCCTGCTGAGCTCCCATCCCAACCTGCATGCCCAACAGAGTCACTCTCCTGGGATAACGCTCAACATCTGTAGTGGGTGCCACCTGCTCCACACTCAGGGGAGGCAACGCCATGCAGAGAGTACCGTGTGTAAGCCTGGACACGGGGCCTCAGTTTCCCCATATGTGAAATAGGCCCATAATCCCCCCCATGAGATCATTTCCCGGACTACATGGGGTGATGCACATAAAGTGTTCAATATGCTGTGGGTGCTCAAGGTGTCACTGCCCTTCTTCGGGCCTGAGTCCGCAAGCTTGGTCCCTGCACCTTCACTATTACTCTTACCTCTCCTCCTTGGGGACCTTCAGCTCCAGCTGGGCCCTCTCTTCCTGACTCTCTGCCCACCCCCCCCAGGCCTTACAAGGTCAACCCCACCCAGCAAAGTGCCCAGGAGATGCTCACACAACCCTAGCAGGAATTGTCATTATGACTATTTTACAGAAGAGGAAACTGAGGTCGAGTGGTTAAGAACTGAGGATGTGGCCTCCCACTGGTTTTTAGTAACATGACCCAGGGTTCTTCCCTAAGGCCTCCTACCCCTCCCAGACCAGTCCCTCCACCAAAACCCACTGGAGGCTGCCCACCCTGCACCTTACCATAGCTGGTCACCAGGTCGTCCTGGGGGTCAGCATTGTTGTTCCCACACAGCCCATGGGTCCAGCCCAGGAACTCCGGGCTCATCTTGATATAGACAGCGGAGGCACCGTCCCAGGCCAGCGTGAAGGCAGACTGATACCGCACAAGGACATAGCCAGCAAGTCTCTGCAGGTGCACGCTCCCCATCACATGCGGCAGCTGGACCCTGCAACATGGCCCAGAGAGCCAGAGCACTCACAGCACCTCCACTAGCCCAGTCCCCTCACCAAAGGATCCGCCATCCCTACCTGCAGGACCCGTCATGCACACGACACCTGCCTCATCCACACGGCCGCTGGGACCATGAAACCCAAGGCCCCTCTTTCCCTCCCCGACTCCTCAGGGCCTAGAAGTCCACCATAGAGAGAGATTCTTTTGTTTCCAGAGTTTTAAAATTGCTTTTTAAAAATCGCAATTTTTTTTTTTTTTTCAGAGACAAATCTTATAGTGCCTGGATTTGCTAGCTCCGCTCTCCTAGTCAGCAGAGATGGTATAAGCAGACAATGGCTTTGTTTCTTTGTTTGGTGAAGGACGAGAAAGGGGTAAGAAAAGCAAGCTCCGAGGATGAAGGTAGAGTGGGACAGAAGACACAAGGACCACTTTCCCAAGTCTTACTGGGATAGGGTCTCCTAGCAAACCTGGGATTTGGCCATCCACCTGAAAAATCAGCAAAGGATAACAAAAGAGGCGCCCAACCAACCAAAATGGTACCAAAAGCTTGGTTTTCCCGTTTCCAGGTCTGAAGCCATAAATGAGAAAGGGGAGAAGGGTCATCGCAGGAAGACCCCACCTCTCCTTCAGCAACAAAGTGACTGAGAGCAGCCAGGAAGGGAAGGACAGCGACTTAGGTTTCAGAAAGAACCACAGTCCAGTTAGTGTGGGAACAGGGCTCTCCCTCCTCGTGCGGTCCCCTGATGTCCCAGAAAATGACCCCATGTCACCAGAAAAGGGCGAAAGCGTGCCGTTTCTGTTCTGAGGAAACTTGAACTCTGTATTATCCATTCGGGCAGGTTTTCTTCAAATTGTGGAGGTGGACGGGGGACTAGCATGCTTTAGGAGCATGCTCGCATCTCTCTGGGAAATTGCTCTTTTCCTGAAAACCCACCGACTGGAAACCCACAGGGCCTGAGAGTCACAGAAAATCACGAGGGACTTGTCTTCCTGCAAACCCAGCTGCCTGGACACCCAGCTGGCCTGCTGGCGTATTCCTGCTTTCGTGGTGGAAATCCTGCCGCTGCCCCCTAGAACCATTTTCTTTAGGCCTGAGGACGGCAGGTGCTCACCCACCCCCACCAGCACTGCCCCGGAGCAGGAGAAGTCAGAGCAGAAAGCGTCGTTACCTCACTCCTCCGTGGGTGACCTCCTTGGCCAGACGGAGCTCCTGCTCGCCCGCAAAGAAGAGGCTGACAGCCCTGTAGCAGGTGTAGGGGGAGGAGCCGCACTGCGGGTCATTGTGCACCTGATTGGGGGCGGGGGGGTGTCAAAGGGCAGAGTGCAGGGTTCCTACTGGGAACTCCAGTTCTGGACCCAGTGGGCTCCTGCGGAGCTTCTGCTAAATGCTGATCACCTGTCCACTGCATGCCAGGCATCTTTCCTCTGAGGCCTCTCCCAGTCCCCCAACATTCCAGGGAGGTCAGGGCTGCGAGTATCTGAATTTCAGAGAGGAGGCCACTGCTTCTCAGAAGGTGAAGGGACGGAGGTCACACACACAGCCAGGAAGCTAACCCAAGTCTGCTGGTTCAAATCCCAGCGCTCTCTCACTATACTGCGCTGTCTGGATTCTGTTTCTCCATCCCAGGTGATCCCATCAGATGGAAAGGCAGAGTTGTAGACTCCCACCATTTCACATGCATACAGAATGAATGCACACACATGTTCACCTCATATATCCACTCACAGGGTACCCTCACTCACACTTTATAAACACACTTCTATCGCAACCCTAGCGAGCAGTCCAGCCCTCCCCGCACCCACATCTCTCCTGTGCTGCCTGTCACATACACATCTCCTCTGCCCCTTGCTCAGAGAGAACCCACACCTCCAAGGCCATAGGAAAAATGGGGTAGAGGGTGAGGGGGAACCAGAGCTCCCAGAGCTTAGAGAAAAGTCTGAAAATGTTTTTCTTCCTCAGCTTTCCACTGCTACTGTTAAATGTGGTTAAGCAGATGGACCACTTCAGCCAAAAGTAGGATCTGTGAAAGCCACCTCATAGTCTAATTACTAAATAGTTTTCAAATATTTTGACCATGACCCACAGTAAGAAATAAAAATATATACATATATAAATAAAACAAAAGCTTTACAAAATAGTATTCACCCCATTCAAGTATAATGCATTCTTACATTATCTATTCTCTTTGGGGATTTTTAGGCTGTTGGTGATTCATTCTGTTGATTTTATAATCCATGAATGAGTAGTACCTCATCACTCTGTAATTGTAACATATCCATCATGAAATGACAGCCATGAAAAACTCTGATGTGGGACACCCCAAGGCAGAGAGGGCAGGGTCGTCAAGGTCATGGCCCATGCAGGGCAAGGCCCCCTGGGCAACCTCTTGGCAGGTGCATGCCTGCAACAAGGGGCACTAGCCTCTGGGGTCTAGTGGAGCCTTCTTAGACAGGCAGGTCAAGGGAGGCCTCACCTGGACTGAGAAGGTCTGTCCCTCAGGTTCATGGCGCCCCACCAGCGTGTAGCTGCCCTTCCCAGAGAGGTAGTAGTACAGGCCATCAAATGTCTCCACGTGGTGCTGTCCCCAGGCCCGGCAGATGCTGTCCCGCTCGGGGCCGGCATTGTACACTGAGCCAGGAAAAGAGAACCTCTCTGCGTAACTGCAGTGGGCACCAAACCAAAGGCTGCTGGGCTTCAGCCCTGTTAGGGTGGCCCCCACTCACCCCCAGAATGTCCCTGTACCCACGGCCCCTCCCAGGGTGGGATGGAGCCCAGACCCACCCATCTGGCAGCGCGGTCCAGTGGCGTTGAAGCGTCTACAGTCACAGTAGGCTGGGTGCACACACTCGCCCCCGTTGAAGCAGGAGAACAAGTCTGCATGGGAGACATAGAAGCACCCCCCCACCCCCCATCAAGCTGAGACTCACAGAACTCAGGGATGAAGCTCCTTCCTCATGCCAGGGCAGCCGGCCCCAGCCCTCCCAGCACTACATGGAACTCAGATACTCATCCAAATTCCTAAGTAGCTAACCTTAATGGGGGCACAAGTAGGGTGCCTCAGACTGCTGGCAGGCAGGTAGGGTGGGGTACCTGCCTTCAGTATGCACCACATGGCCCCCAGACCAGCCCCACCTGCTCATCAGCTCCCACAGCTAAAAGTTCCTGCCTGGCCGCCAGACAAGGCAGGCAGAGCTGAGCTATGGAGTATGTGGGGTGAGCAGGGACAGTAGCCTGACATCTTCAAGTTCTGCTCTTCCTCACTGCTCCATAAGCCCAGAGGCCATGGCACAAACCAGGGGAGGGGAAGAGGCCTCACATCTGGAATGCAGTAGAGAGAAAGGCCCCAGAGGACAAGAAGATAAAGCAGAGCAAGGTGTGGTGAGAAAAGGAGCCATGATGTCAGAGGAGGGGCCATGGATACAGGACAGGTGAGGCCATGGACAAGTGAGGGCAGAGGCCAGGGACACAGGACAGGATGAAGAGCAATGCCTCGGAACACAGAGAGAGGCCACAGAAACAGTGGAGGGGGAAGCATAAACTCCTTAGAGTCAGATAGTGCGAGAATGGAAAGCTACAAGGCCGTGGTCCTAAGAACAGAACACTGGCAAGGTGCTCCTCCGCCAGGGAGGAGAACACAGAGCGAAGTTGGAGGATGGGGCTGGAGAATGGGAAAGAAAGCCCATGCAGGGAAAAGAGGTCCCAGGAGTCCCCAAGGGAAGCCTGTCCTGCCCTCACTGGCCTCTCCGCCAGCTGGGCCCTCCCACACACACCCCCGGACCACAGGGAGGGGACCACTTACAAGAGGGTGCACATTTGGCCCGATGGAGCCGCCTTTCCCAGGAAGACATGGCCACGGAGTCCACAGCTTCCACCTCCTTTTAAAAATGGGAGAGAATGTGATCACGGGCAGCCTTCCTGGAGGTCACAGCCCTTTCTGTCCATCACCTGGAGGAAGGGAGGCCCCGACTCTTCCATGTCCCAAGCCTTCTCCTCCCAGGCCCACCTCTGGAAGGCAGGGATGGGAGAATTTTCAGGCCTGCCATAGGCCCAGAGAAGTAAAGGCTTTTTGTTTTGTTTTGTTTTTTACTCTCCAAAGTGGAATTCCACACCCCCACTCCTCCAAAGTTCCCCACCTCCCCCCGCCTCCCCCCCTGCTCTCTCTAGTAAACCTTTGTGTCTCCACAGCCTCAACACAAAACCCACTCGTTGTTTGTTTTTGTTTTACCCCCTTGTCTTGAGAACAACCATGTTCCTCCACAGAAACCACATGAGGCAGAGCAAAGCTCCTCACTGCAGGATGGGAGGACATCTCACCCCATCCCTTACCCCAACCCTCCTTCTAGGATCTTCCAACAGCAAAAATAGTGCCTCACTCATCACCACCCACAGTCCTCAGAACTCAACTCCAAGTCAGGACTCTCCCTGAGACCACACATCTGAGGAGGACACAGGCAAAGTGGAGCTACTGATACCATTGAAATCACCAGTAATTAGTTATTGATAATAGGAAAAGAGCAAAAGGGAAGGCCAGACATTACAGGCAAGTCATTTGTGCAGCTTCATCAGGAAGCTGCAACTTTACACTCCCTAGGGAACCACCAACCCATTCCCAGCAGATTATTGGGGGGAGGGGGAGGGGGGGGGAGAGACTGGACAAAGGAGAGGATGGACGCATGCACAGTGAAGTTGGGATGACCTAGGGGAGGTACTTGTCAATCAAACCTGGATACACAAGTCATTGAGTAGAAGAGGTGGAGCCAGTACAAGCCCACAAACATTTGGGTATACATAATCCTCCAAACAAAAGTGTTTGCTCTCTCTTGGCTCTCGGCACACGGCTCTCTCAGCTCTCTGGTTCCTTTGGCTTTGTTCCTGCCTATGTTCCCTCCATAGTTGCAAAGCCATGTGGCCATGTGGACCCCATAGGCAATGGACTGATGGACTGCAAAGGGGAACATAAGCTAAACTAGCCTGATGCTAGACTGGACACTGCTCCAATATGGAGCAAAATTTCTGGACACTAGCTCTAATTCTAGTCCTGATAAAGCCACAGCTACACTTCTTGTAAGGTGGGGCAAAGGGAAATGAGACCTTGGAAACTCAAGAGATCTAATTTCTCAGAAATAAAGTTTTCTACTTCATCCTCCTGGATGGTCTAAGAAAATTCCTTTTCTTGGGATATTGCAAGAAGCCCACTCCCACAAGCAGCAGGTGGGGATGTGGACCTCTCCCCACTGTAACACTAAGAAATCCTATTTTCCAGACCCCAAATCCAAACACTTGGTCTCTCGAGATACAAACCCTCTGAAGTTAGGGCTGTCCCGAACATCATGTGTGTTCAGTCACCACATGGCTAGCTGACTTGAGGTCTAACCTTGCAGAACTCCAGTCCAAAATGTCTAAAGTCACCTGGATCTGGGACTCTGCTCGGCAGGCTCATTCCCTGTCAGAGCCTCTGCCTACTCATTTGTACAATTTTCCAGAATTACATGCCCAGCCGCTGGCCAGGTGTAGTGAACAAAACAAAACCCCTGCCCTCGAGGAGTCCACGCTCTTTTTTACAGGCCCAACAAGACACAAACACATAGTGGAGACTCATCTCACATGTCTTCCTCTCTCACTGTCAGCATCCCCAGGATGAATGCCTAGCCTCCAGCAAAGGACTTGGAACATAGAAAGTATTCAGAACTCTTGGTCCCTGAGACCAACCCCAGCTCTTTGCCCCTTGTTGGTAGGCTGAGTCTCTCTGCCTCATCTCCAGACACTCACCTCCTCCCTCTTTACTATCCTACTGACCACTGGAAAGTCCCTCCTGGGTGTTCCCCAGCTCTCCCGACTATGCAGACCCAGGCCAAGCCCTAGGGCCCAGGTTGCCCACCCTGGCTGTAATCTATCTTCTAGGACCTCAGAGACCACAGGAAATAGGAGAGAGCAGCCAGGGAAAACAATGAACACCAAGGTCCTACAGGGCCCCAAAGAGCTTAATTAAAATTGGCCTTTATGTCTCTCTCTTCCTCTCCTCCACCTCAGATGTGGCCTCTGAGATTGGTGTTATGAGGATAAAGCAGCCTGTGCTACAGAGTTGAGGAACAATTTAAAACCCTGTCCACATGATTCATCTTCAGTGTAGATGGGTTCTTAATCATTGTTATGCCATTTTTATGAACACTTTTGACAATCTAATGAGGACTTTGGGTCCCTTCTCAGAATAATGTTTCTAAAATAAAACATGAGATTACAAAGGAAATAAAATACATTGAAATATAGTTGTAAAAATACGTTATAATGTGTGACTTGGTAATATTGGCACTTTTAATATGTTAAATAACCAGACCTAGCAGCTTGTGCTGTCACTGCCAACATTTTGAAGCAGTGAGGATAAGTGAGATCGGGAGGAGGCAACAACTGTAAGGGGACAGGTTACATGTGCGATTTCTTTGGTGACGGTCAAAAACACTGCTCACACTCTCGTGGTGCGTAGTCTACAGTAATAATTGAAAGGAATGCTAAATTTCAGTTAATTGACGTTCCTGTAAATAATAACACATTTTCTCCACCTACGTTTACGGACCCTTGGTCTACACACCATCAATTCTTCGAGAATGGCTAAGCTCTGTAGGAGTGAGGCAGCACTGAAATGAAGAGTGGCATAGTGCTGGTCAGGGACTCCCCTTCTGTTAAAAATGAGGACATTCCAGGCAGAAGGCCCTGAAGCGTCCCCCAAGTTCACTTTCCAGCGGATGGCCCTCTTTCCTCTATGAGTAACGTGAGAATCCTGCTGGGGTGGCCTGGTCCAGATGCTTCCCAAGGAAAAGGGGGAAGCCTGCCTTGGAATGTGGCAAGGAAGGAAGCCCACCAGGGGAAGGGGTACTGGGTGAGGATCATTTCCCTCACTGAAGCACATTTCCCTGGAGTCCTGTGGGGTATCCATGGTGCCAGGGACAGGCCAGGACACCAGGAGACCAGCTCCACCTGCTCTGTGGCGGCCCGGCAAGTCACCCACCTACCTTGCTTTCCCCAGCTATAAATGAATAAAGATACTATCTTTCAAATCAAACTATATTTCACCATAATTCTAAAAGTTGGGAGCTGGAAAAGTATGCAAGTAAGAAATGTAAAAAAACAACCCAGATAAGCATGACCCCTCCTACCTTGGGGTCTTCGTATCTATTTCCAAAGGGCAGGAATGTGAGACACACTGTTTCCTACGATAAATGATGTTCCCCACTTGCTGGCACAGGAGCTACCCAGACTGATTCCTAAAGTGATGTGTGGGGGACCTGGCTGCTGGGTGGGCTGCATTTGTAACATGTCTGTGGTTGTGGGAAGGAGACACGTGAAGGCCAGGATTGGAAGGAGAACCTGAGTCACCTGGTCCAGAGCCCAAAGGAGTTTGGCAAAGGAAGAAAATGAACCAGCACTTCTTCTGAAAGCATGAGGAGCCCAGGAGGGTGGGTGACAGGGAGTGGTCAGGACTCAGAGGATAGCAGCTCAGGCCTCTGCTTTTCAACCAACCCCTCCTTGCAAACCCCACCAGGTCGCCCAGGTTTTCTCCCCTCTCAAGGCAGCTTTGCTGGGACACTCCTGGGGGTATGGAGAGGGACCTCTGGAAGGGTTTAGGGTCTTCCCAGGCCAGGCAGGGAAAAGAGAACACTCTCCTAACCCCTCACCTTCCCACTTTTCACTCGGGGAGGGGAGAGCTCAATTGTCTCCTGATAGCACCTTGGTGCCCTCCTCCCATTAAAAAGTAGGTAGATGGCCCTAACTGGTTTGGCTCAATGGATAGAGCCTGGGACTCCAGGGTCCCAGGTTTAATTCCAGTCAAGGGCATGTACCTTGCTTGCGGGCACATCCCCAGTAGGAGGTATGCAGGAGGCAGCTGATCGATATTTCTCTTCCATTGATGTTTCTAACTCTCTATCCTTCTCCCTTCCTCTCTGTAAAAATCAATAAAATATATTTTTAAAAAAGAAAAAGAAAAAGTAGGTAGGTGGGTGGATAGACAGATAGATAGATAGATTAATGAGCTAGCTGCAGGGCCCTAAGAGATGAGGAGAGTGGGAATAGAAGTGACTTATGAATTTGCGTACGTCATGGTTACCAGAAACTGTTTGCTTTCTTCTGAATAATCACAGAGGCAGCCTTCCTGAAACCTAGGAACTCCCTACCAGCCTCAGGTCCCAACAGAAAAGAGCCCCTGCCCATTGAAGGCCCCTCCCCCCTTCTCTAGGCCTCCCCTTACCTGGCCTCCCATCACTGTTGTCGCACCCCCTGTGGCAAGGGTCCTCTCCAGGTGGCTGTGGTGAGAAACAAGCCCGGCAGGGGTTAGGGGATAAGAATGGGCCAGGCCTCCCCACCGCTCCCAGGCCCATCCCACCTCAGTGCTAACTCCGGGGTCCCGGTCCCGCACACCAGGAGTAAAGAGGGGGGCAGTGGAAGGGGCAGCCACAAGCTACTCACCTGGGATCCTGGGCCAGAGCAGGCTGCAGCTCTGCGTTGCTGGGGGGTGCAGGTGCTTCAGCTGGGGACAGGGAATTCCTCTCCACTCAGAGTATGCCTCTCTTTGTTGGGCCTCCCACCACCTGTCCCCCATCTGTTCAGAAGCCTCTCCCACATCTCCCCTGGCACCTCAAATCCTTCCCCACCCCCTCCTTTCTGGCACTCTTAAATGAGGGTCTTCCTCTTTCATCCCACTCTCTGCGCCCAGTTCTCTGTAGTTTCCCACCTTGGGTTTCTTCCAGTCTGCGCAGCCTGGGACCCGTTCCCCGAGCTCTCCGAGGCCTCTCTTTCCTTCTGGGCCCCTCTCTTCAGACCCTCTTTTTCCTGGCTGTCCTCCTGGCCTCCCTTAAATCCTCTCTTTTTCTTCCCTCTCTCCATCCTGCCCCGGTCCGTTCCCTTAAACGTTCCCCAGTCCCGGCCTTCCCTAGTCCACACCCCTCTTACCTAAAGCAGGCACCTCCAGGGGCTCCCCTGCCAGCTCACCCCGGGACAGCCAGGCGCAAGAGAGGATCAGGCAGAGCGCGGGCGCGAGGACGCGCGGGGCCGGGGCCCCCATAGGAGCGCGAGTGGACGGGGAAGCCTGAACACAGGCCCGGAGTCCTGAGTGCCTCTCCCGGCGAGGCCTGGGTCACACCTCCACACTGCGGCCGATGCAGTCCTGCCCAAGGTTTCCTTGGCCCCTCCTCCCAGGCGCTTGGCTCCTCCCCAAGCTAGAGTGACAGGACTGCCCAGGTCATTACCATAATTTAGGCGCCTGAGGAAGATCCGGCCTTAGCCCTTCATGTGCTGGCTGCCCCTCCCAGGGGAGGATGGATTCAGATCTCTCAGCCCTAAGTCTTCCCCCAGAATGAGGAGGCAACCTGTGTAGCCTCCAAGATCCCTTAGTCCTCAGAGATCCCTGGCTCAGGATTTAGGTCCCTCAGCCCCTTATGCCAGAGACCCAAGATGCTAGTAGGTCTCCTCCCACTCCTTTTGCAGAGGTCGGTCCTGCGAATTGCCATTCAGTGGTCCGTGTTCAGTAGTAGGACCAAGGCTCAGGTCGGCAGAGTCCTGGCCTGTGCTCCCACCACTCTCCACTACAGCCTCCTGAGTCCGCCTACCCACTCCTTCTCCTCCTCCCCCACTCCAGTTTGAGCAGCTCAGGAAATGATAACTTAGTAACAGAAGTTGCTCCCATCAAGGCCAGACTTTGACCACATTTTTGTGAACAAGTTACACTTCCTGTCCAGGAGGAAATTGAAAATGGAAATTTGGGCCTGAGAGCCTTGGGAACCTGGCCATCATTCACTTGTTCAACTAAGTATTGGCACACCAACTAGATGCCAGGCCTTGGAGATGATGATTTTGGCCCGAGTAAGACCTCTGAACAGGGGTATGGATTTGGGATACATTCATTCATTCACCCATTCAACTAAGTTGGTGAGCATCCATTCCTCATCGCATGTTGTTCTGGGATGAGGGGGGTAAATAAAGCACACCGGGGGTATGAAGCCATGGGTGTAAATGGGTAAGGGAAGAGGACAGAGCCAAGGATGGAGCCCGGTTAGGGAATGGGTGAAGGAAGGGTTGTCTCAGAGGAAGCTTGAAAAAAAAAAAAATGCATGGGCGAGGAGAACCAGGACTGGTCCTCAAAACCAAGAGGGAAGCATTACAAGAAGGAGTTGGTGGGGGAGGCAGTCATGTAAAAGGATTGGGGTGCCAGTGGACCACATCCCCTCCTACAAGGGCATTTACCACCTTGCCTGTGTTCTAAATATGGCTATATGATACAGTGATGAAATGTAGAGAATCAACAAAGTAAATTGGAGAGAAATATATCCTGTGTGTCATTCTTGGAACTTTGAAAATTCCACAAGTTTTCCCCTTTGATCTCTGAGGTAACTAGTTACACTAAGGCAAGACCGTGGGTAATATTTTAAGGTTCTTCTCTGGGAGGGATTTACATCTTAAACTAGCGAGTAAAAATAGTCCTCTGGCAAAACCTCAGCTATTGGAGGGGCAGTGCTCCTGAGGTTATAATTATAAGTGCTTCTCTGATTTGGGCTGCTGTCCATCTCCCGTTCCCTTCCCCCAGTGTGGTGCCAACAGCACAAGCCCCCACCCAGGCACAAGCTCCATCATGAAAAGTCCCTACAGTCCCCACTCACACCCGTTTTAATGCCCCTTCCCTGGCCCCCTCTTTCTTCTCAGTCCGCCCCAGGCTGGGTTCATCAGTCTTTGCACCCTGCACTAGACCTGGAGTTGAGCAAACTTTGGTGAAATTGAATCACAGGAACCAGCTGGGCTCTCAGACATGGGTTAAGGTCGGCCGTAAATCCCACTGTCATTGCTAGGCCCTACCATGCTCCAGTGAACGTGTGTGTGGGTGTGTTTGGAGGGAGTGGGCTAGGGGGGGAGATGGGAAGGGAATTGGTGGAGGAGGGGCACTTCCACCCACTGGTTCTGGCCTCTGTGAGCCACACTAAGACCCAGGTCCAAGGAATTAGGATCGAAGATTTCTTCCTAGTGGGAAAAGCCCATGAAGGAGGCCATTATGGAATGCACGCTGAAGGTGAGACATGGGGCAAGGGATGACAGACAGGCTCATGAGGGTGCATGAGCCTCTATTTGTGTACCCAGAGAATCCTGACTAGATCACCCAGCTCCCTATCCACCGTGTTTGAGTTTCAGGGCCTCTGCGTTACTGTCCCCCATCCCTTACCCCTCCCCCCCCCCCAAAAAAAAGGTCCTAAACCTCCTTCTCAGATCCTCTCCTTCAATCGTGTGCGTCTGGAGGGTCGTTCCAAGGGAACTGGAATAGCCACCCACCCACCGCCACATACTCACGCTGCAGCCCACTGGCTCCCCGGGCCCATCAGAGAGCTGAGACAGAAACCAAGTGCAGACAGGTGTCTCCCTCTCCCAGCCGCCCGGCCCCGCCCCCGCCTCCACCGGCCAGGCCCCGCCCCCACTGCTCCCGGGCCCGGACGGTCACTGTCGCCGGCAGCCCGGCACCTGCAAGAAGCGAATTGTGCGGAGACAAGGCGCGATCTGCCCCAACCATGGACCGGAAGGTGGCCAGAGAATTCCGGCACAAGGTCAGAGCTGCTAGGGGAGCCCCAAGCGCCCCGACCCCTCCCTTTTCCAGCGGGACTGAGGGCTCTGGGTAGCCTGGGATGCCAGTAAAAGCAGGGAGCAGGCCTGTAGGAACTAGAGATCCGATCTTTGTCCCTTCTTCTGCCCTCTCAGGGCTGGGACTTCTTTGGAGTTGGAATTCTTTCCAGCCCTGGCCTGAGACAAGACAAAGTGAGAAAATCCCCCAGCTCCTAGCGCCCCAGCTCAATTGGAGCATGTGGAGAGAGAGAGGGCAGTGTTTGAGAGGGAACTGCCTTCTGTCTCTGTATTTTGACCTCAAAACGCTTCAAGGAGCCACCCCTTCCCTGCATAAGAGCATTTCTTAGGTCCCCAAGAAAAGAAGCTGTTGAGGAACTGGTGCTGGCCCTGGGCCAGTGGGAAGAAGGGAGGTGGTCCAGAGAGTCAGCCAGACCCTTCCCCAAAGCTACATCTCCCCCTGTGGGTCCCACTGGGGCCTCATTCAGTGGTGGGGAGTCCAGACTATCACTGAAAGCTGCTGAATTTCACCCAGGGAATTTCCAGAAGAGTTTCCAGCACTGTGCCTGAGCCACTGGGTCCCTGAGACCAAAGAGGACCATTCAGGAGAGCCAGGGGACCTCCCTATCAGGCCTTAGGATGCCTCAGAGCCCTAGAGTGAAGCCAAGGGTGCCAATAGCTACCCACAGGCCCCGCTTGAGGGATTCACAACTGTATGCCCTTTTACCCTCCTAGAGCCCAGAGGGGTCCTCTCTGTACACCAAGCCTACCTTCTTCTCAGGCCTGAGGGGTAGAGCTCAGATAGGCAAGATCAGGGTACTTAACCCCTCTCTCCCCACAGAGAGGCCCAGGGGGGCCAAGGAGCCAGCCAGTGCAGGGCCACAGGGGCTGAGCTCCGGGAGCCAGAGGTCAGGCATTCACTTCATGACTTGGGCACCCATTCTGCGCTAGACCCACTCTCTGCCCTCACATTGTTGGCTGTGTGTGTGGGAGGCAGACCCCACACGAACGGGGGCAGGGAGGGGGGCGATCAAGGTTTGCTGGGGCACAAAGCAGGCAACTCATACTGGCAGAAGTTTCCTAACAATGGGTCCTTGGGCATCCTGGGGTGAGAGAATGCTGGGGAGGTGTGAGGCAGTGTTCACTGGGGTACCCTCTCACAAAGGGACAGGAGGGGAGATATTTCAACAGCAAGGACGTCTGGTGAGTATAGATTTCAGACAACCCTCTTGAAAGGATCACAACCTCAAATCCCCCACCCCAAGGCTCAGGCTTGAGTTTCACTTTCCTGCCCCTGGGCTGAAAGTAAGGCCGGGCCTCTTTTGGTGGGTGTTAGTCTTCGCCTCTTTTCAGAGAATTAACTCTGGGGCCCCAGTGCCTGCGTCAGCCCCTGGGTTAGCCCCTGGGTTAGCCTCTGGTCCTCTTCACCAGGCCCTGCGGGCTCCAAAGGGCCTCAGGCCTCTGTGTTTCCCCCGCCCGCCTCGGCTCTTCCTCATCACAAGTCATTACCTATTAATGCCTCTGTGAGTGAAGGCGGGAGCAGGCGCCATGCTGGGCAAGGCCTGGGCTGGACTTTGTGCCCTGCAGCTTGGGAGGCAGGTGCAGCCTTCCCCTCCCAGGCTGGAGCTCATTCAGGAAGGAAAAGGGAGGAAGGAAGAAACAGCCGAGGATAGAGAGGGGCTCACAGGTATAGAGGGTGAGATCAACTTCTGGCTGTCCTTTGCTTTCTGGGTGTTCCTCCTTAGTATTTCACAGATAATTGACCCACAGGGAATGATTTGTAATCTAAACCCATAGTGCCTAAGGGTAGTGTGTTGTCCTGGATAGTGCTATGTGACCTTGAACCAGCTATTAACCTTTCTGTGCCTCCATTCTCTGATTAAGTGAGGATAGCAATGATATTTAATTACTAAGGTTACTGTGGGTGCTGGGGGAGAGCTACACATGTGGAAGGAGCTTAACTCAACCCTGGCACTTGGTGAGGCCTCCACAAATGTTCACTGCTGTTGTCTCTTATCTGGGGTTGCACAGAATTAGGTTCAAATTGCAACCCTGTCAACTCATAAGCCACATCATCCTCCAAGTGTTAGTTTTCTCAGTTAAGAGGTGAGGCTATGGAATTCTGAGAGGAATTCTGAGAGTGGTGGGGATGGATCAGAGGTGGGGGGGGGGGGGCGCAAGGGAGTGCTGGTAGGCCATGGTCAAGACTCTGGGATTTGTTATGTGATGAGAAACCAGCAGGGGAGTGACATGACTGATTTACATTTAAAAGGAATTGCTCTAAGATTTGAACATAAACTTCACAAAAGAAGCTACATGAAAGGTCTGTAAGCATGTAAGTAAATAGGGAGATGCACAGTAAACAATGAGATAACATTTTACATCCTCTAGCCTGGCTGACATGGGAAAGTCTGACAATACTAAGTATTGGTGAAGACGTGGAACAGACAGAGCTCTCATACATTGCTGCTGAGATGAATACAAAACGATACAGCCATGTTGTAAAATATGTAGCTTGGCAGTTTTCTGTAAACGTTAAACCTACATTTACCATATGAGCCACCAATTCTACACCTAGTTGTTTACTCAAGGAAGTGAGAATACATGTCCACAAGACTCATACATAATGAGAAATGGATGAACAAACTGCAATGTACCTACACAGTGGGCTATCACCCAGTCATAGGAAGAAGAACACTATTACTGCAGGCAGACACAGATGAATCTCAGAAACATAGAGAACACAAAAGTATGTTCTGCATGATTACATGTATGTGAGGGAATGGGAGAGGAGCTGATGGAAAAGGAAACTCTGAGATAATGAGATGATCTGGGTGGTGGTCACACCAGTATAGAAAGTTGTTGCAATTCATCAAACTGGATAGTTAAAATAAAAAATTTTAAGAACTTGCTCTGACTGCTGGTAGGGAGCAGACTAAGAGGGTCAAGATAGGAATCCAGTTAGGAGGCTCCTACAGTACCCCAGGCCAGAGGCAGGGGCTTGGACTAAGGTGAGGAGAGGTCAGACCCAGGACACAGGGTGCAGCTATTCCTGTGGGCTTTGTTGATGGGATGGCTGTGGGTATGGAGAGAGACATCAAGGGTGATCTACATTTTGGGAAAAGGAGCAAGTTGGTGGAGACAGAGTGGGAGATGTTGGAAACGAAGCGTTCCATTTTGGATGTTTTAAGTGTGAGATACCTATTAGACCTCTCAATGGAGAAGGGAGTGAGAAGGCCAGTAGCAGTGGGAGTGTGAAGACTTAGGAGAGACCTGTGTTGGACACAAGTATCAATGAGTCGTCGGTGGGGAGGCAGTATGAATGGTAGTTCAAGCCCCGAGACCAACAAGGTCACTTAGGGAGACGGTGCAGATGGAGAGAAGACTCGAGAGATCCAACCTTTAGAGGAGAAGGAACAGCAAATAAGGCAGGAGAACCAGGAGAAGGGAGCATGGTCAGCTGTGCCAAGCATTGGGTCAAAAGCTACCAACTATTGTAGTTGGCAAGATATGAGTCTTTTCAAAAGAAGAAGGATAATACAACAAGAGACAAGCAACCCCAGCACTATCTGGGATGCAAGCTGTGAAGGCCAGGGAAGAATGTGTCTGGCCCATTCATCCCACCAACATATATGGAGGGCCCACTCCCTGCCTGCTGCTGAGAATATAGAATGTGTATCATCTATTCTTACCTAGTTTTATTTATTTACCTAGTCTTACTATTTGCCTGGCACTGTTCTGACCATTTGACAACTAATCACTCATGAATAACTTTTAAAATTATAAATCCCTCATAGAAGGATGAAATCCTATGAAACAGATACTTGAATCCCCATTTTTCAGGTGAAGCAGAGAGATGCAGACCTAGATGGGGAAGGAGCTTGTTGGCCCCACTCCCCACACTCCCCCCAGGCCTGGGCCTGAGCCACACACACATTCGTGGGGACACAGGAGGGTAAGAGAAAGTACAGCACAGCTTGGTGGGTCCTGGGGCAAGGGTGGGAACAAAGGATGCAGAGAATGACAGGACAGGCTTTGTGACTTTGTGACAGAGCCCGAAGAAAGGCTGGACCGAGGAGAGCTGACATTTGAGCCAAGGTGTCTTAGCAGTGGAGGAAGAGGTCACAGAGGAAATGATGCTGGCACTGCCATCAATAACAGCTAATGTTTCAGGCCAGCCAGTCAGGGGGGAGCAGCTGGTCCATCCAACCGGAAAACTGAAGAGTTCTATGAAGGGGCCACATAGAGGGAAGGGCAGGAGCACATGGGCCAACAAGGCTTGTTAACACAGGCTGAGAGGAGCAACAGCCAGAAGCCAGGGCTCCTGAAGGCCAGGGGAGGGAGGGTCCCCCAAATAGGGGCAGCCATGGCCCAGGCAGCATCTGCAGCCTCAGGTGGGGGAGTCTGCCAACCCAGCGTGGTGGGAGCCAGAATCAGAATCCATTCCCTTTCTCCTCACCCCTCCCCACCCACTGCTGAGTACAGCAAGGAGCTGAGGGCAGGGAGCTCAGGCAAAGCTTCCTGGGACACAGAGTGTGTGGCGAAGGCTGGCAGGTGGGTCTGGAGGTGCAAAGGAAGAGATTCAGCATATGTTTTAAGGCCCAGGGCACTCTCCTAAGTACTTTACCTGAATTCACTCATTTAATCCCCACATGGCCCAAAGTCAAATGGAACAATATGCATTATTTAATTTGTTCTTGCTCTCTTTTTCCCTTTTTGGCTGGGTGCACATGTGGAGTTGAATTTGCATGAGCTGAAGGTATATGCTTCCTCTCTCCGGAAAGGCCAGACCACAAAGAGGAATGCCGGGGCCCAAGGTCACACCTAGAATTTGCCTCTCGTGCCCCAGACAAGGGGCCTGAACCCCCACGTCTCCCTGCCATATAGGCCTGTAGCACAGAAATATTAATGGTTGAGCATCAGCTAGAGAATGAAGGCAACCAGACACAAGGTCAGATACAAAGTCAGCAGAGGTTGGGGGGGAAGGGGGGATTGATGTGATAAATAGATCTCCTAACAGTTATTTGTAGATGGTGGCTCCTTAGGATTTCTCTGCCCATCATTGAGAAGGGATCTAAGAAAAGGAAAAGCTTTCTAGATATAGGAGAAAGAAGACATAATAGGTACTCAATAAATGTGTATTAGACAAATCCATAAAAAAAAAAAAAGTTGTATCTGGGAAGTGGATACCATATGGTGGTCGAGAGAAAGCAGAGGTTTTGGAGCCAGCGGACATAGGGTGAAGGCTCAGCTCTGCCACTTCTCTGATTCTCTGTTTACTCGTCTGTGAAATGAGGATAGTGCTGTCCATCCACCTCAGAGCATTGTTGGGAGGTTAAAGGCATTACGTGTAAACTTCTTCTGATGAGGCGAGCAGCCAGTAAACAGAGTCTGTCCTGAATGAAGGAGCCAGACAAGAAGGGGCTCAGCTGGGAGGCTGGTGAGGAAGCTCCAGGCTGCATGTGGTCAGGAAAGACTTTGGAAGGGGAGCTTGCACTGCCCTTAAGCAAACGCAGGGTTAGAGGGAAGGAGGGAGGACAGTTCATCTTGTGTGGGTCTGGGACTTACTCTTTGGTGACAAGCTGAAACTGAGCTAACAGGAGAAAGATCCAGGAGGCCGTGGCAGATGTGTGCTGAGGAGATGGGGAGGTGGTCACCCAGGACTGGACCAAGAGGTTGGAAGGAAGGTTCCAGATTAGAGCAGCTGGAGTTCACTTGTCATTCAGTAGACAGCACTGCGCACTGCCTGCCCGTGTGCACTCCACTGATACCTGAGTGCAAGGTGTCAGGCGAAACCCACCCAGCTGATCTTTGGTCCTCCTGCCGAGTTTGCCAGAACCCAGGCTCCAGGAGGAGAGGATAGACCACATGAGTTTTTAAAAAAATCACTTACAAAAGTGAAACTTGAATTATGCTGGTGACATTACTACATGTCAGGCTTCTAGAAAAAGTTCCATCTTTCTCAGTTGTCTTTCTCAGGTGCCTTTGTAAGCCCAGAGAGTGAGGTGTGAGTGTGTGTTGTCACGTGAGTGTGGCCTGACAACGAAGCAGAGACCTTTCCCGATGGTTTGCCATAGGACCTCCCTGTGGCGTGGCCACTTAGATTTGTATTTAAAGAGCATCCCACGCAAACCAGATGTGTTTCCCCAGCTGTTATGGTATATAGATAAGTTTTTGAATGGACACATTGAAATGATAGAAGGAGATGGGTCGTTCTGAGTGAGTCCAAGTCCCACTTAGGAAATGGTGGAGATGACCCTGGAGAAGGAGAGCCGGGTAGAACTCAAGACCAGGATTCGAGTGACCAAACTGGTGACAGCAGGCTAAAGAGCTGAACTCGGCAGCTGCCTCCGAGGACTGGTAGATTGTGATTTCTGGATGCTGTGGTCAGCATTGGAAGGTTGCCGACAAGGACGGGGACCCTAGAACCCCAGGACTAGACTTTTTTTCCACAAAGACCATCTCCGGGTGATCTGTGGTCGACCGGGAAGGAGATAAACAGCATCCTAGACTGTAACATTGAAAATTGCTTTTGTCTTCTACTCCTACTTTCCACCCAGTGCATCAACGCTGCCTGCCTACCAAGGACAGCGGGAGGCATTTCTGCAAGGAGGGGTGGGAGAGAGCAGCAGCCTTCAGGCCTCTGCCAACAAGAGATTCTCTCTCCTCGCCTTCCTCTTCTGCACCCCCACAGCTGGAGTGGGGCTAGGAGCCTTTTGGTCAGAAGGTCCTCACTCCAACCAGAGAACATGGGATTTTTATGCTCCCCGTGCAGAGCAGAACATCCATAGTTCAGTCATTCAAAAGAGTGTTTCCTCACTCATGATAAATCAAGCCAAAAGAGTGGGGGCTTAGGGTGTTGGGACAGACTTAGTCCAGAACCCCTGAGACACTCATAGAAAGAGGCAAAGCTGTGCTGACCCTCCTCTGAGGACCAATGTGGAGGGGCAGGGGCTTGCGGCTGAGGCCCTGGACCATGTTGTTGGGCCTGGAGGCTGCAGGAGGGAGGGAGTCTCTAACCTTCCCCTCTCACTCAGCCTCGGGCTGAAGAGGAACCAAGGATAGTGTGTAGAGATTCGCACTGAGCTGTCCCAGGGAGTGGAGCTCGAGGCTCCTGGGCCCCCAGCTCCACCGGGACTGAGGTGCTAATGAAACAGTTGCTCCTGACCCTGACCTTGGAGTCCCAGCCATTGACGTCAGCAAAGATGAAATAAGTAACCTGACTCTCCCTCTAGTGAGTGTGTGGGGAGCAGGAGGAATATTCAGGGACCTGGGGAGGGGAAGGAGTGGCCAGAAGTCAGGGCCAACCAAGCTTAGGCCAGGAGGGACGGTGGAGTTGCCCCTGGCATCAGGGACACAGGAGAACCCGGTGGTGGGGTGCTCCTAGCCGGTGGGATGTGCTATCTGAGCGAGTGGCCCAAATCCTTTCTGAAAGCTGTTATCCGGCACTATAGCCGCTATCAGGTAAGACCAAGAGCCGACACTGCCGTGGTCTCCCTGGACACTGAGCTGCAGCACCGCTGCCATGGGGCGTACCACTGTCATGTATGTGCAGATGCATGTGCACCCACCTGGGGTGAGGCTCGGCCTGCCACATCTGGATGTGCAGAGTACTGTGGCCACGCCCGGGTGGTCTGCACAGGTGTGAAGTGTTGGGGCCAGAGGACCAGCCTGGCCTGTGTGTGGCTTTCCTCCTCTCCTCACAACCTTAGCCCTGAGCTGATGCCATGGAGTTCCTCAGTGGTGGTCTCCCCCTCTCTGGGATCTGCAATGGGGGAGCTGGGCCTGCAGATGTAATTCTGCTCTTGGGTTTTCCAGGTGGATTTTCTGATTGAAAATGATGCCGAGAAGGACTACCTCTATGACGTGCTACGGATGTATCACCAGTAAGTGTGCGGCATCTAGCTCCTGTGGGCCACCTGGGTGCCTCTGTTCGCAGGGAGCCCAAGGACGAGTTGTTTTGTGACAGGAGGACCTCCCCCTCCCATCCTGGGGAGCTTGGGGGTGGAGCAGATCCGGGTAGGAAATGGATGCATCATTCACACGTTTCAGCAAATATTTGCACAAATACTCTGTGCACAGCTCTGTACCAGGGGCTTGGACATAGATGTGAGCATGACCGACTGGTCGCTGCCCTCAGCTTGCTCACCATCGGATGGGGAGGCGGCATCCAGTAGCCAGATAGGCTCAGTGGAGTGTGCCTGCTGGAATAGGACAGGACATGCCAGCTGGCCCCAGCACCTGCGTCAGATGTCCCTTAGGACCCACCTGCTTTTTTATTCATTCAGCGTACATTTATAAGCTCCTGCCACTTGCTGGGTACCATGCAGAATCCAGTAATGAATAAGATCTACTTTCTTTCCTCAACTAGCTCGTGGCCTAGAGAGGGGAGGTGGACACACACTACACTAACATAAGTTATAGTAAAATAAGATCTGAATATAATTAAAAGCAGAAGAAAAAAAATTAATCTCAGGATGTGAAGAAGGGAGTTTTCCTTTCTAACCATGGGGGAAAGGGCCAAAAAGGCTTTAGTGTGGGTGTTTGTTTACTTGTTTGTTTTAAAAATATTTTTCATTGATTTTTTTTTTTTTTACAGAGAGGAAGGGAGAGGGATAGAAAGTTAGAAACATTGAAGAGAGAGAAATACCGATCAGCTGCCTCCTGCACACCCCCTACTGGGGATGTGCCCACAACCAAGGTACATGCTCTTGACTGGAATCAAACCTGGGACTCTCACTTCGCAGGCTGACGCTCTATTCACTGAGCCAAATCGGTTAGGGCTTTAGCGTAGGTTTGAAGGGTAAGAATAAGAAGGATTTTGGTAGGTAGAAATACCAGAGAATGGCATTCCAGGATGAAGGGTCAGCATTAGCCGACCAAGATGAAGATGTGAAAGCACAGGTGTGGCTGGGAAGTGACAAGTAACCTGGAGGAACAGAGCCCGGGGCTCGTGGAGACCTTAGACAGCTAAACCTGGAGCAAGTCCCTGTAGAAGGTCAGGGAGGCCCCGAGGCTGCCAGGGAGAATGGAGTGTGTCCTCCGGGCAGCAGGGAGCCATCGAAGGGTTCAGAGGAGTGACTGACTTTTAGAAAAGACTAGATGAGAATGAGCAAGTTGGCAGGCAGCTGGAGAGAGGCAGCCAGAGACACCAAGGGCCTGAACAGTGTGAAGAGGAGGCGAGTGAGAGGGATTGTGAAGGTGGAATTTACAGAGTGTAGCTACAGGTTAGAAGTGGGAGACCAGGGAAGGGGGGGTCACTGCCATCTCACAGGAGGTTTCCTGTCTGGAGAGGCCCTGAACTTCAGAAATGGGAATAGTGGAGTTTGACTCCTGACTTGATTTCATTTGCAAAATGGATTGATAACCTCTACCTCACCGGTTTCCGTGTGATGCTTTTATGAGAGAACAAAGTTCTTCTGAGACAGTGGTGGTGGGGACCCAGTCCAGGCCTGTTTTCTCTGGGAATCCTTGGGTCTCAGAGGTCATGGTCATCGGTGAGACTCCAGGTCCCCCTGGTCTCTGCAGGACCATGGACGTGGCTGTGCTTGTGGGAGACCTGAAGCTGGTCATCAATGAGCCCAGCCGCCTGCCGCTGTTCGACGCCATCAGGCCCCTGATCCCTCTGAAGCACCAGGTGGAGTACGACCAGCTGACGCCCCGGCGCTCCAGGTGCGGAGGGAGCCCCCAGGCTGGAGGCACCGCTGGGCGAGGTCCCCCTGGGATGGACAGGGTCCCTCCCTAGGGGATGGGGCAGCACTGGGGGTCAGGCCAGAGCTGGGCCATCACCCGCCTCTCCCACGGCAGGAAGCTGAAAGAGGTGCGCCTGGACCGTCTGCACCCCGAAGGCCTGGGCCTCAGCGTGCGGGGGGGCCTCGAGTTCGGCTGTGGGCTCTTCATCTCCCACCTCATCAAAGGTGGCCAGGCAGACAGCGTCGGGCTGCAGGTGAGCAGGCAGAGTCCTCAGGCTTCCTGCCTCCCCCACGCACTGGCTGGGCTGTGTGTCCCCCACTCACCTTCCTGAGACTTTGGGGGAGGAAGAGGCTGCCGCATCCTGATAGATTTCCCTCGGGCTGCAGGCAATCGCCTGTTTTATTGCATCCGGTTGGGAACATGGCTCTCCCTGATGCTGCTGCTGCCACTGCTGCTGCTCTTCCCCCACCTCCCCTACTTCCTAGTTACGTCCTGACACCTGAAGCTTTGGACATGTAGCCTTTTACTGGAAGGCAAAAAAAATCCTATGTAGTATCCAAACTGTTCTGGCTTTGTAGTTGTATGACTGGTGAAAGCAGTTAACCCCATGCCTCAGTTTCCTCATCTGTAATATGGGGATGATGATGATGATACTATCCACCTCACCGGGTTGTTAAGAGGAGAATTCATAGCATGAAGTACTTAAAACAGTGCCTGGCACAAGAGCTCCCATACTTGTTAGGTAAGCAGAGAGGGAGATGAGTAAGTACCTGGGATGAGCCAAGCTAACATGCTCACAACCAGCCCTCGTTGTATGCCGTGGCTGTATCATCCTGCTGCCAGAGATGATAGCGACTCACTCTTGACTGGTGTCACAGCCAGCAAGTGGCAGAGCCAGGATTTGAACCCAGGTCCCCTGACTGCCAAGCTCAGGCGTCTCTCTTCAGCACCCCAGGCGCCCCTCCCCTCAGTTCCCCGAGCCTCAGCAGAGATGGGCAGCCCTCCAGGGCTCGCTCCTGCCGGAGCCCAGAGCTGTGTTTTTGTATGATGTCCAGATAAAGAGAGGCCCTCCCACCCCCTCCCAGAGCTTCCAGCATGTTTGTTATCAACACCCCAATCCGGGCTGCCAAGCAGGGGGCTTGAGGGGCCTGAGGGGAAGGGTACAAGACACCGCCACAGAGTGGGAGGTGGAAACGGGGAGCTGACAGACACCGCTTTGTTCTAAATCCCTGTCTCACGGCTCGCCGGCGGCGTCTGAAATTTCAACCGCTTCTTTATTCCTCCGCTGGGCGCACATTTTCCAGCCCAGAAACGCAGCCAGGGAGAGAGCACAATGAGCGCCTCTCCCGGCCCCCAGGAGGCCCCCTTCTTTCCAGGGCGAGCTCTCCTTCTAGAACAAGCATTTCTCCGCGAGGCCTCCGTGCCTGGGGGCTTTGGGCCATTTTAATGAAACAGTTTTATCTTCCCGCCTGTGTCTCAGGCTCAGGCATTATTGACTCTTTCTCGGGCTCATCGTTCCTTTGTGCCGCTGCCCCTCGGATCATCGTGTCTCTGTGGCCCTCGCACAAAGGGCCTTTTGCAGGGCTGCGCGCGGGAGCGAGGGGGGGGGGGGGGGTGAAGAAAGCTGATCCAGCAACCTGAGCCGGGGGCTGTGTGGGAACCGTGCTGCCTGGGGTCCTGGGCAGGTTCCCTTTAGCAACAGGACAGGGCACTGCCCTCAGATGAGCTGGGGAAAGCACCAGCATCCATTCACCTGTCTGGGCTCATGTTTCCGGAGAGCTCTCCTGCCTGGATGTGGCCAGAGGAAGATTCTGGAAGGTAGAGGAGGGACATGTTCAGGCACAGGTTGGCTGGACTGAATGTCCTGTTGATCTGAGCTGTGAGGCTAGGCCCCCAGGTTTGGGGGGCCTTGAACCCACCCATAGGACGTAGCCCTGGAACCTCATCTCTCTGCTCTTATCTCCCTGCTGGAGATGTTTCAGTGTGTGTGTTTTTAAACTGAACCTACATCCTTTTCCCATGCTTAGGGCGGTCTGTGCTGCCCAACCTGCTATATGGTCCAGAGCTGGAGAATGATTCTGCACCCGTGGTGGTCCCAGCTTTTAAAGTGGACAGAGCAACCCCTGCCTTTCCTGTGGGGCTTGATGGCTCCGGCAGATGGCAAGGACTCAAAGAGGGCAAGACGCAGGGAGCTGTAGTCAGGCTTAGCCAGGCGCCCTGATCTTCTGTTTCCAGACGCCCAAGAGCCAACACTTGGGGTCTGTCAGGGAAGCCTGACTTCCAATTCCAGCAACACTGTTTGCTGGCTGGGTGACATTCAGCAGGTGGCTTTGCCTCTCTGAGCCTGTTTCCTCATCTGGGTAACAGACACAGAGTTGTTGAAAAGTCGGTGCAGGAGCTAGTAACTATTCTCCTTACAGGAGATGTCCCCAGAAACCCAGACAGTTCTCAGTGAGTCCCTCCTCATGGCACCTTTTTGAACCCCTTGCCACCCCTGCAGGCCCCTGAGAAGATTAGGGAGGGTGTCCAGATATGGAAGGGAAGTGTTCAGGTGGCAACAGTGAGAAGGTGACTCTGTGGCGGTGCTGTAGGAGGTAGGAGTTGACAGTCCCTCCTGGACTGTCTGCCCGCCCAGTCCCCAGGCCCCACCGAGAGTCAACATGTACCCACTAGTCTCCAAAGGGTCAGCTCATGTGGTGTGAGCCAAGCCCCTGCTGACCTGCGCTGGCTCAGGCTGGAGAGGATCATTCAGGATCCGTCCCTGTTTTATGGCTAATGGCTGTGTGACCTTGGACAAAACATCACCTCCCTGGGTCTCACTTCCTTCCAGACCTGCAGTTATTAAATGAGGAACTTCAAGCCTGATCCCCAGGGCCAAGGTACTTGGAGGAGCCCAAGGCAGTGTCTACTGGAGGACAGTCTCACCACCCACCTGTATCCAGGCTGGACCTCCGCAGGCCCAAGTGCCCCCTATCTGTCCCTGTATAAGGAGGGCTGAGTCCTGAGAAGAGGGATCTGATCGGAATATTTAGAGCTCAGGTGCAACTAATAATAGCAATAGCAACCAGGTATTTATTATTTGTGGTGCCAGATGCTGGTCGACTTTATATGTACACATTCACTTAATTTTCATAGCAACCACATTTCCCCATTTCACAGAGGAGGGACACATGCTCAGAAAGTTCAGTAGACATGCCCAAGGTCACACAGCTAATAAGAGCAAGAGTAGGGGTTTGAACCCAGGCCTTCCAAAGCCAAAGCCTTTTGTTCATTTGCTGTTCTTTGCTCACACCCAGAACGGGAATTCAGAGTCAGAGCAGCGGCAGATGAAATGTCTGTTGAGTTTCCATAATGTGGGGGGGAAAGGGACCGTGTGTGTGTGTGTGTGTGTGTGTGTGTGTGTGTGAAGTGTGCTTGGGTCAGGAGTCCTGGAAGTTCCCCACCCAAACTCCGTTATGGTGTTGCAGGGAAGCATGCTCAGTGAGGTGGGTGAGAAGAGCTGCTTGAATCTGTGTGAAGGGTCACCCTCTGCATGGATTCCGGAACCAGCTGGTACCCAATAGGGTAAAAGGGACGCCAGAGTGAGATAACAGAGCCTTGAATTCTATTCCCAGCTCTGCTACCCACTCTCTGTGCCCCTCCCCCGCCACCTTGGTCTCTCCATCTTTGAAACAGGGCGGCAGAAAGACTCCTCGGAAGTACCACCTGCTATATGGTCCATCCTGGGGTCTCTTCGGCTATTGGAGGGTGGGTTGGTTGTGACAAGGCACTAGGGCATATAGTTAGGTCATCGTCCCCTTTCCTGGAGAGCAGGCCTGGGGCATCTGGCAGTGAACCTGCTCTGCCACCCAATGCTCCCTCAACCTGTGCCCCTCTGTCTGTGGCCAAGGTAGGGGACGAGATCGTCCGGATCAATGGGTACTCCATCTCCTCCTGCACCCATGAGGAGGTCATCAACCTCATCCGCACAAAGAAGACTGTGTCCATCAAAGTGAGACGTGAGTGAGGCCAGAGGGTGGGGATGGGGGGAAGGGAGGAAGCGGGGTGGTGCTGATGGTGGAGTAGGGTGGTAGGGAGCAGGGAATCAGCTCCTGGGGCAGGAGGGGAGGGCAGAGAAGCCGTCCTAACCTTGGTGCCTCTCCTCCCACAGACATCGGCCTGATCCCTGTGAAGAGGTAAGCAGGACCCTCCTCTGCAAGCAGATGCTTCCCTGTGGGCTCAGGGTCCTGGGCCAGTGGTGACTGGGGGCTCCAGATGGGGAAGATCTGGACTTGGGGCCTGGTCTCTCAAACATCTCTAAGGACCTCTCCCTTCTCACTTCCTTTCCCATCAGCTCTCCTGACGAGCCCCTCAAATGGCAGTATGTGGATCAGTTTGTGTCAGGATCTGAGGTAAGGTCCAGATCACCAGTGATGGCATCTGGATGGAATGGTCTTCAAGGAGGGGCAGCTGGTCCTGAAAAGGGCCTTACTCTAAGGATGTGCTCTCAGGGGCTTCACACATGCCCCTGTGCATCCAGAAAGCCCCTGTGGGTGCTGGGCCCTCAGCCAAGCCCAGCAGATATAGACCTCTTCCCCCAGGGACAGAATGGCCATCAGACTCACACGGGAAAGCAGTGCTGACGAGCTCAAATGGCCATTTGCACACATGTGACGTCTCGTGACCCTTATTCTCTTTCCTCCAGGGCGGGCGGAACATTCTGGGCTCCCCAGGGAGTCGAGAAAACAGGGAGAAGAAGGTCTTCATCAGCCTGGTGGGCTCCCGGGGCCTTGGCTGCAGGTGGGTGGTGGGCATGACCTGGGGCTCACTTATGGCCAGCAGTCCCCAGGGGCCCCTAATGCCTTTCCCTTTTCTCACTGCTGCTTCTGAGGAAACTTTTTATCCACTGGTGATGACACTTCTTGGTGCCTGGCTTCACAACAGGCCTGTAAGGTCAGGGGGACAGCCCTTAACAGGACCATTTTACAGATGAGGGCAGCCTGAGGCTCAGGTAACCAGGGCCAGCCAAGGTGTCAGGTAACCAGGGCCAGTAGCAGAGGTATGATGGGGGCATCGCCGTCCCCTGATCTCTGTGTTGCCTCCTGCACCTGAGGGCTCCTGGACTGTGAGAGGGCACAGGCAGGGCTGAGGGACCCCCACTCCAATGCATGAATTTTCATGCACCAGGCCTCTAGTAAATAATAAAAAGCCCCTCTTTTCTCAGAGATTGCAGCCTATTATAATATTGAACCCAACCACATAACCAGTTACAGGAATGAATGGCAAGGTTGCTAATGGAGCTGCATTTGCATTCCAATCCTGTGCTACCTCTAATCAATTAGTAGTGGCTTCCTGGTGTACTGTTTTGAAAAGAACTCTAAGTTTGCATCCAGGCTTGGTGGGAAAAAGTGTGGTGCAGGATTAATGATGTCTGCCACATCTGGGTGGGGAGAACAACAGTGCAAATGCTTCCCTTGCTGTAGGTGTTTTAGAAGCACTGAGAAGGAAACAACTATCTTAATCTTAGGATAGAAGAGGAATTTCGTTAAAGCCTTGTAAAGAAGATAGATTTGAGCCTTATGGGATAAATAGGAAAGTGCTAGAAAAGGAAACAGCACATGTGATGTATTGGGTGAGGGGTTGGGTGGGGAGGCAGGGGTTATAAGTAGTTGTCTGTGGCTCTGGCCACAGGTGGACAGTGAAGAGCCTTGGGTCCTGACCTCATGGGTGACCTGTATTCTGTGGGACCAAGCCTGGAGATACAGGCAGAGGAAGCATGGCATTTACAACGAGCAAGCACTGAAGGCAGAGGTTCACTGCATGTCCCATCTCTTCCACAGCATTTCCAGTGGCCCCATCCAGAAACCAGGCATCTTCATCAGTAACGTGAAGCCTGGCTCCCTGTCTGCCGAGGTGGGGTTGGAGGTGAGTGAGCCTGGGCCATGGTCAGACTGTGACCACACAGTGAGGGACACACACGTCTTCCCACACAGCCCTCTTTATGCCGTCACTGGCTGATGATTTCTTCCCACCTCCCGAAGGGAAGCATCACAGAGAGGGTGGCATCAGACCCTTTCTCCAGTCTTCTCCAGCTCTGAGAGCTTTTAGTCCTGAGCTTGGGGATGCAGTAATAATGATCGTTGAGTGTTGACTGGATCAGACAGTGTTCTAAGCCCTTTAAAATTCATGAGCACTCTGAGAATTAGGTACTGTCATCATCCCCATTTTACAAATGAGGAAACTGAGGCTCAGAGAAAGTGTGTGATTTTTCCAGGATCAGCTACCTAGAATGGTAGAGCTGTGATTCAAACCTAGGGGGTCTGATTACAGAACCAGAACTTGTCACTTCTACTTTGGCATATTACTTCTTCTTTTTGTGCATCAGAATTCTCTCCCATAAAATGGGGTAACAGCCTTCCTTCTAGAGGCATTGTGTGAATTAAATGAATCAATACACATGCTTAGAACTGGCATATAGTAAGGGACCGATGAATGCTAGCTACCAATTATGACTCAGCACAGCCTCTGCTATATGAGAAGTCCGAAGGCTTCTAGGTCTATATTCTGAGTGTTTAAAGCAAATGTCATAAATTCAGCCAAAGGAATGACCCTCAAACGATATAATATTGGGCAGCTGGTGAAAGACATGAGGCAGAGGACTCCATCAGAGCTTTCTAACGCTCTGCTCATGAAGGAGAGCTGAAGTGCAGCCACTTGAAAACCCAACATCTGCCCTTGAACCCCAGGGTGAACCTTTCCTTCAGATAAGTGAGTATACAGATAGTGCAGACACGCTGATGCCTCTCTGTTTCTCCACCAGGCAGGAGACCAGATTGTCGAAGTCAACGGCATTGACTTCTCCAACCTGGACCATAAGGAGGTGAGACTTGAGATCCTCACCTACTGGCTGTTACACCTCTGCCCTCCACATCTCACCCCTCCCCCTGCCACCGTGTCTGAAACCTGTGCTCTCTAGAGGCCTGGACTGCTCTGGTCTGTCAGGCCTCAGCTGACTGCCCACTTGTCCCCACAGGCCGTGAACGTGCTGAAGAGTAGCCGCAGCCTGACCATCTCCATCGTAGCTGGAGCTGTAAGTCCAGAGTGAGCTGGTAGGCCTCCATGACCCCTGACCTCCAGGCCCAGCCACTCAGAGCCCTGAGGTCTGCCATACACTCCCGCGAAGGGCCAAGGGTGTCTCTGTCCCTGAAGCTCTGACAGAGCAGAGGGAGAGGGTCTTTGCCCAGCCAGGGCACGTTTGGGTCAGAGAAAGCAGGAACCACTGTGAGAAGATAGCCTTCATCTTGGCCCCCAAGGCTGTGCAGTGGGAGCCCAGGTTTCCCAGGGGACTGATAATGGGGCCTCTTTTCTTCCCACGAGGGCCGGGAGCTGTTCATGACGGAGAGGGAGCGGCTGGAAGAGGTGAGGCAGCGTGAGCTGCAGCGGCAGGAGCTTCTCATGCAGAAGCGGCTGGCGATGGAGTCCAACAAGATCCTGCAGGAGCAGCGGGAGATGGAGCAGCAGTGAGTGTGGCCAGTTAGGATGCCCCTTCCCTATCCTCTCTGACCACATCCGCTTTGCTTCCTGTCCATTGTGCCCTGAGCCGACCTCATCCTCTCCTCCGAAGGCTTGTCCTCAGGTCAGATGGGTCCAGTGGTGGCCAGAATAAGCAACCCCTGCCTCCACGCCACCAGGCTCCTCCCTCCTTGCCCAAGAGAGCCCCTGAAGTCCAAGACCCAGGAATATGGGGTTGCAAGTAGCTAACATCTGATAAGTACCAACCATATAGCTGCACTGTATTATAGCCTCATGTATGTTACTTAATGTCATTTTCACAGTAGCCCTGTGAGATGGATGGTATTAACCCATTTTGCAGGTGAGGAGACTGAGACCCAGAGAGGGTAAGCCACTTGTGTGCAAAGTCACACATGGCCAATGAGGATTCACAACAGGCAGTCTAGCTGCCCCATCGGTGATGATAAGGTCTCCCTACCCACACACATACACACACACACACACACACACACACATGAGATGGTTGAGATGATGGTTTGAGAGAATAGATGGGACAAGCAATTCATATATAAAAAACAATGTCAGAATCTAAATCCAGGTACATTCTAGGAGCTTTATAAGAATTTGGACAGGGATTTTCCCCTCTCTCCCATCACAGATTTACCCCTGCTGGTACCTCTGCCCACAGCCCTGGTCTTGGGTAGTCACCCAGCTTTGCCTCTGGGGTCTGGGCCCTCTTCCAGCAGAACCTCCCTCAGGCCAGGCCCTGACTGTCATCAGTCACTTTAGCTAAGAGTTTAGAGGTGGGTGCAGAGTGTGGCCCACTCTGACCTGCACTCCGGCTCTGGCAGCTCAGAGTCTCTGCTTAGTGGTGCCAAACAAAACCTCACAGAGTACACAGCCAGCATCCAAAGCTGGCCCAGGCATCCTTGGAGGGAATCCTGAAAGAAATAGAACTTTTTCCAAATCAGGAGTTAGCTACAAAGAAGAGTGAACTTCCCTTGCACAGACTTCATGATGCCAATCTGCATTCATGTTTCAGAAGGAAAAAGGAAATTGCCCAGAAGGCAGCAGAGGAAAATGAGAGATACCGGAAGGAGATGGAACAGTGAGTGCCTCTTCCCCATGCGTCCACACAGGTGTCAGTGTGTGGACATGAGTGTGCTCTCGGAGTGTAGCCAGCCAGAGGCCACCCCCAGACCAGTTCACCTGGCCCTCTTGTGCCCTCCTTTATTTTTAGCCATTCCATAATCCTAGTAAAGCCCAGCCCATTCAAGTAACTAGAACATGGTTCTACATAATTATCAGAGTAGCATTTACACTCGATTTAGAATACAAGAGCCAAGGATTTTGTAGTCTTCACCACAGCTAGAATCACATGGTCTCTCCCCAGGCTGGTTGAAGTTTCCCTATAGCAGGGGTGGGGAATCTTTAATATATATATTGATTTCAAAGAGGAAGGGAGAGAGAGATAGCATCAATGATGAGAATCATTGATCGGCTGCCTCTTGCATACCCCACACTGGGGATCGAGCCCGCAACCTAGCATGTGCCCTTGACTGGAATCAAACCTGAAACCCCTCCGTCCTCAGGCTGATGCTCTGTCTACATAGCCAAATATGTCAGGGCATGGGTTGGGGAACCTTTTTTTCCTGCCGTGGGGCATTTGGATATTTATAACATCATTCAAGGGACATATAGAATTATCAACTTAAAAATTAGCCTGCTATATTTGATCAAACATTTAATCAACTCACCCCTCATGCCTTGGCAGGGCCAGACCAAATGATTTCCCCACCCCTGACCTATAGGCAGAAGCCGGGCCCTTGAAGGTTCTGACACTAATCACAGGCATGGGATCTTATTTCAGGATCGTGGAGGAAGAAGAGAAGTTCCAGAAGCAGTGGGAAGAAGACTGGGGCTCCAGGGAACAGCTGCTCTCCTCTAAGACCATCAGCGCCGAGATGCACCCAGTGTCCCTTCGCAAGCCAAAGTGTATGTATCATGGGCTGGTAGGTGGGGAGAGAGCTTCCTTCAGAGGCCAGGAGGCTGGGGGATGGTCCAGGCTGAGATGCTGGTCCCTCTTCACTCACCACCACCTCCCAGGTGAATAGCCCTCACTATCGGGGCTGCGTTTGCTTCACAGAGGGGCAGCCCTGTGCCAGGGCCTGTCTGCCAGGGCATTGGGGCTGGGATCTGTCTGCCCTCCTTGTCCTCGAGGTCTGCTGCCTGGCTCTCCCTCACAACACAGACACAGGCAGCTGGACCCTCCCTGTGCCTGTGAGCTGCTGAAGAGGTATTGGAGTAGGGGAAGTGAACTGCCCATGGGATTATCTTAGTTTGTTGGGTGTTATATCTTCTTCCTGCTTGGGTGTGAATTGGGGCTGGGGTGAAACAGCGGCAGGACAGAGGGCAAGAATCTGGTAGTCCAAGCTTGATGGGCAACTGTGGGAGGAGCTTCCCTGAAGTGACCCTAGCACCTGCATCCCTGGGCATGGACACTGAGATGTTCCTCCCCTCTGAGGATGGAATCAGGACTCCCAGGCACCAAACTGTGGCCTTCCTCTGGCCTCGGGTCCCTCTGCCTTTATCTACTTTCTTCTTCTGTGCTGTTATAATCCCTAGTTTTGGTCCAGGCCTCAACCAACTGCTCTCCTTTCCACTAGCTCTCAACCCCAACTCCCAGCATGCCTCTTCAAGGGGAAGCTCACAGCCCCAGGGCAAAGTGGGGGCTCAATCTCAGTGTTTATTAAGTGGACTCGTGGTGGGGAGCCAGGGGCAAGGCAGCTTGGAGGCCGAGGCAGTCACAAGTCCAGGATGCCTGGTTGGGCCTTTACTCTTTATAGCTGTTTTGATGATAATGGACATGGGGCAGGTTCTACTCCAGCTGACTGTGCTCAGCTACCTGAAAACCTCCAGATATGGAGTGAATCTGTAACCAAGGACCAAGATTCCCCATTTCTGCTATGTGGCAGCCATGTGGGATGTGTGATAGGGTCTGGACATCTCTGGCTCCAACTTTGAATTTTGCCCAAGTCCTAGAGGGACATGAACTGGGGCCAATGAAGAGGTACAGAGCATCTGGATGGCTCCACCTCGCCCTCCTTGGTGCAAGGCAAGCAACTCCCACCCAGCCACTCCTCTCTGGCAGGGGGCATGGTGTCATCTCAGGGACCTCTCGGAAGGACAAAGCACGCTCTCATCAGCCTTCTCTGTGACATTAGTTGAGGATGAGGCCAGAGCTGAATTCCCAGTGAATAATCTGTGCTTTCAACAGGGAGTTAATTTGCTCTTAATGCATGAAACAGGAACTTCAGAAGAAGAGAGATCGATTTTAATTGCTTCTCCCGAAAGTAATCCTAGTCAATTTAGTACCTGCCTTGACACTGGGTCTTGGCTTCAGAACAAACGCATCTCTCTCAGGAACTACAGAAAATGAAAACCCTTTCTGCAGCTAGCTATTTATTTGGTGCTTTTAAACAAAACCAAGCATCTTGAAGAAAAGGAGTGAGAACTTTGTCCAACATGTAAATGTTTTCTAAAGCAACATTACGAAGCGTGAGATGGATGACCAGACTCCGCCAGCCTGAGCGGGGGCTGCTGCTGCTGCCGCCTTCATCCATCTCCATACGCACCAGCAATTAATTCTCATCTGGAGATAAGTCAGGAAATGCAGGAAGACCTGGGAGTCAGCCTAGGGCCTGCCTTTCTCCGCATTCCTGAGAGGCTGGAATGGTCTCAGCCGTTCCGGGCCAGCAGGACCAGACTGTGTTCAGGTCCTCCCTGACCCTCTTCAACTTGGGCCCAGTAAGCCCACAGCTTACACCTGACTCGTGTGTCTGTGCCTGATGATGGGTGGACCTTGCACTTTTGAACCGTCAGTAAAAAGTGGGGAGCATCGCTTGCCCAGAAAGTGAGGCCACTCGTCCTAATGATGTGGGTGGGACTGACGGTTCCCCTCACCACCCTCTGCCCCGGGGGCTCACCCTGCTTACCCATGGCCGATCCGACAGAACCCCAACATCCTGCCAGGCCCTCCAGTCTAGGACACACTGTCATAGAACTCCCCAGAAGAACTTCCTTAGCTAAACCAACAAGGAGGAGAGATTTCAATCAAGGACCCCAGAGCTAGAAAAAGCCTGCATAGGTGAAGAGATTTAAACAAGAGATTCCCACCCTTCTCCTGCCATTACGGTCCCCATCAATCCATTAGTCCCCACATCCAAGAGGCCCCATGGTTTGGAGGTGGAGTTGTTTTCTTACCAAACTATTAAGTAATCATTTGTGCCCCCATTGTTGGATTAGGTAGTCATTTTTGTTAGCAAGAAAGCAGCAGTGTTCCACTGTCGAGTAGCCAGAAATCAAGCCAACAGCAAAGGCTCTTAACATTAACCCTTTCGTAGGTGATTGGGCAAGTTCTTCTAATTAATATTTGAAATACAAATAAATAACTGGCAGCAAACTTATACACTACCTCCTATCATCCCAGGGAGGCTGGAATCCAGGTTGGAAACCACTGGAATGAGTGGTTTGCTTTCTCCACATATGTCAAAATTAGTGTCTTCCTGGCCACACGTGCCCCTCTAACCTAAGGTGACCAGACATCCCGCTTTTGATTTTTTCTTTCCAAAAATCGGGACTATTTTAAAATGCCTCGGGACGCAGGACAAATTGTTAAAAATCGGGACTGTCCCGCCAAAAGCAGGACGTCTGGTCACCTTACTAACCCTTGGGAATCTCTTCACCTCCTCGGGGTCCCCAGTCCACCCACACAGCTCCAACAGCCCCTGGGGGACCCAGAGGTCTGAAGGGGGTAAGTCGCCAGGAGGATCTGTTCTCCCATCGTATGCTCTGGCACCAAATACTCGGGTATTCCCATCCTCTGTGCCACACCTCCCAGGATCAGTTGAATGCCCCACAAAATGCTTCTCACTCTGCTGTCAGATCACAGGCCCGCGTTGTGAGCCCATTTTATAGACAGAGAAACTAAAGCTACCAAAGTTGAAAGCCTGACACACACCATTCCAGAGCGAGAAAGCCCATAGAGGAAGCTGGTCCCAGGCCCCCAGGCTCCTGAGAAGCGCGTCTGGCCTCTAGGTCTCCTGAATCCCTCTCAGTTCACCAGCTTCCCCCTGTCTTCCCGGGTAGATGGTCAGAGAGTGGAGCCCGAGTTTGAGCCTGCCAACGATGACGACGGGGACAGAGGCACGGAGGAGCAGGGAGAGCAGGTTTGCGGCCCCCGCTTCGCTCACTGGCCTCGCTGCTCTGCTTGCTCTGCTCACCTCCCCTGCCATCCCTGCGTCCAGCTTTGGGGGACCAGCATTTGGTGGAGACCGCTGGAGTGTGTGGAGCTCCTCTCAGCCCTGGCTTGGTCCCAGCCCTGCACACAAAACCTCGAGAACAGGACTCAGGGTCAGGCTGACATGACGGCTGGTGCACACAGTACAACTAAACTGTTGGTTCAAATATTTAAGTACCGCCAAGGTTAAGTTCTTCCTCAGGCCTCTCCCCAGGACACCCCAGACCTCCCAAGATCCAGCAGCTAGAGGGTTGTGCTTGGTCCACAAGGGGCTTTCAAGATTCTATTCTAGAGCCCAGGCTGGTCCAGAGTGAGTCATTATTTAAGCCTTCGCCGCTGGCCCAGAAAGCTGCAAGTTTGCGGTATTGCCCAGCCAGGCTGCTGCCTGAGGACGGCAGGGGGCTGGTGCCCAGGTTGTCTGGCCTGGCTGGGGATGTGCTTTTTTTGGAGGCTGATCTGCCTGCTTGCCACCTGAGCCGCCAGAGCTGCCCCCAATATCGCTTTCTCTTCCAACACTGGGGGTGGGGGATAGGGCCTGGTCCGTGGGACAAGACTGTTTTGTTCTGGCTGACAGCAGTTCTAGGCAGAGACCCAGACTCCCTTTTGTCTCCAGCCGTTTCTTGGATGGAGGGACCAGACGTCGGTCAGGAAAAAGCCTCGTTCTCTTTCAACGGGGCTTTGTGTCTTGCAGGCTGTGGCTCTGATTTGGCAAAGCTCATCCCACCAGGGGCTTTCTCTTTGATTTTCCTGGCACTGACTTCTAAAGCCAGAGGCGGGGGCAGGGGCCAGGGGGCAGGGGCCCAGGGCCTGGTGGTGGGTCGGGGCCTTTCTCAGGTGGTCCTGGGCCCGCTTTACAGCCCAGGCGAGGCAGGTAAGTGGAGAGTCAGGCAGAGGGTGTGGTTCTGTGGCTGGAGCCCCACTCATGGGAGCCCCGCTCCCGGCCTCTGCCCTCTCAGGGCGCCAGCTGCACTGACCTGTCTCATGGCTCCGTTCTCTGTGTTGTTACAGCCTTTGGGTGGTTTTATCGTTACGATGGCAAGTTCCCATCCTTCCGGAAGGTAGGACAGGGCTGGGTGCTGTGCCGTTTGCCAGTGCGTATGCTGTGGGCTTTGGCTTTTTCCAAACATTGCTTTTTCCTGTCAACTCTCAACCGTGTGACCCAGACTGTTCACGTGAGGGCTGTGCTTCTCTGTCAGGCTGTTGCCATAGGGCAGGGCCCTGTCACTGGGGCATCATGTGGGGGAGGGTTCTAGGGGTGAAACCTGCCCGGGCACCATCAGGCACGACCTGGGTCAGCCCCGGGGGCACAGGGCATCCGGGGCAGGGGCATGGCAGGAAGCTGCTGCTCTATTGCTCTGTCAAGCAGACCCAGCGGCCAATACAGGAAGCCAAGGTCAGGCAGAGGGAAATGTCAGGTGGGGTGTACACGATGCAGATTATGAGGCTGACGGAGACAGACACAGACCGGCTGCCGAGGTGGGAGCTCGCTGCCTCGGGTTGAGACAAAGAGCCACAGCAACCATAACTCTCCCTAGAAATATCTCCCCGTGCGCCTGGGATAATGCAATTTTCTGGTCTCTGGGGCCTTGGATTTCCTCTCTAAACCTTATTACTGCTGTATCTCCAGGCCCCATAAACCTTTCTCATCCCTTTTCTCTCTAAATCACTCTGGCATTTCATTATGAAAATGCCGCTGTTAACATCTATAGATTGGACCTTCAGGATGGCTTGGTATTTGGGATCCAGGCTTCAGCATAAATCTGGATAAAGCCATGTAGGTGTCATCACTCAACCGGCTCTTTCTGGCAGGATGTCTGGCCTCCAGAAACCAAAGTCCTGGCAGCGGTGTGACCTTGATCATATGTAGCCGCTCCCTGCCTGTAAACGAGGATATCTAATGTGCTAGAAACATCTGCCCTCCCTCCAGCACAGCACTATTCAGACACTAAGACGGCACTGTCATTCCTGACGAAGAGTGTCTTCACCTTGGAGCCCAGGGCATGACTTGTCTGACCCTTAATAAGCCTGGACAGAGCCCCTTAGGGGACTCCTTTCCACACTGTGGTGGCCTCAGGAAGGACTTGGTCTCGTCACACTGTCCTTTTCCATTTGCAGGCTGACCCTGGCTTAGGATGCCTCATTGCGTTACACTACGGACTCTTTCCCTATATACGGTCTCTACTAGAATGTAACTAGAGACACTCACACACAGGATTTTACTTGCAAAACGAATGAAAGGAGATGGGTAGGTTAAATCTTTCCCAGGCCACTGATAACTGGATAAATGTAAGAGAGGTGTGTGTGCGTCTCCTCCACACACTCACTTCCCCTCAGAAATCACGTGCCTTAAAAAGTGCTTTTGCTGGACCTGCTTCCCTCTATTCATTAGTTCAGTCATTCCAGAAATAGCTGGTATTTCGATTTCCATTTCATTTCCAAACGAGAGGAAAATTGCTTCTAGCAGCAAGAACACATCCACCCCATCTGCCTCTCCTTAGTCCTGACTGAAAGGAATATTTGCCATGAATCTAACTGACAGCTGAAAGGACAACAGAATCGTGTTCCTCCTGCTGGCTCTGAAAATCCACCGCCACTTTCTCCAGAGCCACGTGAGATGCTGTGTCTCCCAGGAGCTGGAACACCCAGTGCCCAGGTGGCAAAGTGGTTATCTATAGCCATGACCGCTGAGGCACAACATCCCCCTTATGTGAAAAGCTAACGGCTCGATGTCTCAATTCCTAACCTGGAAGTAACCCCTCTGGTCTTCAAAGCTCCCCGGCCAGTGGCCCTACAGAGTCTGAGCCAGGGCCTGAGGATGTATGGTTCTGACTAACCCTCCCACCAGGACTGCATGACTAAGTCATGGAGACCAGCCCTACTTGCAGGAGCCCACCTTCTGGCAGGGAGGCAGACACACATGCAACTAAGTACCCCTATGGAGCAGACTGTTCTGAGAGCAGTAGACAATGTTATGGGGCAACTTGCCCTTCTGCATCAGTAAGCAGGTGCTGCTTTCTTGGAGATGTCACAGGAACTGTCACATGTGCCTGCCCCATCCAGGTGCCCTGGCTCTAAAACTTTAGCCCAGAATGGCCATTCCTATCACAGTGGTCCCTGTGGGAGGCCATGCCCTTCCTTTAGCCAGCTGCCACCAGGCACAATGTTTCTGACTCCTTCTGGGGATTTGCTGTATGAATCTATAACATGATAGCAGGGATTCATCAAGTGAGCCAAGAGTCTAATCGGCAAGGTAGGCAAGGAAACAAGCAGAACTCTGAAGCAGAGAAGCCATTTGCTCAAGCGGCACATAGACTGTTCTGGGGTGAGTCCCATTCCTCAGATCAGTGCTCAGCAAACAGTGGTTTGCGAGCCACAGGTGACTCGAGAGCCGTGATTTGCCGCTCTGTTGACTGATGAGTTTGCCGACCACTGCCTCAGAGGGTGGTGGGTGGGATCATCTCCAGAGCACAGTATATGCACATGGAGGTGGGGCTTGTCTTAGGGGGCAGGATGACTCAAGCATAAGTCCATAATGACACTCCCCGCCCAAGTCCTTCTAGTGGGGTTTACAATTGCTAATAAACTCAAATCTTCATGTCTGGCCTTCGATGCTGGGGTGACTGAGGAATTCTGAGTTCAGGCCCCAGGAAGGTTTGTTGGGGGTGGGGTGAGCTCGCAGGTGGGTTTCCTCCTTCCCCAGACATTCCACAGCATGTTGACTCTCCTCTGTTCCCTCTCCGGAGAGCTAGCTGTATCTTCCAGGCTGTGTGTGATGGAGTTGACACTTGCCATTCTCCAATTGCCCCCAGCTCATCTGGACACAGTAGAAAGTTTATGGGACCTGGAAGACTCAGGGCCAAATCCTGGCACCATTACTTATTAGATGTTTGATGCTGGGCAAGAGACTATGTCATGTGGTGTCTACATATGAGACACCTTTCTCTCCAAATATTGGAGAAAGCATGTGCCCAGATACTAGGAAGCAAATACAATGCCTTTTATTTATACAGTACTTTAATGTTTATAAAGCACACGTATAGATGTTATTTCATTGGCTCTAGATGGCAAGCTTAGGGTGTAGACATTTCTTTCATTTTGGAGATGAATCAGGCCCAGAGAGGTTAAGAAACTTAGCCAAGGTCACATGGCCAATTAGTGAATCAGTAACCCATTCTTCTGGCAAAGGAAATGTGTCTCCTACTCTGCAATGAGTAGCAGTGGCCTGCTTGTCATAAACCTGAGAACCAACGCCCATGGGCAGAGCTGGGGGAGGGGCTCGCCCTGGGATGGTTGCCTGGTGTTGCTGAGGACTGAATGCCCTGTTTGTGGTGCTGTGCCAGTGTCAACACTACCTTGTAACCCTTGTCGTGTAAAAAATGCCACATCTGCTCAGAAAGGAAAGGAAAAGAAAGCACAGTATGACAGCCTGCAGGAGTTGAGAAAGAATAAGAAGGAACTGGAGTTTGAGCAAAAGCTTTACAAAGAGAAAGAGGAGATGCTGGAAAAGGAAAAGCAACTGAAGATCAACCGGCTGGCCCAAGAGGTAGGTGACCTGCTCAGAGGCCCGGGAGCACCCTTGGGATGCGGCTTGGTTGCTCCCCATCATGCTCCCAGGGAACCAGCCGGCGTTATTCTCCCCAAATGGAGTCCAAAGGTGGAGTGAGCGCTGCCCCTCCTTAGTGTGGAGCGTGAGATCATCCCACCTGCCCAGGGTCATCTGAGACTAGCTTCTGGCTTAGATGTATGTTTGGGGTTGAGACTGGCCTCCTTGCTCAGGTATGGGTCTGAAGCTAACCTCTCTGCTCAGATGGTAGCACTTAGGTTAGCCTTCCACACACCTGGCCAGAGGTTTGGGTCTGTGCCCTCCACCCCCCACCCCCCACCCCACCCCCATATCAGAGTGTGAGTCCAAGGGTAGGCCTCTCCGCCCCAGGTGTGGCTGTGAGTCAGAGGCTTACCCCTCTGCCTACAGGTAGATTGGAAGTTAGCCTTCCATCCACCTGTCATTTCATCTGAATCGTTTGCCCCCCTCCCCAGGTTATAAGTTCAAGATCAAGAACTCCCAAAGTGCTTGGGCTCTGAGAGTATGGGTCTGAGGCTAACCCATGCACAGGCAGGATGTCTCAGGCTATTCCTCAACTAGCCAGGCTATGGGTCTGAGGCTGCTACCATCAGCAGAGGGTGTGTCTGAGGCTAGATCTCTTCAACCTGGGAATGTATCTAAGGCTGTTCCCTCCCAGACATGCCAAAGCAGACTCCGAGCATGAGTAATCCTTATTCCTAGGTGAGCCGGGTGACCTTCACTCCCTGGCTATTTGAGATAGCACTGGTTCTGCTTCCTTTCATGCTTCCATGACAGATGGCCAAGCTGATGACATCACAAAACAAGAGAAGTCCTGGAAAATGTGAAGTGCATTAGGTCTGGCACTAGGAACAGATTAGCCACAAAATTTTAAAAAATTGAACTTGTACTTCTAAGAACAAGGCAGCCTGGAAGGGAAAAGAAACGTAAAGTAAAACTCTTAGGATGTGCTAGGAGCCTACAATAGAACCATTCATGGAGAATCTTAAGAGCCTCAGGGTTCGGGGGCCAGCTAACCCCATGCAACGCAGAAGTCCCCTTCTCTGATTGCGCCTATAAGTGGCGTTAGTCAAACCAAGACCTCGACACCCTCCCCCCAGCTGTTCCTCCTCCTCTGGGCCCAGGTGAAACAAGCTTGGGTCTTTTTCTAGAAGCTGACACACCAACCACACTTGGGGGTTTTCTAAGAAATGCTTCGTGTGTGCCACCCACGTGTGACTCAAGTGTGCCTTTGTCCTCTCCTTTGTGCCTCGGCCTTGGGTCCCAGGTGTCCGAGACGGAGCGGGAAGACCTTGAGGAATCGGAAAAGATTCAGTATTGGGTGGAAAGGCTCTGTCAGACTCGCCTTGAGCAGATTTCCTCTGCTGATAATGAGATTTCCGAGGTAACCGAGCCCTTCTTTCCACCTAGCCTCTCCTCCTGCTGCCTTCAGAATGACCCGCCCTGGCAGCTGCGGGAGGCACAATGGCCACCGTCCTGCGCACTCCCCCTTCCTCTCTAGAAGAGGGGAACATAGCTGTTTTCCTGGGCTTGTCTCCAGTGACCACTAAGTCCCAGCTTATCTGAGATGGCCCCAGCTAGGCCTGTTGTCCTGGTGTAACTAAGAGTGCCAAGTTCACTGTCAAGTGTGTTCCAGTTTAGATGATGGATTATGTGGTCACCTTATTTACCACCCACAAATGGCATGATGTGGGACCCCCTTGCATTTGGGCATTCCCTACCAGCAGTCTGGCATGAGCTCAGGTGACATCTGTGTGGCTCTGGTTGGAGGGTGGTGGGTCTCCAGCAATAAGTAATCAGTTAGAAGAGCCTTGTACTCAATGTACTTTGAAGTGAAGCACTAGCCGGAAGACTACAGAACTTCCTTGCAACCCCCAGATGACCACGGGCCCCCCGCCTTCTATGTCTCCCCTGGCCCCACCCCTGAGACGCTTCGCTGGCGGGCTGCACCTCCACACCACTGACCTGGATGACATCCCTTTGGACTTGTTCTACTACCCCCCCAAGATTCCCTCTGCCTTACCTGTGATGCCCCATCCCCCACCCTCCAACCCACCCACCAAGGTTCCCGCAGCCCCTGTCCTTCCGTCATCAGGCCATGTGGGTGCCTCATCCTCACCCTGGGTGCAGCACACCCCACCCCCCATCCCCATCCCTCCCCCACCCTCTATTCCCACCCATGACCTCACTCCTACCCGCCCACTGCCCTCTGCACTGGAAGAGGCCCTGGGCAACCACACGTTCCGCGCCGGGGACACAGGCAATCCTGCAGAGGACTGGGAGGCCAAGAACCACAGCAGGAAGCCCGCCAATTCCCCTGTCCCTGAACGGAGCTTCCCACCCACCCCGAAGGTACTGCCCCTGTTCTGCATGCTACCCTGGGGAGCAGGTGGAGTGGGCAGGGCTGCTGTTTCCCATGTCTTCCACTGCCCCTGGGAAATGGGAGGAAACATCAGCCCATCCCATTTCCCAGGAATGAACTCCCCAGCCTGCATGTTGTGCACACTCTGCATGCAGATGGTTTCTGCTGACTTTGAAGTGTGTGTTGCATGGGGAATTGCCTGTGGTACTTGGAAGGAGCAACCGTGTGTTCGTAGTAGGCCCATTGTAAGTGCTCGGTAGACTTTATTCATTGTGAGGAGTGACGAATCAAGGTACAAGAAAATCTGGGTGAAGCTACCCTCTCTTCCTCTTGGCTGATGTGAGCTGGTGGCATTCACTGCAGTGCTCGCAAGGCTGTGTTGAATAGCCAGAGCACTGTGCCACCGCTGGTCATGTCTTGATATTAGCTAGAAAGCCTTGAGTGTGGGAAATGAATCCCCAATTTAACAGAGGGAAAAGGGGTTCAGGGGAGCAATCTTACACTCTGTAAATGAAGCAATAACACTGCCCAATGCAGCATTTTCTATGGCACCAATCAACTGCGTTGGCTTGAAGCATAATCCCCAGAAGTGTCTGGCCATCTTCCAGCTCCAGAAAACATGAAGATGGAGAATTCCTAGAAATCCCCAAATTTACTGTTAAGAGGGATCTTTTTCTTGGAAGTCAGGAGGCAGAACAGTGATGTTTCTCAAAAAGACATATTTCTTATTAATTGTTCATAATCCAAAGACTACATTGGAAGAGGCAATCCTCAAGGAAGACACAGAACTTTGATTCCTGGCAAGGAAAAAGCAAAATATTCTTCTGCTCCAGAAGCTGTGGGGCCAGACTGGAGTCAGAGCCCATGCAGCTCAAGTCAGCTGGGGGCGAGGGGGGAAGTGAAGGGGACTGTGGTGGACTGTGGGGGAGGCAGGCAGTAGTTCCAATCAGTGGCTTTTATTATCCTTCCCTGCCTAGATTTGAGTTCCCACATGCAGAGCAGAATGAGCACTGAGGAGAGCCTGGGGGAAGGAAGGTGGGAGTGAGGAAGTGCCAGAAGACAAGGCTCTGGCTTTCACAGGGGACTCTATGAGGCACTCCCTCTGAACCTCTGGTGGAGTCCTGAGCCCTGACGGTTCCAGGGATGTCTTCCCTCAGAGCCCAGCCAGGACCAGGTTTGCAGGCCGTTGAATTAGCCTGGCACAGAGGATCACATTTTTATTGTGAGTGGTCCCCACCAAGATGGGAGGCAGCTTTTCCTCAACAAATTTGAATCAAAAATCATTGATTGAGGACCTGTCATGTGCCTCTCTGTGTGAAGCGGGAGGGGAGCAGTGCAGCAAAGGACCGGGGAGATGGGCCCATCTGTGCTCTCCAGGACTTTGCCATCAGAAGGATGAGCAGCTGACAGGGAAAGATCGGCTATAAAATCAGCACAGGTCAGGTGTTGTGTGAGAGAGACGCCTTCTACTGGGAGGTTGCAGGCACCTCTGTAGAGCCGAGCCTTGAGGGATGGTGATAAATGAAGGATGGGGCAAAGGGCATTGCAGGTGCAGGAAACAGCAAGGAGGAGCTGCCTGGGTGTGAACCCTGGCTCAACCACGGGCTGGATGACTTTGAGCATGTGTTACCTCATCAATCTGAGCCTGGGTGTCCTCACTCGTAAAGTGAGAATGTTAATGGCACCTACCTGTCATGAGGATCAAATGAGTTAACACATGACCTTATTCTAAGTTAATACTTAGGAATATGACAGGCACAGAGTAGGTGATCAGTAGACATTACTGTGATCAGAGGCAAATCAAAGTACAAGAAAATTTGGGTGAAGCCACAAACATGAGGTTGGAGGTAACCTCTGCCAACTTTTGAGTCAGGGTCAAGCTTCCAAACAGGATCCAGCTTTCTCAGAGATTGTTGCTCCAGGAATTTCGGAGTTCCCACTGTTACTTCCCAATCAGAGCACAGGGAGGATTAAAAACTCCCCTAGCACAGGGAGCTTCTGAAAAACTGGACCCTAAGTGTCTCAAGCAACATCAAACCCAGGGTTTTCCTGACCCAAAAGTCAGGGGCTGCTGTTTTGTTAGTTAGCACTTTGGCCTTTGCACCCCCAGCCCTGCCCACCCTCCTCTCTGCATGCTCCTAGTGAGTTGTCATCAGTGCAGCAGGAGGAGGTATGGCTGGTCACACAACTTCACTGTCCGCCCATCCACCAGCAGGTCTCAGGTAGTGGGAAAAGACACCTGTGTCGTCTTCTGTACCTGCCTCATCAGCACCCACCAAGGGAAGGTTTTCAGGGTCATATCTACCCCCCAGGTACTGTCTCATGTGCCCTCTATACTATTAAGTCATCCATTCATTCATGAAACATGTTTAGTGAGCAACTGCTATATGCTAGACACTATGCAGGGCACTGGAGCACCACCACAAAATAGGCAGCCCAGTCCTTTCCCAAGACAGTCTGGTGGGAAGACAGACAAGTAAGCAGGAAACCACCACACTACCAGAGGGAGATGGGGGAAACCCTAGGGATAAAGTGGAGAAAAAAACCTCAAGGAATGCTTTCTGAAGGCAAAGATATGTTCCCAAGCTGACACCTGGGGAGTAAAGCAGCAGGAAAGAGCATGTGCAAAAGCCTTGAGGCAAGAAAACCTGGCATTTTGTAGGATAAAGTTAGGCAACGTGAGAAGGGAGAGAAGGAGTGAGCAATGAGTATAAAGGAAGGTAGAGATGCTCATGAAGGATCTTGCGGTCAAGTCCAGGGGTTCAGTAGGGGACCCACCAAGGGCCCTGGGTAGGGTTTGTGGCCCATTTTAATGGGCGTTACCCAAGATGATCCAGTGCATTAGAGCAAAGCAGACAGAGGTGCCTCTCTTACTGCTTCTCACCCCAGCCTTCAGAGACTCTATGCCCACCCATCAGGGACAGCAGATACTTCCTGTGCCATCAGGGGACTGGAACCATGGCCAGAAGAGAGAACCCTTAGGGAGACAGGAGGCTGAACGGCATCCAAGGCTACTGAGAGCAAGCCTTGAAAGCCTATCCTATGAGTGACAGTGGCTTCTGGTGACCCCAGAACCAGATTCAAGTCTGGCTCAAGTCCCTGATTCCCTAGAGGCACGTAGTGTCTGACTTCAGGGCACACTGTGGCCAGCAGATTGCTCATCTCTCTGCTGAAGATCAGACTCCAGGACCCTTGGCAGGTAAACAGGCCAGGCTGGCTCAGCATGTGCATGGTGTGAATTTGCACTTGTGTCAGAGTGCTGCAGTTGACCTGGGCCATGCCCGCTATAGCCTTACATGGCTCTCTCTTAAACTAACCTCTGTAGACATTCTGCCCAAGTCCGCAGCCTCCAAGAGGCCCTGGTGTGTCCACCATCTCCAAGCCTGTCATGGTCCACCAGGAGTCCAACTTCATCTACAGGCCAGCAGTGAAATCTGAGGTCCTGGTAAGCCTCTCGGGTCCCCTCCAGGGCATCGCCAGCGAGCAGACCAGGTCCGCCTCTTCTGGGATCTGCTGGAGGGACAGTGAGGTGGGACACAAACTCACATTAGGTGCCATCTCCTAACCTTCTCATTGGCCAAGAGATGGATCCACATGGGTGTAAGTGGTCGTGACATGGCCAGTGACATTCCTGTTCCTCACTTGACCAAACAGACTGGGGATCCGTCTAGAAGTAATGAAAATAACTGCTCAGACTTGCTGTGAGCCTACCCTGTGTCTGCTCTGCAGGGTCTCACTTAACCCTCACAACAATCCAGTAGATGGTACTTGCTATCCTTGTTTCACACTTGAGGAGCCCAAAGTTTAGAGAGGTTAAGTTCACGGCCCAAGGCAAAGCCAGGACTTACTACTTATTTCAGAGTCATTCATAACCCAAAGCCCAAACTCTTACCTAGATTGCCAACTTGCCTAAACTTATAGTGATTCCAGTGGCTCTGCCTCTGCCCCTAAGACCCAACGTGGCTCCGTGTGGCATGGACCACTCTCAGAAGGGGACCTGGCCAGAGCAGATCCACTCCCTTTCTCCAGTTCACGTCTCACTCCTCACTGGGACTGAGAGTGTGAGGTGTGGCCCTGGGGGAGAGGGGAGGTCAGCCCACCCTCAGTCACCCGCAGCTGAGCGAGCTGGGACTCATGCACACCCTGCTCCAGGGGCACCAGCCACTGACTGGCCTCCCACACGTGGTGGGAAGAGCCATGCCAGAATTCCAATTCTCCTTTCAAGGAAACCCTATCCAAATGTCAGGGCAGGGTGGCTCAGATACTTATTTTGAGCTCTAGCTGTCCTGTCAGCTTCCCGACAAGCTAGGTTCATGCTCCCATGACAGCCTGCTGGTGCATCTGTGTCGCATGCTCTGGCTGATGACAAGGGGTGGTGGTGTCTGCTTGACTAGAACTGGGTAGCTGCTGTGTCTGGGGACATTGTACGGGCCAAAGCGTAAATCAGGCTGTGTCTATTTGGGGAGGGATTTTGTCAGGGCCACCCCCAGGGTGGCAGGCCCGGGATCTGGCACTAGGGGGCAGAAGAGGCCCGTTGGTAACATCCAGCATGGAACTTTTTTTTTTTCCCCTGGCAGCCACAAGAGATGCTGAAGAGGATGGTGGTTTATCAGACAGCGTTCAGACAAGTACAGTGATACCCGTAGTGTGGCTGTGGTCCTTCCTGCCACCCTGTGTCTCCCACTCTGACTTCTTTCTCTGGGAATGCTGATCGGCTCTCAGGTGGCCCCTAGCGCCATCTGCTGGGAACCTCAGGCCAGAGCTGTCCTCTCTCCCAGGCCACAGCCAGGAATTGGGGAGGGTCTCGTGTCAAGTGGGGACACAAGGCTTGTTGGGCCCCATGCAGGATCCCTGGGGAATTAGCTCTTTTGCTGATGTTTGTTCAAAGAGGAATAGGACAGAGGAAACCCTCAGAGGCCAAGATGGACCCTTGTTCCAGCCCTAGGTGCCTGAGCTTTCTACCGCCACTCCCCCCATTTTGGCCCTTCAAAGCAGATCCCAACCCCCGGGATCATAATAATTCACATCACTTCCTCTCTGATGTCCACATCAGAGAGGAAGTGATGGCCCAGATCCTCCATCTGCCCAGGGGCCACAGAGGTCCTAGCTGGTCAGGAAGCAGCCACTTACCCTCCCCACCTCCTGGGGCTCACATCCACAGAACCACCATTGGATTGGCTGCCTCACCGCCAATGAAAGAGACCCCCAGATGGAGGGAGATCGTGCAGCCAAACTCCACACTGATAACCCACCACCCAACCACAGGCGAATGTGACTATAGGCAGGAAGCTAAGGGAAGATGTCGTCTGTACAGTGAGACATGGGGTCTGCCAAGGAGGCTGCTCCCAGTGACAGGCGGTGGCTAACAGAAGGTGTGCTGCACCAAACACTGTTTCTCAATATTTTATGTATTGTATATTAACTCTTTCAATCTTTATAGCAACCTAGGAGTTACTTGCTATCATCATCCCCATTTTGTAGATGAGAAACTGACACAGAGATTAGGAAATGCACCTGTGATGTTCTGACACACACAGCCAGTGTCAGACCCCAGATCTTAAATCGGGAGATTGCACCCCTTGACACTACGCCATTCTGTTTCTCAAAGCACCATGATTATAAAAGAGACATTTAAGGTCCATGTTGCTTAGGGCACACACAGGTTCAAAGGGAGAGAAGCAGGAAGGTGAGAAATCCAAGGGCCCAGGCCTGGAGTCAAGCCCTCACTCCGCTGCCCACTGACTGGCTGGCCTTGGGCATGAATGTCACCTCTGTGGGCCTCCTTCTCTCCTCTTCTGGATGAAGGGTTGGGCTCCTTTTCCAAGGGCTGACCAGCTACAATGGCTTATAAGTCTCTGATCTAAATTTACACAAGACACAGCACTTGCCATCTGGCCCATCCCTGAGAGCAGATTCTCAGGGGGAAGATTCTCAGGCCCCGAGCCAGCACTGCCAAGTTTTGCAGAAGAGACAGCCAGGGGCAGGCAGGGCCCTCCCTGAAAGAGCACTGACTCAGATCCTGCCTATTATGCTCGCTTGCATGGGGATTTGCTGTCCTGACATCTGTAGACTGACCTTGGGGTGGCCTCAAGCTGGACCAGGCTCGAGACTCCTTGGCTTTTTGGGGTTGAGTGGGATGATGAAGATTAGAGAGGAGAGAGGACAGGCAGATGCCCAAGGATCCATTTACTGATATGTGGCCCTCGTCTTGTACCCCGAGCGTGGATGCTTTATGCTGGGCATAGTGGTGGCTGTGGCCTCCCCATGATGTTGACCATAGGCCCCAGGTGACACTGGGTGAGGCCGAGGGAACTGTGTGCTGGGGGTGGCTCTGCTAAGTCTGGCAAGGCCGCTCCTTGGCTCCCATAGTCCCATGGGGACTAAGGGAAGCTTTGCTGCTCTCCAGCCTGGTGTGCGTGGCCCCTCAGTCTGTAGACCCTGGGCTCCTGCTCTCTGTGTGACTCCTGGCTCTACCTCCTCCTCCCTTCTCACCACCTTGTTTCTTCATCTTGGGAATGTTGTTCCCGGAGCCTGCACCAGCCACGTCCCCAGAGCTGCGTGTCCTCTCGCCTCTTCCCAGGCTAAGGCTCTGAGAAGGCCTCTCATCTTCTAGATAAACACTACATTAAGATCAACACTGGACATGGGCAAGCACAGACTTCTCGCTTTTCCCCATAGTGCCTGCTCTCCCTTTGCCCCTCCTCTCCCTCCTCCGCCCACTGTCCCCCATCATCCTGTGACTGATTCTCCCAGACAAGCAGTCTCTTGAGCAGGGTTGGGCCTTCTTTGGGATCATAGCACTGCATGGAGAAAAGCTGGGCTTCCCTCCCTCCTCTCCAAAAGCCTGGACCTGGGCTCACACAGGGCATGTGAAGGAACTGAAATAGGGCCATAGGACCTGCGGCTGTGGGAAGATAAGACCTTCAATAAGCCATAGCTGGTTTGGCTCAGTGGATAGAGTTTTGGCTTGTGGACTGAAGGATCCCAGGTTTGATTCCAGCCCAGGGCACATGCCCAGGTTGCAAGCTTGGTCCCCAGTGTGGGGCGTGCAGAAGGCAATTGATCAATGATTCTCTCTCATCATTGATGTTTCTATCTCTCCCTCTCCCTTCTTCTCTGAAATCAATAAAAATACATATTTTTAAAAGACCTTCAATAAGCATGGCGCCACCTGGACATCTGTCAGCTTGGTGCCCCTGTCAGCCACAGATGTTAACCCCCACCTTCTCCCAGGAACAGTGCAGGGTCCAGGGCTGGGATTCTTCTGATACTCCCCACAGCTTTCTGCTTCTCTTAGGCAGGGGTGCTCTGCCAGCCTCCTCCTGCATGCCCCATCCAGCCACACCTGGCCCCCTCACCTTCTCCCCTACCTCTGCCCTAAGCTTGCTTCCTGCAGTGACCCTCTGGGGCCTCAGACCTGTTGCCCTAACACTCTTCTTTGCTTCCAGGATTTCCGGAAATATGAGGAAGGCTTTGATCCCTACTCCATGGTAAGAGAGAACTCTCTTCCCCTGGGAGTAACCCCAGGAATGAGGGTTGGGGGTTACAATGTGTTTGTTGGTGATATGCTCTGGGTCCTGGGGGTATCAGGGATGAGCACATGAGGAGCCCCAACTGCTCTGTTCTTTCCTGTGAAGGCACCTTTCAAATGGCATTCAAGTGGGAAGTGTATGGTGTGTGTGTGTGTGTGTGTGTGTGTGTGTGTGTGTGTGTGTGTTTGATAACAAGTTACACTCACTGAGCACTATCTATATGCCAGGCACTATGCTATGTTTATGAGGCATGCTCTCACCATCTTACAACATTCCCAGGAAGAATGGATCTGGAATTTGTGTGTGTGCCCACATGTCCCCCAGGGGGCCTGGGACACACACCCCCCTCCTCCAGTTGAAGACTGATGATGCTGGGGCTGGGAAATGTCCCCTTGTCCATGACCTCCATAAGTGCCTGGGTCCCTTCCCACCCCGGGCCCACCCTCATCCTTCAGACAGAGTCAAAGCTCCCCACTGTCTTTTCCCTCTAGTTCACCCCAGAGCAGATCATAGGGAAGGATATCCGGCTTCTGCGCATTAAGAAGGTACCTGGGCACATGGAGGTTGGGTAGCCGCCACCCTTCTCTGCCCCTGCCCCCTCCTTTCTTGGTCCCCTGCCTCTCCAACTCTCCTGAGACTCCTGGCTGACTCCCCAGGTCCCCATTGTCCCTCCTCTCTCCCTTGAGGGTGCCCCCTCCAGTGGTGGTGTCCCAGGTCCTAGCCCTGCTTGGTGACCATGCCTCACTTTCTCCCTATGATCCTGCCATGGTTTCTCCTGTCTCCTCCGTGGCCCTATCAAGAGGCTCATTGCCCAGGTGCCCACAGGCTGCTGTCTGCTCATCTCCCTCAGGCCTGTTTTTCTCTAACCAGGAAGGATCCTTGGACCTGGCCTTGGAAGGCGGTGTGGACTCCCCAATCGGCAAGGTGGTTGTCTCGGCTGTTTACGAGGGTGGAGCTGCTGAGCGGCATGGTGAGTGGGGACAGCCATGTCCTGGTTTGGGGATGGTGTGATGGTTATACAGAACTCTGCAGGAAAGCCAACAGCTGGAGCACAGAGAGGGATGACTTGCAGAACTAGTTCATGTTTCATTTCTAGTAACCTCCCTGAAAATGCAGGTCTGCCTCTAAAATAGCAAAGGCCCGTAGTAAGGCTGGGTGACAAAGATTATCACCTGTGTCCCTATTTACTGAGTGGAGTGGGGGTGAGGGCATGTGGTCTGTGTGGGAAGAATGTACCTTGGAGTAACCTGGTGGATTGTTTCCCCTCGTGCTTCCGGAGCCCCTGTGAGCTGTCAGAATCCAGGAGTCAGGCTCCTTCTGCAGCTCTGCAGTGACCCCCTTAGCCAAGCCCTGGGCCAGGCACATGTCACATACAGCCCAGTTGCCAATCAGCCTCATCTTCCCGCAGGCGGTCTTGTGAAAGGAGACGAGGTCATGGCAATCAACGGCAAAATCGTGACAGACTACACGCTGGCTGAGGCTGAGGCTCTCCTGCAGAAGGCTTGGAATCAGGGGGTAAGCGTGACCCTCCTCCCTGCCTCCCTCCCTTGCCTGCTTGCCTCAAACCCTGGTCTCTGCAACCAGGGCTTAGAGTCCGGGTTCCTCATCCCAGGGTGGGTATCCAGGATCCAGGCAACACTTGCGTGATGCCCACATGCCCCATCCAGCTGAGAGTCTCAGTCTGACAATGTGGGATTCAGAAAAAAATAAGTGTCAGTTCCTGATTTTGAATCCAAAAAGGAAGTAGCACAGATACAGACTCCAGATGACCAGGTGTGGCAACCCACCCAAGAAGAAAACTAAAGGTCTTCAGGTCTTCTGTAAGTGCACCCTGACCAGGAATCAAGGGAGTGCCTGGAGCTATCAGAAAGCATTCACAGAAGCAGAGGGCCCAGAATGGAGGAGGGAATGAGGGTAGCCTGCTCTGTGCTCATTAGACACCTGGGTCAGGGCCACCACGTAAGATCTTCCGGGATGTGCACTGCACAACTCGAGGGGTGCCCTCCTACTGACTACAGTGTGAATGGCGCCTGCTCATGCTGTGCAATGCACAACCTGTGCAACTGTATGCAGGCAGCCGAGCCTGGGGTATTAAGTTCAGAGCCGAGGATGCAGACCAGATGGGACTGGGACCCCCATGAAGGGATGTGGAGAAGAGAAGACTTACGGGTAACATGATGACTGTCTTTGATTATCTGAAGGGCTGCAGAAGTACTTTCTGTGGTTCTTGAGAACAAAATTGGATTGGATGGAGGGAGGTCCTGGGAAGAGATTTCAGTTCAATCTCTGAACTATTGCATGGTAGAGGGACCCAGTGGTAGTTCACATACCTTTTATTGAAAATATCCAAATCAAAGGTGGACAATGATGGACAATCCAAGGATGGCAGTGATCCATTGAGGAGGTGCATGTGACAGAATCAGAAATCTAGGCCTGCAATTCCCTAATTGGCTATACATCAGAATAACTTAGGGACCTTGTTAAACATACTGTTTCCCAGGACCTACCCTAGATTTCCAGGGGTCAAGTCCAAGAATCTAGAGTTTTAAGAAATTCCTCCATGATTCCAGGTTGCTGCCCTGCCCGGGTCCACGGGTCAGCATTTGGGAACTTGGTGTCATACAAGGGCCTGGAAACCCTGGCTCTGTGGTTTGAAGCCTCAGAGGCTGGAAGCTTCCCCAGACCATGGGGCCACAAAGGGAGGTCCTCCAGCCCCAATTGGGCCCACCTTCCCATGGGAAGAAGGTCTGAGCCAGCTGATCCTGAGCCATGGTGCCCAGAAATGGGAATGGAGTGTCAGGGGCAGACATGCCATCAATCCCTGAGTGTGCCATAGTGTCACATACCTTCTCCCCGCAGGACTGGATCGACCTTGTTGTTGCTGTCTGTCCCCCGAAGGAGTATGATGACGAGCTGTAAGTGTGTGGGGGAGCCTGGCCCACTACCTCCTCTGTCTCTTCCTCCTCCAGAATCTTGGCTCCCTTCTGCAGCTCACTCCTGGCCTCCATCAGCCTGAAGAAATAAATGGCCCAAGCACACAGCTTCTAGTAGAAATCACTCTTAGAAAGCACGGACCTAGAGAAAGCCTAGCACTAAACCATGGTCCTCAAGCATTTTCAGAGCTGCCTCTGAGACAAACTTGTCCAAATTCTTCTTTGTGTATGGGAAACTAAGGCCCAGAGAGGTTCAGTCAAGTAAACAGTGACGTTGGTACAAAGCCTCAGGACTTCTTATTCCCCACCCTGAGGCTCAGCCCCCACACCATCATCAGCTAGTTTACAGATTTGTCTTTTCCTCTCTGGATGCCTCCCTGATAGGTAACTGCTTTGCTTCTTGCTGAGTCTCTAAACTGCCAGGACCACAGGCTTCGGCCCCACCTGCAGGATCTGCGAAGACCCTTGGCCCAGTTTCCATCTTTCTCGGTGATTCCCTATAATCTATTGCTCTCTGTTTCATTCCTGTCTCTGTACCTGTGTGGATCTCTATTTCATTCTCTTTCTGTCTCCTTCCCCCCTCTCTCTCTTCCCAATCCTCCCTGTCAATCTCTCTCCCCACTCTTTCCCCTTCATCTTTCTTTTCTTCATCGCCTTCCCTCTTCTTTCTTACCTTCTCCTTTGCTTCTCTGAGTCTCTGCATCCATTTTTATCTCTCTGTCTTTGTCTCTCCCTGCCTCTTTGATGTCTGACCTCTATCCTTACCTCATCACATTACCTCCTTACCCCTCTGCTTGTGGCTGGACCTGTCTGCTCCCCCTACCCAGCAGAGGCTGAGTCCCGTGCATGTCTTGGAGAAATCAAGGTCTCATAGCAAGGAATTCTGGAACCTGGGGCCTAGGCAGCAGCCAAGTGAAGGGAGAGGTCCGATGGAGCTCTGCCTGGAAATAACTGAGCCCTGTTTTGTGTTTCCTGCTCTGCTCTGCGTATGTAGCTCTTCTCTTCCCTCCTCTGCAGCCGAAAGCCCCCAGCCGGTCCGAAAGCTCCTTGAAGACCGTGCTCCCGTGGTTAGACACGGGTTCTTCCTGCAGCTGGAGCCTGGCAGCCCCCCACGGTGAATAGGCAGGCGGGCTGCAGGGCCCCGTCTGTCCGTGCTGCGTGTCGTGGCCGTCGCTGCCCATGCCATCGGCAGGTTCTTTGGACTGGTGCCTGGAGGGGCACACGAGGCACAGTTCTGAAGTGACACTTGGGCCTGCTCGTGGCCACACTGGGTTTCTGTTGTACTCAGAGGCCCTTCCATTCCCGGGAGCTGAGCAGAGCCCGCTTTGTAGCAGGCTGGGACCTGGGCACCCTGACTCACCACAGCCTTTGGGACCTGTCCCGGGTCCCACACAGCAGGATGGAGCGATGAGCACCATCCTCTGCTGGGCACAGGCAGTGCTTCAAACAGGCACCACGGGCTGTGAGAGCCCAAAGCAAGTGCAGCCTGAAGTTCCCCTGCCCTGGGCGCCACCTTCTGGGAGCGCTGCTCCACCCCACCCCAAGTTTGGGCTGGGCCAGGGTGATTAAGATGCAATTAAGGCTGGTCCAAAGAACCAGGGTTGGCCTATGGGGTTGTTCATGTTGTGACCTGTCGTGGCCTGAGCCCTGCTCAGACCAAACTGTCCTCTGTGTCTTCTCTCCTGTGGCTCTGGATTCCTATCTGAAGGACACTGTGGAGCCCACCCACCTGTGAGATGTGTTCTCCACCCTCTGACAGGGCTGTGCCCAAGGGCAGAGCTGGCAGGTGGCTGTGAACCTGGTGTTTGGTGTGGTCTAAAGCCCACAGCTGGCAGCATTTAGGGCAGACTCAAGGCTGGACTTATGTCTTCCCTGTTACAAGTTCCTCAAAACATAAGGGCCCCAAGCTCCCAAGACCATTGGCCTGCTCTGCTGTGGTCTCTGGGATGGCCTCAGGGGCCCTATGTTTTCTGTCACTTGTCCTCTGCTCTTTGTGAGGGACCCCAGCCCCTCTGCCTTCCAGTCCCCTCCTACCTCATCTCAGGTGTCCCTCTGCTTCCTCCCTGATCTCCTGTGTGCTGTGGCTATGAGGGGTGTGTAGCAGCTGGGGGCCTGCACCATGACGGGCTGTCAGAGGTTGGCAGGGCCGTGCACCCCTGGGGAGTCCTCCCTGTTGCCAGGCCCTTCCCTGGGCTGAGTGTGCACCCACAAGGCCTGCACCCTCCTGGTCTGTCTCATCTTCCCCACAGGACCTTCTTCTGAAGTCTAGAAGGAGAAACCAAATTCACCCTGGAAGCCAGTGAGCTCTGGACCGACCCTTCTGAACACAAAGCCGGGAACCAGCCTTGAGAGACACCAGCCTGCAGGCACCCTGGAAACCCACAGTCAGCACCCAGAGGCCTCAGACACCATTGGCACTGGAGAAGAGCTGCATAGGAGCACCTCCGGCCATTGCTCTGAAGGCCAATATGGAGGGACAGCAGCCAATCGTTCTGAAAAGGGCCCCTGGAACAGGACTCTCCTATCTTCTCTCTGGCCCTGTGAATTTGGTCTCTCCCAGCCCTGGGAGACTTCTCCCTTGAAGTCCAATAGTACCTGACTCTTCAGTCCCACTCTACACCCTTCTCCCCTCACTCCTGCTGTCATTGCTGCCACAAACCGTACTTTGAACTCATCAATAAAATAAACAGATTTCTTTTTCAGCTTACAGAAGAGTGTGGATTTGGGTAGCAGATTCAAGGCTGTGAAATAAAAATAAAAATAAAATAAACATAATGTTTGGCTCCTAATCAAGAGTGAGAAACAGAACCCAGTGCTGAGATTTGGGTCTCACAGGAAGGACATAATCAAGGCCAGGGGCTGGCTTGAAGCCGAGGCTGAGTCAGCAGAGCCAGGCTGAGCTGTGCTTCAGTGTCTTCTCAGCAGAAAGATGGCAGGAAATTAAGCCAGTGTCATAGAGACTTCACTCACTTCCAGAGAGCATAGCTTCAAGCAGGACCCTCAGGTGGTTGCCTCAAGGTGTGAGGTTCCCCAGCTTCTCTCAGGGGCATGCCTCAGCTGCTTCCCCTGAGGTCACCAAGATAGGGTGTGAGTGAGGGAAGTGCAGAGGTCCAGCCCATCCATGAAATTACATCCAGCAGAACCTTATGGAAGGAGACAGGGCTTGAGCCAAGGAGCTGCAGGGGGATAAGTTGAGTCCCTCCTGGTCATAGGGCCCAGGAATGCTCTCAGGCTAGCTCCAGGGAAGAGAGTGGGGTTGTGTCCGTATAGGCATCTTATGGAAATCCAAGCCAAGGAGACATAGTGTCCTCAGGCCTCCTGAGAATTGGAAGTGGAAAGTAGTTCTGATTTACAATGTCTCAAAGGGGCAGCTCTTTCCGTCCAGGCCTCCTGCTTCTGCCACCAGCTTCCTCTGCATCCTCAGGACTCAGTTTGAACATGGCCATCATGATCATCTGCCTAACTCTAGGTGACCTTTCAGCTATAACTCCATCACCATCACCTGGCTCAGTTTCCATTTCCCAACTCCAAATTCCCAAGGCAGAATCTGATTGGGCCAACTCACCTGAGTGGGCAGCCCTAGGGTCAGGAATCATTCCTAGGTCCAATCAGCTATGGCTAGGGGTGGGATCAGGTGTCACCTAACATAGCTGCTGAGGCAATAGAGACTGTGGGGAGCAAGTCATGATGGATGGGAGGCACAGAGAAAGAGAGAATCTGCAAGACTTTCTGATCTCAGTGGAGCCAAAGCCACAGTGGCCTTCTAATGGCTCCAGAGATAGCAGCCATGCTGAGGAGTTCTCTGTATTTTCTTATCTAGCTCCTGACTTGACTCTGGAGATAATTCCAAAATGAAGGTAAAAGGAGGCAGCTCATCTTTGCTGCCACCTACTATGTGCTAGGCCTGGGCTGGGCCCTGGTGTCTGCCACCTCAAACTGCAATGACTTGGATAGCTTCATTTCCCCCCCCCCCCCCCCCCCCCCCCCCCCCCCCCCCCCACCATCCCCAAGGAGTCTTGTGATAACAGCAAACATTTAGTATTGACTGCCTGCCAGGGAATATCCTAACCACCAAGCTCATCTGCTCCCCTCAACGACTCTATAAAGTAGGTAATAATATCACCAACCATGATTTTATTAAGAGAAGATTGAGGTACAAAGAGGTTAAGTGACTTTCCCTGGGTCACGTGAGAAAGTGGAGCTGGCACTTGAAGCCCAGGCACTCTGGCCCCAGAGACCATACCCTCCTCACCACATCCTGTGCAGGGCAGGGAAGCCCTAGTGGAATGCTTCAGGTTCCAGACCTTTGGCAGAACAATTCTCCTTGTAGTTGAAGAACAACTAGCATCCTGCTTGCTGTTCAGCAGTGGTTACCTCCTCTACCTCCTCGTGTGACTCACAAATACTGCTGCTGAGGCCTTCTGCTTGTTGATGCCTGGAATCTCACCATTGGAAGTTATCTCCAGCTATTCTTAGTTCTTGGCACCTCAGAACAAATGAGTTTATCAGTGATTTTCAGCGCTTGATGAGTGGGACAATAAAGAGGGCCTGAGCCCTCAGTTTAGAGGAGAGGAGTAGGGATTGTATGCCACTGGGCAGGGTGGGAAGAGGGAAGAGAGGGGGCTGGGACATGAGTGACATAAGTTATGAGCCAGGGCTGGCAGGCTGTGGGGGCTTCAGCTTATTGTTTTTTGTTTTTTGTTTTTTTTTTATAAGGCCTGAGTCCTCTTTACTATCATCAAGGATATCAATTTTCATGTTTTGGAAAGTTGTCCTGTGTTGAGCCCAAAGTACACAGCTCTCCCCAGCAGACATTGGCAGTAACCAGGTAAGAAGTGGAAATTCCAGAGAATGTGTACAGAGGCTGGGCCTAAAGCAGTTCCTAACTTTTCGGGAAAGCCATGAGGGTCCCTGCTGGGGTGAGAGTCCACTGGGAGCACTGGGCCAGACCTAGGAATCCACTTCAGTGCCAAGGCTGAGTTTTCAGGAAAAAACCCATCCGGGCAAAGGACAGCCATGCATCACCCACTGGCTCCCACACACATGGCAGACATTACTACTGTAATCCCAGTGCCCTCTCCAACCAGCCAAACAGGGAGCCACTAACAACGGATCAAACCTGGCCCACAAGATGGGACCTACTGCCGCCTTTAAATAGGCCTCCCATCCTTTGGTATTCAGGAAAACGGAGGCCAAGGAGGGGTTTCTTGTCCAGTGTTCCCCTAACTTGGTAGTAGAGCTACCATTTCTGTTGCACTGTGGAAACAAAACCGGAAAAAGCTGGGAATACCAAGTGCCTGTTGACTCTGAACTTTCAGCATTTTATTTATCTCATTGAACTTGCTCTTCCCACAGCTAGTCTCGGGTCTACTGAATTGGCCTTGAACCTCTCACCTCTGCATCTGGAAGTCGGAGTACAAGGGCTGGGGACACTCCTTTGGGCCTGAGCAGGACTAGGAAGCTGGTTTTCACCCGACTCCAACCTAATTCCCAAGCCTGAGACTTGGGTAAAAATCTGTTTTCAGAGCTGAGAGCCCTTTTCTCTTCCTGTCCTTGCAGTGACCCTTCCCAGGTCCCTGGGTCCAGGCTGGCCATGTTCTGTGAGAACCGAGGGGTGCAGGCACAGCCCCCCTGGGAAAGGCAGATGGGGACTGGTACAGGGAGAGGGGAGAGGCCCTGCCACAGCTGTCCTCCTGGGGCCTGGAGGTTGCGCCCCAGCAGCTCACCCATTGACCTTGGTGGGAGTAAGATGGCTACTAACTGCTAGGTATTTACTCTGTGTCAAGCACTGTGCTGAGCCCTAAACATGCAGTGACATGTAATCATTACAGACATTACTAAGAGGGAGCAATGATGTTCATGTTCATCAAGAAAACTGAGGCACCAAGTCTTAAGTAAGATGCCTGACTTAAATAGTAAGTGGAAGAGCCAGATGTAGACCCAGTCAGGGTGGCTCCAAGAGTCCATATCATTGACCATCATGCTATAGTGCTTCGAGCAGTGAAAAAGCAACGGTGGGTGGAATATGATTTCAGAAGCACCAGGGAAAACTCCAGCCATAAAATAACTCGTCTCTGCACCTACCTTCTCTCTGCTTCATTGTGTCCTTCCCTCTGCAGGGAAGTAGTTTATACCTGGCTCTCCTTATAACTCTCCAATGCCTCCCAAGCTGACCTCAGGACAAAGTTCAAACTCCTCGCGAGGCATATAAAGGCCTCCATCCCCCGGCCTCTGACCACTTCTCCAGCCGGTCTCTTGCCAATCACTTCTTTTCCTTTGGCCACTGAATCTGATTTCCCTGGCTTGCTGTGCCCTTCACTTGTCTGTGTCTCTGCACACATTCATGTCCACTCTACCCTGTGCTCCTCATGCACACGTGAACGTCTGTGCATCCTTCAAGGCCCAGCTCACATGTAGAAGGGAGACACTGGGCCTGGCATGGAAGGAGAGCTCAATTGTGTGAGCTGCTCCCCCCTGAAATTGACTCTTTGTGACAAAGGCCACTCAATTCAAGACCTCTTAAATAAAAAATCCAGGCGTAGCTGATGTCAGGACTGACTAGATTCAAAAGTAAAGCAAGACATCTGTAACTGTCAGAGGGTGGGGTGTGTGTGAGAGAGTATGAGAAAGAGAAAGAGGGGAGGGAGAGGAGGGATTTTAAGGAATTGGCTCAAACAATTCTAAAGCTTGGCAAGTCCAAAATCTGCAGGGCAGGTGAGCAGGTTGGAAACCCAGGGAAGAGCTAACATTGCAGCTCAAGCCTGAAGGCAGTTTGGGGACAGAATTCCCTCTTCCTCAAGGGCATTAGCCTTTTTTCCATTAAGTTCTTCAGCTTATTGGGTGAAACGCACCCACATTATAAAGGATAATCTTTACTCAAAGTCTACTAATTTAAATGTTAATTTCATCTAAAAAAATACCTTCACAGCAACACCCAGACATGTTTGACTAAATATCTGGGTAGTATGGCAGCCAAGTTGATACATAAAATTACCTGGCACACCATCTCTGGACTCTCCCCCCATCTGGTTGGCTTCATGCTTATATAGGCTCTTCCCATGTGATGCCAAGATGGTCCTCCAGTATCCCAAACGTAGTCTACCAAGTAGTGCAACCCCAGTGGGAAAAGCACATTGCCATCCTAAGAGTTCCAGCTAAATCCCAAGGACTTATTCTGATTGGCTTGACTTGGGGTATGGCCTTTTCCAGTTGGCCCAGCCTGAGTCACACATGTAGCCCCTTCAGCACCTCCGGGCTGAAGCTGGTCCTGGTTCCAACATTTCGGCCCTCTTGGGGAGATAAGAGAAGTTGTATTATCCTTTTTTTTTTAAATCGTGGTAAGATGCACATAACATAAAATTTACCATCTTCATCAGTTTAAGTGGGTAGTTCAGTGGTATCCAGCACATTCACCGTCACCACCATCCATCCCCAGAGCCCTCTATCATGCAGACCTGAAACTCTGTGCCCGCTGAGCATGAACTTCCCACCTCCCTCCACCCAGCCCATAGCAACCATCAGTCCACTTTCTGTCCCTACGAATGTGACTACTTTAGATGCCTCATGTAAGTAGGATCATTCAGTATTTGTCCTTTTATGACTGGCTTATCTCAGTTTAATGTCCTCAAGGTTTCTCCATGTTGTAGCATGTGTTAGAATGTCCTTCCTTTTTAAGGCTGAATAATATTCCATTTTGTTTACCCATTCATCTGTCAGTGGACACTTGGATGGCTTCCACCTTTTGCTATTGTGAATGATGCTGCTATGAACACAGGTGTACAAATATCTCTTGGAGATTCTGCTTTCAATTATTTTGGGCATGGACCCACAAGTGGGATTGCTGGATGTGTTTTATTTTCCCTTTGGGCCAGAGCTCTTATCTAGACAAATAGCTACAGAACTAATTCTCACAGTACATGAAAGGCAAAACGCTTCTAGGGAAAGAGAGAGGAAGGATTCCTTATCTTTATATCTTATCTATTTTCCAAGTCTCAGGAGGCCAGGGCTTTTTACAGGAGCTCTGAGAAATCCAAGGGGTTTATTTCCCCACAATCCACATGCTGCTTACAGGTGGGCAGACCATGGAGGCTCTCAGCAAGCACTACAGGCAAGCAATGAGGGCAAGCCACCTCAGAGAAAGAAGAATTCCTCCCTCTCTCCTAAATGCCCATGACTAGCCACTCTGGCCACAGACTCTTCGTCATCAAAGGCAATCCCCAAACCAGCGAGTCAGTTCAGATTCTGCGGTTCAGGCCCATCACCAACTTAATAGGTCACAGAGCACAGTTCTGCCCGATGGGGCTCCAATCCCTCAGCACCGTCCAACAGGCACCTGGCAGCCACACCAGGCCACAGTTCTTGACTCAGGGTCCACAGATGGATTTAGGGAGGGTTTACAAACCCCAATGTTTGAATCTCCTTTTGGAGAAATGATCCTAAGCTTTTATCAGATTTAACCCAAAAGAGGTTAAGTCCACTCTCATAAAAGGGTGACAATTAAAACAAAAACAAAACCTTAATAGTGAGGTGTTGGGAATTTCTCAAAAAATTAAATAGTGAGCTCCTTCAGTGCAGGCCTTGTATTCACCACTGTATCTCCAGCACTTAGTAAGATGCTTAGCACATAGTATGTGCTCAGCAAAGATAAGCCAACAAATGAATGAAGAAGAATATGCCAAAAAGAAAAAAAAAATGCACCTCAATGAGATGATGTAAGTCAATGAGAAAACTGAATCCAATTTATAGACATCAATTTTTCACTTAGCTGAGGAAACACACAGCTGTTCTGTCTGTGGGTGAACATTATCACTGATCGATTCATTTGTTTGTTTGTCCACTCAATATTCATTTAACAAATAGGTATTGAAATTAAGCACCTACTGTACCAGATCCTAGTCCAGTGAGACAGACCTGCAAATGAACCGTCACAATACTGGGTGGTATAAGGTCAGTGACAGGGACCATACCAAATGCTGGGAGACCCAAGCCAGAGACTGCCTTGTGGGAGGGTCAGGGAAGGCTTCATCCAGGAAGTGACATTTGAGCCCAGGGCTGAAAGCTGAGATGCAGGTAGCCAGTGGGTGAAGGAGCCTGTTTTTGGTTTCCATTGCCTGGTGCTGGGCACACACACAACAGGTGCTTCCTAAACGAGGATTGTCAAGTGAACAGCCACCATCTGTAGGGGCAGTTCCTCAGCTGGAAATCCCAGAGCATGAGCAACCCAGTCCCACCATCCATTATTTCCATGGCTCCTCAGTGTGCCCCACCCCAGCAAGACTCATGGTCACTCACTGCAGCTGAAGCCTTATTCCAGCTTCCCACCTTTACCCACACCAATGTCCCCACCCTCACCCCAGCCATGCATCTTCTCCCTTCTTTCCCTGGACAGGCTGGGCCATCCTTCAAGCCACCTTTTCTCCTAAAGCATCCAATAGGCTACCTCTCCAAGCCCAGTCAACCTAGGTTATGCCTCTCACTGGCTGTGTGTGCTAAGGCAAGTTCCTTAGCCTCTCTGGGCCTCCGTTTCCTAAGGACACAGTAATAATCATGCTGGGGGTTACAGGGAATCCAGCTGGCATACAGTAGATACTCAATAAATGCCTGCTCACCGATGGACTAATTGCCTCTGTTACAGATCTGGGTACCCATTGTGAATTTGATTTGGTTTCTCCAAACCATCCAGTTCACTGTTTCTGACAAAACTCCAAACTCTGTCCTTTGTCCAAGCCCCAAAGCACCCACATCATTAAAAGAGTATCCTCTCAAAAACACACGGGCTATTCAAAAGCTTAAAATGGAATATAATTGCCAATTTGAATTTTTATTGTACTCATTTTAGCTAAAAATAGATTTTGACTATGGACACGAGGGGAATACTTCAGCAGTGTTTCCCTGGAACAGGTGAAAGTTAGGCAGTGGCTGTGAGTCTCCTGCTGTCTCTCTCTCACCCCCAACTCTCCCTCCCCTGCTCCCTTTCAGGTCTCAGCTTGCCTGAGTGGAGAGGTCTTTCTTTGCTCCAGCACCAACGTGAAGGGTCTCCCTCCCTCCTCCCCACAGAATTGTAGTCTCAGGCTGCGCGTACTCATCTCCATTTATGCACAGAGCTCTCTCCAGTGCACAAGGAAGCCAGCTATATGTGTCTCATATAGGCGCATCCTCAAGCAGCAAGGCTAAATAAGGACATGGGCTTACTCTGCAGACACCACTTCCAGACAAGGCCACCCACCTTGCTCCCACTCTCCTGCGTGCCTTCCTCACTTACCCCATCCCTAGCCCAGCCATCCCCTGTTGCTCAGCAGGAGACTCCCAGGCTCCACTACTTACTGGGGGACCTTGGACAAGTGAATTTTCCTCTCTGCCTTATGCCACGTGCCTTAAAGGGAGATGACGATCAAGCCAGATAATACAATAAAGGGCTTGGCCCTTTGTCCTTGCCCATTTAAGTTTTAGGTAAGAGCTCAGTTAACTATTAAATATCAGTAAGTGTTGCAGCATTTATAGTAGTCAAGATAAAGAAACAAAGCATGAATGGATAAGAAAAATGTGGTATGCAATGGAATATTACTCAGCCATAAAAGGAAGGAAATCCTACCATGTGTGACAACATGATGAACCTAGAGAGCACTACGCTAAGTAAAATAAGTCAGACAGAGAAAGATGCTGGAGGAGGGAAATGGGTGAAGGGAGTCAAAAGGTATAAACTTTCAGCCATAAGATGAATAAGTTCTGGGAATGATATGTACAGCATTGTGACTGTAGTTAACAACACTTTCTTGCATATTTGAAAGCTGCTAAGAGAGTAGATCTTAGAAGTTCTCACCACAAGGAAGAGATTGCAAATAGGTGAGCTGATGGATATAACTAAACTTATTGCGGTAATCACCTCCCAATATACATATGTCAAAACATTATGTTGTGCATCTTGCCAAAACCAGTTTAGCTCAGTGGATAGAGCATCGGCCTGTGGACTGAAGGGTCCCAGGTTTGATTCTGGTCAAGGGCATGTACCTTAGTTGCAGGCACATCCCTGGTGGAGGGTATGCAAGAGGCAGCTGGTCGATGTTTCTCTCTCATCGATGTTTCTAACTCTCTATCCCTCTCCCTTCCTCTCTGTAAAAAATCAATAAAATATATTTTAAAAAATTATGTTGTGCATCTTAAATTTACACAATGTTATATGTCAGATATTCCTCAATAAAACCAGACCAACATCAATTAATGCCTTAGGATTTCAGGCAAGGAGCCCTCAGCTGATCTGAAAAAGGAAAAGCCTGACATGAGGTCTACGGTGAGCCAGGCTTTCTCACTCATATGATCCATGAGCTTGTAGTAGAGGATCAGAAAGATGGACTTGCCCAAGGTCACGGCTGGTGGGGTCATCCTGGGATGTAAAGTTTCCCAGCATAGAATTTGGGTCCAGGCAGCCTCTGCTCAGGGCACAGGGGCTGGGGAGTGAAGAGAAGAAGGCAGGTTGTTCAGCAACACCTCATCCTCCCTGGCCTCAGCCCCAGCCCCGGCAGAGCCCTTCAGGCTGGGGCAGCTGTCAGTGGCCAGGCTGTGCCAGAGAGAGGCCTCCCCCTTGGCTGAGCCCGGATGGAGGCTCTGATGTAGGGTGGGGAGAGAGGTGGGTCAGCACACCTAAGGGGATCCCACAACGCTGGGCCAGATCATGAACTGTCCCTGTACAGCCCACATGCAGCCATTTCCCTCTGTCACTGACAGGAGTTCTCTCCAAGGCAAATCACCACGGGTCATTTGTGTGGCTGCTTTACCCACAGGGTGAGGCCCCAGTCAGCAGAGCTCCTTCACTCACATGTGCCCATCTGGCCTCCTGACTGCTGCCAGTGACCCATGCCGTGACTGGGACTTCCCTTTGGTTTCTAACACAGGAAAGGCAAAATGCACCGATATGCAGGCTTCCCCAAAGGTCTGTTTTTTGGGGACCTGCACTCTCTCAAGAGACAGTCTCAAAGGCAGGAACTTCCTCAGTAGGCCCTGCATCCCTTTGGGACAGTGGTTGGCACATGTCGCTCACAAGCTGCATTTGCCGCTCTGTTGACTAATGAGTTTGCTGACCACTGCTTTGGGCGGTGGTTAACTGCACCGGCTTTGGAGCTGGGCCTAACTGGCTTTGCATCCCTTCCCTTCCCATTCCCAACTGTGTGACCTTGGGAGAAGGCGTGATGCCTCTGAGCCACAGCTTTCTCTGGTAATAGCTACCACTACACAGAGGTACTCGGAGGGTTAAAATGGGGGTAGAGTGTGGCAGATACGAAACATTAACAAATGTTGGTGAAACAAAAGACAGAAAATATTATTCTCTCTCCAATCCCCCATTTATCCATCCAGGAAGAGAGCAGGTTTGAGGATGCTCAGCAGCTTGGGAAGGGAAACAGACTTGCTTGAGAAACCCTGAATGGCTATGTATGCAAATGCTGAATTGCTCTGGGGCATAAGGGGCACGTTTTTTTGAAGAGACTGTGAGGTAGAAAAGAAGAGAAGCTCCTTGGGGGCAGAGAAATGGGGGGATTTTACTAAATTCGTGCTGTGATGTGAGGTGTGAAAATTACAGCCTTCCACCTCCCCTGGAAGAGTTCAGCAAAGCTTCCATTTGGAACTGATGGGCTGGGGAGCCGGATCTTTGGGGGAAGCAGTGGGAGGCTGAGTTCATCCTCCAGTGGCCTTAAGGTGTAGAGTACCAGGTCATGCATGGAAAAGCCTTCTGAGTTACGTTACTGTAGTGAGGGTGATCTTGGGCCGAAATTTAAATAGGCAGGAACAAGAACTTTCTTTAATCTCTATCTCAAGCTCCCATTCTACCAAGCTGGCACAAAGCATTAACACTGGGCTTTCTCGCAGTTCTTTCCCCACTTCCCCAGTTATGTGGTGCCCAGATGCTGGAAAGGGTGCATCTTGTTCTGGGCCCCTTACCTCTGTGGGTCTGATGGCCCTGCCTTGGGGTAAGGAAACCTTTCTTCAAAATAGTCCATGTACGGATTTTCTGGTATAATGTACAGCCTTTTGCTTGCTGGGTGACTATCCCTGTGCCTCCCCCACTCCCCCCCTTACACACACACACACACACACACACACACACACACAGCAGACAGGCAGGGAGGCTGGGCACAGGTTCCTGCTCTCAAGACCTTCTCTCCCCTCTTCCTGCCTCCCCACATAGGGCAGGATGGGGATGAAAGGAAAAATGACTTTCCCCTCCTGATTCCAACCATGACATTTTGTCTATAACTCAATCCTCTCTCTTAGTGATTTAATAGTCTTCTCAGTTCCCCCAAGGACACGGGCTTTGGAACAGCCATTGTCTGCTTTCCACCTGGCCCCAGCTTCCATCATCTGCCTGAAAGGGGATGGGGGTGGGGGAGGAGACATCTTTTTAAGTCCACACAGCTGGCCCTACTTCATTCTCCGTATTTGTTGCACAGTCTTTCATAGTAGGGATAATACCATGGTTTTTGTTTGTGTTTGTTTTTAACTAGCCCGCTACTGATTGGAGTTACTGAAAGGGTTAATTTCTGGAACTATCACCCCATTACCATCCTGATGACCTTCTCTGACAAGAGGACGCTCCTGATCAGCCAGGTAGAGACCAGGCTCTAAAGGCAAGGCGGAACAACTAGAGCTGGGAAAGACTTAGGGAGCTCTGCGCCACGCCCTTGCCTGACAAAGGAGAGGAGGGGCCCTGCCTTAGGCCACACCCACCCAGTGGGCCAGTGCGTGGGGAGCATCCAGGTCCCATAAATCCATGCCAGGTTTTCCATCCTGCTCGCAGGAAGGCTAGGAATTCCCAAAGGGGAATGGATATCCCCGCTCTGAGCAAGCTCCTTGAGCCTGCCCTTCTTCCAGCACACCGAGGCAGAAGCTAGAAGGCATCTCTGGAGGTGGGAAGAGGTGAGACCCAGCGCCTCCGCACAGACACATTGGTAGCTCCGTGCCTGCTTCTGTTGTAGAAATAAATGGTTTTCTGCAGCACAGGTTGCTCCACGTCTATGTCTTGAAAATCTTTCCACTTTATTCTCTGGATTTGCCTCACAGTATTCCTCAGTCTGAATAACACCAGGGCTTTTTGTTTGTTTTGTTTAACCAGCACGCTACTGATGAGCAATTGGGTTGTTTCCAAGTCCTTTCATGGCCCTCTATGCGCCTGACTCCACACTGTTCAAATAACTCTGCCAGCACACGGTGGGCAGTGAAGGGCATCTCTATGGCATCTTTACGGTAAAGCTAGATGAAAGGAAGGGTGGAACTTGTCCACAATCACCCAGAGGATTTGTGCTGGGGATGACCAGCCCCATGCCCCACTCCAGCCTCCAAACCTAACACTCTCTTAGTCCCAGTTGAGGATCGCTTAATAGTCCTTTATGCTTGGGCACAGCTTGTTTTGAGACGGCCTGTTTGCTTATTTCAAATGGCTTGGAGAGGCAAGTGTGTGGGTTGTGCCTGGCACTGCGTGCTGAGTGCCAAGGGAGGGAAGAAACACTGGATAATCTTCAGTGATGGTTGAACCATCTCCCTGGCTTACAAAGTATATTTAACTCTGTGATCTTGTTTTATTCCTCTAGGGTGAGTATTACTATCTTCCCCGCTTAAAAGGGAGGAAATTGGAGCACAGAATGGTGACTTGTCCAACATCACACAACTAGTAGTGGTGGACGTTGGGGACTTGCTCGTTAAAGGTATATATATTGTTAGCACTAAACAGAAAAATAACATGGCTAAAAGTGTGAAAAACTGAACTTGTAACTACAAAAACAGAATGGCAGAAAGCTTGAGAGAAACTTGGATCTCTCCCCCACTCCGCCCCCAACACACACACAAAATAAAGAACTCTTAAAAAAAAAAAAAAAAAAGTTAGGTGACCATCTCATCACTCTGAACCTCAGTTGTCTCATTTTTACAGAAAGAACATGGTAATAACAATCACAAGCAATGGCAGGTAACATATAACTGCCCATCACCCTAATGCAATAGCCATTTGCAAGTCTGAGCTTTCCCTGCAGGCTTGCACACAAACATCCATATTTAATATGGCTGTAACCATAGGAAACACAATTTTGTATCCTCCTTTCCCCCCTGCCCCCGACATTATCTCATAAGCTTTTTTTTTTCACTTGGCCACGTGGATGCAGGAATCGCCTTTTCAGAGCCTGAATTCACCCAGATTCATTAACTCCTGTCGCCAATGCTAAACATTTACTGCGGCCAAATTGTCAGTATTTTGGCTGATGCTGCAGGAAACATCAGAGAGATTCCCTGGAAGTTAGAGACTATCTGAGGCCTTAGGACCCTGAGCGCCCGCCCTCCCAGGCTGTTCACCCAATCCCACCTGCCTTCTGCCTGGGTGCCTGGTTCTCCCTGGCGGCTCCCAGGACAGAGGCAGAGCTGAGACATTGTCTGACAATGTCCTGAAAATGCTCAGGAGCCTCAAAGCAGCCGCAGAGCAGGTTCAGAGAAGCCCAGATGGAAAGGGGCTGAAAAGAACTTCCCGGCTGCCCCCCTAGCCCCTCCTGAGAACATACGGATTTAAGCTCTATAACCAGAACTCAGAAAACTCTTCCCATTTGCTCTTCTTTCTTCATAAGACATAAACCTTTCTGGCCATAGGCCTGTGAGAATGGCTCCAAAAAGTGTAGGAATGCATAACATTGTCTATAATTTAGCAGGTTCTTTAACTCCTTAAACCCGTCAGTGTCTGATTAAGAATACAGATTTTTCTCTCTTTCCACCCTTCCTGACGGCCTCTGATTGCTTTTGCTGGATACAACTCCACAAGCGGCCTCTTTTTCAGCCTTGAGCCAGGATCCATTCCACTCATTCACCTGCCAGTCACTGGGAGGTGTCAATGTATTAGAAGATGCATGCCTTACACGATGGGGGTGGTGAGATGGAAGAGCTGGTTTCAAATTATGCTTCCCCACTTGCTGGCAGTGAAATCGTGGGTCAGTCATGTAACCTCCCTGGAACCTCCGTTTTCTTATCTGAAATAAATAAATAAATAAATAAATAGGACCCGCGACAACCCGTACTTAGTGAAAGTGTTGGGAGATCTGATTTGTGAAAGCACTAGATACATCTTTAATATATATATATATATATATATATATATATATATATATATATATATATTATTGATTTTTATAGAGAGGAAGAAAGAGGGATAGAGAGTTAGAAACATAGATCAGCTGCCTCCTGCACACCACGGACTAGGGATGTGCTGGAACCAAGGTAAGTGCCTGGGACCCTTCAGTCCGCAGGCAGACACTGGTTTTGGCAGCACTAGGTTCACCTTAAAGCACCTAGGAGTGCCCCGCACCTGGGATCACTTTTCAAAATATTCCAAGCGCCCCCACCCCACCCCCTGCCCAATACATGTTCTCGGCTGCTTTTCTTACCCACCTGGGGTGGGGACTAGCTCCACTCTGCCCCACCAGGATCCTGGGATCTAACTACCTCTATTGTCGCCCTGCCTGGGGGAATCCACATCTCAGATCCCGGGGCAGTGAGCTCACACTTAGATACCCCAGACGCTCCCTCCCACTCCAACCCACGAGGACCCTCCTCCTCTCTTCTGCACCCCGGACTCTTCCACCCGGACTTGAGCTTGCCCGCCCTTCTCCCACTTCCCAAGCGCACCCGCGCAGCGAGGCGCTCACAAAGCGTCCTCTGGCACATCTGGGCCCGTGGGCTGCCACCGCTGGAGCGGGGGTCCGGAGTAGCCCGGCTGGGCTCCCGGCTGTGCCCCGCCCCCCCCCCCTCCAGATAGCGGATCAGGGAGGGGGGGGCGCGGGAGAGCCGGCGGGGCGGGGCCCGCGGGGTGGGGGGCGGGCGCCTAGCAGCGGGGCAGGGCGGCTGAGCAGCGGGGACAGAGGCGCGGAGGCGCGGGGAGCCAGCCGCAGCCCAGCCGATCCTCCGATCCGCGCCGCCCCGCGCCGCCATGCCCCTGGCCTTCTGCGGCAGCGAGAACCGCTCGGCCGCCTACCGGGTGGACCAGGGCGTCCTCAACAACGGCTGCTTCGTGGACGCGCTCAACGTGGTGCCGCACGTCTTCCTGCTCTTCATCACCTTCCCCATCCTCTTCATAGGTGAGCGCGCGCGCGGGGGTCGGGAGCCGCGGAGCAGGGGAGCAGGGGAGGGGGCGGCGGGGTGGGAGGAGGAAGAGGGGCCGCGCCCCGCACCCCACCGCACCGCATCGCTCGGTGTCCCCTTGCGGCCCGCAGCCGAGGCTTGTCCCCCTTCGGGGATCCCCACCCTGTGTCCCCGGCTCTGTATACTACCTCTCGATCCCGCACTCTCACACCTGCGCTTCCCTTCATCCCCTGGGGTGCTCCCCGAGCCTGCACCGAACAAGGCGGATGCTCCAGATCCAAGGAATCCCCAAGTTTTGCCACCTCATGGCCGGAGCTGGGGTGGAGAAAGGGGAACAAGGTCGGGAGGGGCTCGGGCTGTCCTGAGCCGGGTCACCCCTCCCCCAAGGCACCCTCCCTAGTCAGCCGAAGCTGGGCCCGGGAGGAGTGCAGCCTGCGCTTCAGAGGCGGACGGAGGCCCTGCAAACCCTTATGTGGTCTCTGACAATCCCAGGGTCCCACTCAGCCTCGACGAGGAGAGCTGGGAGCTAGGGACAGGGATCCCCTTCCCTGCGACCCCACCTGGGCGCGTGTCTCCGGAGCGCAACTTCTCAGGCTCCGGCGGCTGGCAGCCCCTGACTTTGGACGCCAGAGGCCCCCAGCGCTGCTGCTGGAAAGCTCTCCGCAAAGTTGGGCTCTTCACAGCATCCCCTTCATCCCTCTGCAAGACCTTGAATTTCCCAAGCTGGGTGGCTCTGTCAACTCATCCCCCTGTCTCCCCAAAAGGTGGTAATTTAGTCTAAGAATAAAAAAAAATTTAAAAAAAGCAAATCTGAGAATATGCAGCTTTTGTGAAGAAAGAAAATATTGTAACAAAATTCAAAAGAGCAGGATGCTGCAGAAGCAGAGTCACTAGCTGTTGACAAATAGAAACAAGAAGGAAGCAGATGCAACATACGCTCATCTGTGTATCAAAACTATACCAACATTTACACTCTGTTTCCAACCAAATGATTTATTTACATCATAACTTGTCACACAAGAGATCAATATATAAAATGGATGCCTGCATAGTGGGTTTGGGCTAGTCCAGGCTTCATGCTTGGACATTTAGTGCATGTGTACCAGACCCCAGCGTACTCAGGCACAGGTGTGCAAAGGGGTACGCTCCCCCCCCACCACCATGGACCCAATGTCGAAGCACCTTCCTGGGGTTCCTGCACCTTCCTCCCCGTTCACCAGGCTGCCCACCTCTTCCTGTCTCTCCTCGCAGGATGGGGCAGCCAGAGCTCCAAGGTGCACATCCACCACAGCACGTGGCTCCACTTCCCCGGGCACAACCTGCGCTGGATCCTGACCTTCATGCTACTCTTCGTCCTGGTGTGTGAGATCGCGGAGGGCATCCTGTCTGACGGGTGAGTAACTCTCAGAGAGCTCGGGAGAACGGATCTGCTCCAGAGCCTTCGGGCTCAGGGAGAGCCCGGCCCTCATGCATTCCATGAGCCAGTATCACTTGCTGATGAATCCAGCAACTGTTCACCCGGCATCTCCTGTGTGCCAGACTCTGTGCCAGGCACTGAGCCCCTGCTCTCAGTGCATCAGGGAACCAGATCTGAACACCACAACCCAGTTAAATAATCCCAGAGCCTATTAGAGCAGTGGTCGGCAAACTCATTAGTTAACAGAGCCAAATATCAACAGGACAACGATTGAAATTTCTTTTGAGAGCCAACATTTTTAAACTTAAACTTCTACTAACACCACTTCTTCAGAATAGACTCGCTCAGGCCGTGGTGTTTTGTGGAAGAGTCACACTCAAGAGGCCAAAGAGCCACATGTGGCTCGTGAGCCGCAGTTTGCCGATCACGGTATTAGAGTGCCCGATTCTGTGGAAGGTCCCCAGCCTCTCCTACTATTGTAGCTGCTGGGGTTACCTTATTGGGGAAGGGGGAATACTCTTGCTTAAAATCTTTCCCTGGTTTCCAATGGTATATAATATCCCCAGTCCTCAGCCTTGGCACCGGGTATCCTCCCAGTCAGCTCTCTGTGCCTGCAGGAACAAGCTCCTCCCCCACTCCCCCAACCCCACCCACACCCTGGAAAAGCAGGCGGGTTGGGAGAAGTGCACGGGGCTGAAGCATGGAACCCAGCAGGTGAGTGAGCAGAGCGTTGGAGGTTGAGTGTAATCAGCTGTAATCGGCAGGGCACTTTTAGGTGAGAACCCTAGAGGGTGTCTAGGGCAGGTTTGGAGCCAGGGAGAACGTGGATGTAGAAACAGCACTTAGGAGGTGATTGCAGTAATCTAGGTGAGAAATAATAGCAGCTGCAAATGGTGTGTCAGCAGCTGAGAATGCAGAAGAGGAGGGGGCAAAGCGGTCTTGTCACTAAGGAAGAATCAGCAAGGCTCAGCGACTGCCTGAGTGAGGAGGTGGTGAAAAGTGGGGGCATTTGGCTTAAATACCTGAGGTCCAGCCCTTCTGAGCTAGAATCAGAGTATGCTCAAACCCCACTCCTGCCAGCCCTGGCTCCTGCAGGTGATGGCAGGGGGATGGGATCCCCCACCTTCCCGCATACACCCTCACCCTCCTTCTGTCAATGTCCCTGCATCCTTCAGTGGTAATCTCTGTGATAACTGCTTGCCTTGAGGCTTCACCTGAGTATCAAAGTCCCCAGACCAGCGAGATGACCAGAATGCGTACTGCCTCAGTGACCAGCAGGTGACAAGTCCCCAACACCCCTTTCCAAGCACACAAGTTGGAGACAGGGGAGGGATGCCTTGTGAGCCTTTAGGCCAGAAATACCCACTCGGTTATAATTAGCAGTGACAGAGAGAGACACTCCGCCCATGCAGAAGGTAGGCCTGTGTCTTCTGCTAGCGCTTCTGCCATGTACCCACCAGCTGTGGGACTTTGGACAAGCCAAGCAGCCTCTCTTTCATTCTTATGAAAAGAGCATGATAACCCCTGCCTTGCCTGCTTCACAGGGCCATGGAGGATGGAATTAGACCACAAACAGGGTGCCAGGCGAGGAGTGGCAGAGCCCTGAACAGAGAGCATATCCCCAGAGGGTGGGAGACTGGAATGAATCAAGTCCAGGACTTTTCTGCCTTAGGCTGTCCAGCAGCCCCTCCTGTGTGGGCTGCACCTGTATCCCAAACTTTCCCAGCTTAGTGCAAACCGTCATCTGCTCCACTGCAGACAGGTCAGCTCCTAAACCGGGCACATGCTGGTCTTGGCTGGCCTCTATCTGTGGCCCCAAACCCCTGAACAAGCAAGAGTGAGGGAGGGGCATCAGAAAGGAGCAGACAGGAGGAGAAGCCACTGTCCCTGCCCTGTGGCACCCCCAGTGCACCCTGGTCTGGGTTTACAGACCTGCCTGAAAGTTTAGGGGGCAGGTGGAAGTGGAGGCTGGTTAAAGCAGTGGTCCTCAGACTTGACTTTAATTTAGGATAAGCCTTGTTTAGAGATTAATTAAGCCATCTTTACCTATAGGGCTTCCTGTCTTCCTTTGGTCCTATGGCTATGTGTGATTCTATGGGTTCAGAACAGCCAGAGCAGTGTGGGTGAATGAGGACGCACTTTTAAAGAAAATATGCGTAGAATGTTTCCCCCAGACCACCATACACTGCATAAAGCCCATATGTAAAAAAATATTCCCTAATTTCTTACCGAAATCAGTGTATACTATTCAATAAGCAGCCAAAACCTATATTATGAACTCATGTCATGAAATATTTCTTTCAATTATAGTTATTCCTCATCTTATTTCATCTTATAAAATATTTATCATTTCTACTTTCTGTGGCAAAAAAATAATAATTCATTTAAACTTAAATGATGTGACATGTTAGATGTCACTTTCAAAATGTGCGAGCATCTATAGGGTTTTTCAAAACCACTTCGAGGAGTCCAGAGGCAAGAGTTCCCTAAGTCCCTGGGCCGAGGGTTGATTGTTCTCAAGGTCCCCACTGTGATTGCCTTGTCACATATCTATATTTTGCTGAAAGTATCCATTGATCAAGGATTAAGGAAAATTGACATTTACTGTCTCACTTAACAAGAAGGCTGACGTTGCCGTTTTGTTGGTGGTGGTGTGGTGACTTAGTGATGGCATCAGAGGCCCAGCTCTCCCCATCTTTTTACTCCATCCTCTGTGTGTCTGCTTTGTCTTCCCTCATGGTCTCACATGCCTCTTCCTTATGCAGACATCCTCTGCAGGCTTCCCTTTACATCCCATTGGCTGAGGTTGGGTGCTAGGATCGCCCTTAGACAAATCACTGGCAAAGGGTATGGAATTGCATGGTGCTTGAACCAATCACCATCCCTTCCCTGGTGCTGGGCGCATTGCTGTTGGAGTAAACTTGTCGTTCCTTTAGCTCCCCCTGCCTCTATCTCTATTCCCTAGTCCCTCCAGACCACTTGGGGCTCCAACCTGCTCCCCTCTCCTTCTCTGTGGAACTCCTGCTCATCCTTCAAAGTCCAGACCGGTGCCACCTCCTCTGTGAAGCTCCTTGGCCCACCAGCTTCTTTGTGCCCTCAGCCTTCTGCTCATCTGCAGTATCACTGCCCTAGACTGTCTCTCAGTCAGCTCTGAGCTGCTTGCTCTTTCCTTCTGTCAGCTTGTTGAGGGCGAGGGCCTTGCTGGGCTGTAGAGAAGGAGCAGCTCAAGCAAGAGCAGCCCGAGGTGGGATACTGGAGAAGGCCCTCTGGCAATGGGGGGATCCCAGCATGCCTTCAGTAGAAAGAGCAGTCTGGGCAATGCTAGATGAATGGTTTGAGGCCACATCACTGAGCCTGTAGTGCTGGCTGTGGGTTTTGCTGTCTATAGGAGAGAGCTTTGGAAGGGCTTGATCAGGACCAAGTAGTTGAGCCACCTCACCGGTCATGTGGAGGCCTCATGCACCTTCCTCCCTGTTATGAAGCTCCTTCGCCCACCAGCTCCTTTGAGGTGTGGGAGGAGCTCTGGCTCCCTAGGGGTTTCTTACCAGACCAGAGACCACCCACCCAGGCCTCTGTGAGTTAAAGAGGGCAGACAATGAGTGGGTATGGGCTGCCTCCATCACCAGCCCAAGGCAGGAAACAAAAACAGTGACCTTGGCCTTGTTACTTAGCATTTCTGTGCCTCAGTACCGACTTCATGGTGTTTATGAAGAGATAAAGTGAGTTAACATACATGGAGTGCTAAGAACAGTGCCTGAGGTAAATGCTCAATAAATATTGACTATCAGTCTTATTATTACACCGCCTGGGGAGGAGCAGCAGTGCTGGTCTACACTGTCCATGTTAAATGGGGCTGTCGCTAAGAGCTTTGGGTGCACAGGCTCCGGCACTGCCAGAGGCCCCCGAGGACAGAGGCCCAGCTGTGATCACTCCCAGAACAGTGGTTCAGGGCCAGAGGCTCTGCAGCTGCGGCTGCCACGGCCGGCTTCCCTAGGCCAGGCTCTATGAGCACGAACCCGGGGAAAGAAGGCTGTGACTGCCAAAGCCTGAATGCCGAGCCTTCCTGGCATCTCTGTGTGGCCTTCCTTGGCCCCTTACTTAGCAGGCATGTATGTAATATGACTGGGGAGAGCTGCCAGCCTATGGCATGGAGCTGTGCATGAGTCCTGGAGACCCCACTGTGTGCTGAGCCCTCAGCCCAAGGCCTGGACTGCTCTGTTAGGGTACTCAGGATATTCACATACTGTCTGTCTGTCTGTCTGTCTCTTGCCTCCATCTCAGGGTGACCGAATCCCGCCACCTTCACCTGTACATGCCGGCCGGGATGGCGTTCATGGCTGCTGTCACCTCCGTGGTCTACTATCACAACATCGAGACCTCCAACTTCCCTAAGCTGCTGATCGGTAGGGGAGGGAAATGGGCCGGGAGGGGTAGGAACCTCCTTTCATTCCTTCAGATCATGTTTACTGAGGACTCCTGTGTCAGGCACTCTTCTACATGCTTACGCAGGCGTCTTCAAACTACGGCCCTCGGGCCACACGCGGCCGGCAGAGGAGTCTGATCCGGCCCGCCAGGTTTTTTGGGCAGTGAGCGCAGCCGAGGTGTTACAGTAGGAATTAGTAGTTCATATAGTCCGGCCCTCCAGCTCTCTGAGGGACCGTGATCTGGCCCCCACTTTAAAAAGTTTGAAGATGCCTGAAGGTTCAAAAGTGGAGAAGGAAAAAAAACCCGCAATCACGAAGCTTACAGACAGGCAAAAAGAGTAACTAAATAAACAGGCAGTGCTGGTGCGGTGGAGAAAATAAAGCTGAGTAAGCAGTAGAGAGCGATGGCACTGGAGCTGTCCGTATAGAGTGAGTTGCAAATATTTGGGGGAAGAACATTCCATGCAGGTGGGACGGCAAGTGGCAAAGGCCTTCTGAGAGGAAGAAACTTGGCAAAGGAATCAAATGGAAAAGGGGAAAATGGCAGGAGATGAGGTCAGAGGCTTTGGGTTCAAGTGCTTAGGCAAATAGAGGTATTAATAACCGAGAAGGAACAAGAATTGGGGTGCAATATGGGTCAATTTTTCTCCCTGCATGTTGAGCTTGAGATGTCGCTGACATGCCAACTTAAATATCAAATAGGTCACTAAATAAATGAGTCAGAATTAGATAAATGGGAGTGAGGGGAACAAGGGGCCTGGGGCTCAGAGATGGAGATGTACCTTCCACCATCACAGGGAGCATCTAAAGCTTGAGCCCAGGTGAGGTCAGCTCAAGAGAGGAGAGAAAGGCCATGGGACCAGAACCTGTGGTTTGCCAACATTTAAAGAGACTCAGGAAGGAGTGCCAGCCTAGAGCTTCTGACACCAAGTGCCTGGGGTCCCGGGCAGAAACAAAAGTGCTAATTGTGGACATTTGCTGAGCATGTACTGCATGCAGGCTCAGTACTAAGCTTCTTACACCTGTGACCACACTTAATCCACACAATCTCCCTATTGCTACTATTGCTATTCCCATTTTACAGATGTGGACCCTGAAATTCAGAGGTTAAAAACACCAACAGTGGACATTCACTTAGCACTTACTAGGTGTCAGACACTATCCGAAGCATTTTACTTATATTAACCCATTTACTCTTTACAACAATGCTGTGAGATAAGCACCACTATTATTTCCCCTTGGCCGGTCAGAAAATGGAGGCTCAGAGGTTTTGTGACTGGCACTAGCCTGCCCAGCGGGGTGCCAGGACTATGGCACCTCAGCAGGATCTTAACTATTTCTGAAACTGTATGTCTAAAGTCCTCAGGGTGTGCATGGGCCAGAGGTATAAATCCACAGGTCTGCCTCTGTGTTTGGGCTCAGTCTACATGCCTAACACCAGGCTGTCCATCTGGCTGGTAGGCTGTGGTCAGACTGTAAGTCATTAAATTGCAGCATCTAATTAACATCAGGAATGTGGACCTCTCTGGACTAGTGAAGGTAGATAGTGTTTTCCAAGCTGACCACAGGTCTACCTTCCCGTGTAAGGTGGGAGCTGAGCTCCATCCATTATCCAGGTGAGCCTGCTGCCCTGGGGGCCCCGTGTCAGTGTGGCTGGGGGACAAAGGGCAGGCAGAGGGAGAAACGTTAAATACAGGCTTCAGAGAGCTCCCACTCCGGGTTCTGAAGCAGATTCTCATGCACAGAGAATCCCTCATTAACTGCCTGGTCCCCCTGGAAACACCCTGACTGGGCATCTGGTGAGTTCATTTTCTCATTCTCCATGACACACACAATGTTCTACCCTTAAAGCACAAATTACCACCCGTGGATGGCCCTGTCCTTCTCCAAGGAGGAAGGACTAACTCCCTCCATTTCCCTTTCTTAGAGTTTTGCTCGCCACAGAGCCAGGAATTCCAGAACCAGGGAAAGTGGAATGAGAGAGGGCAGTGGGTATTTGGGGGAATCGCTGGTCCTCTGAGGAGGCTGCTTTCTGATCACAGGTCTGGAGTCCCACAGAAAGGTGAACCACCATGCAGCTTACATTGTCCCACAAAACAACCTTGATTCTGGGGCCCCAAGTGAAAACAAGGAACTGTCCTATGAGAAAGTCACATTTGAGCTGAGAACTGAAGGATAGGTAGGAACTATTTAGGAGAAAGGAGAGGGGACACTTCAGGAAAAGGAATAGCATGTGCCAAGACCCTGAGGCAGGAGGAGCAAAGTACCTTAGGAAATCAGGAAGGAAAAATAGTGGCTGATGCGCAGAACAGAAGGAAGCTGCATTTTGATGATTAGCATGTCAGGTGGGGCTTGCACTAGACAGGACCTTGAAGGCCACACCATTGAGGATTGATGTGTGTGTGTGTGTGTGTGTGTGTGTGTGTGTGTGTGTGACATAAAGTTTACCTTTTCACCATTTTTAAGTCTACAGCACAGTGGAATTAAGTACATTTATATTGTTGTGTAACCATTATCACCATCCTTCTCCAAAATTTTTCATCTTCCCAAGCTGAAACTGTGCCCATTAAGCAATAATTCCCAATCCCTTCTCACCAACCCCTCACAAGCACTATTCTTTCTGTTTCTATGAATCTGATGACTCTAGGTTGGAATGACCCTATGATTGGAATCGTATACTACTTGGTTCTTTTTCGGCTGGATCACTTATCTTAGCATGATATCCTCAAAGTTCACCCAGATTGTAACATGTGTCAGAATGCCCGTCCTTTTTATGGCTAAATGATATTCCATTGTATGTGTATACCACATTATTTTTTTATCCATTCATCATCCATGGACACTGAGTTGTGTCCACCTTTGTTTGTTGTGAATAATGCTGCTATGAACATGGGTGCATTGAGGTCATGTTTGATATGTATCGCTTTATGGAGGCTGGATTGGATGAGGGGAGTGGGGAAGCCATGAGAAGGCTCTCAAGGAGGTCCAGGGTAGGCACGAGGACAGCCTGAATCAGGTGGCCACCAGGGTGGAAAGAAGTGAACGGATTCAAGATATTTTGGGGTAAAATTGCCAGAACTTGGTAATGGGTGGAATGAGGGGCTGAGAGGAAGGGGGAAAGAAGGAGGAAAAACGGACATTCTAAGTCTAACCTCCCCAGCAGCCCCTGTGTTCCACCACTCTTTTTCCTTTCCCCTTTTCTCAGCTGAGCATTAAGCTTTTGCTGGGTGCAGCTGTGTCTGGCAACAAGCTGAGGGCTCAGCACTCTAGGATGGGACTGAGGAAATAACCCCTGGGCTTAGTCCTGGTCCACCACTAACCCCCTGTGTGACCTTGGACAAGACACTTAGGCTCTCTGACCCTCATTTTCCCTTCTGGACAGCAATAGTAAGTCATAAGATTGTTATGAAGATCAAATCAGACCATGTCTGTTACATGTTAGAGGCAGAACAGTGTGAGGCATATTGTCAGATCTTGGCCCCAGTATGACCCTCACTAAGGACGAAAGAGGTTCTGAAGCCTGGAATAGAGCCTTTCCAGGGGCGTGTAGGTGGAGGCAGGGAGATGGCCTCCAGCTATGGGATTCCTGTGACCTGGAGACCAGGTGGAGCTGAGAGGGCATTTGCCCCTCCCCAGGCAAGTTCAGTGCCTCAACCTAGCCCCCAGCTCAGAGCCAGCCTGGGGCAGACCCCAGCTTTTGTCCCTAGAGATGCCCTGGGATTCATGTCCAGGTCTGCCTAGGGATGGAGGGCCGGGTGAAGGTCTAGTCAGGTTGACTTTATCTGCAGATGGGAGTGAGGGGGGAGGGAGAGGCGCAAAGCGGGGGAGTTGCCTGTGATCTTTTTGTAGTTGTTACTAGTTGACTGGTTTATTGGTAGGTGGCAATGGTGATAATTAAGAGGCTAGAATCCACTGACAGCTTCAAATATTTATGACCCCAGGTCTGAAATCTGGAGATGATAAAAATATTAACAGCTGATGTCCAAAGAGCACCCACTATGTGCCAGGCTCACTGTGCTAAATGCTTTTCATACATTGCTCACAACAACTTTTGAGGTAATACTATTATTATCCCCATTTTATAGATCAGGCAACTGAGGCCTAGCTGGGTTAAATGACTTACCTACGGTTACATAGCTGTTATGTCACTGGATCTGAGCCCAGCTGTATCTGGCTATAGGGCCCAGTTCTAATCACTGTACACACTGCCTCCCCGTTATGTGGCTCACCCTTTTTTTAAATCCTCACCAAAGATATGTTTTTATTGATTTTTAGAGGTAGGGGGAGAGAGAGAAACAGCCATGTGAGAGAGAAACATCCATCTGTTACTTCTCATACGGGCCCTGACCAGGATCAAACCCACCACCTAGGAATGTGCCCTGTCCGGGAATCGAACCCCAAACCTCTTGGTGTATGGAATGATGTTCCAACCAACTGAGCCACCTGGTCCGACTGTGACTTTCTGTATCCCCCATTTCCCAGGCCCCCTGAGGAGCATCATCATGCAATAGTCGGCTCTGGATTGGAGAGCCAGGGACCTCTACCCGCACCCTCTCCCTGTTACTAGCTTGCAGTGAGCTTGGGCAGGTCACCTCCTCTCTCTGGGCCTCAGTTTCCTCACCTGTAAAAGGAAAGGGCTGGAATGAAGGACTCTTAAGATCTCAGCTTGGAAATTCCACAATTTCCATTCTAGGGTGGAGCCTGTACAGCCTAGGATCAGCCACCTAAGCTTTCTGAGCCTCGACTTCTTTGTCTGTTAAATTGGGGGTGTGACACATACTTCTCTCACAAGGCTACTGTAAGGAATAAATGAGACACTATTTTTAAAGTGCTTACTTGGCACAGCACTTACAACTTAATTAAATTAAAGAAACAGTTCCCCTGTTTTTGTTCTATTTATTGTAAAGTGTGAATTGCTTGACTTTCAAGATTATTGTCTTTGAACATGACCATCATGGATGATTGAATGTATGTACATCATTTCAAAATTACACACTCAGCTATTCACACTTGCAACATCCCTTTACTCAGAAATGTGGGCACTCATATCTATAACACTTGCGTGTTCATGCACCTCTTCTGACACACTCATTTTTCTCCTCTCCCACATATTTGCACATGCATGAGGGCGCACACACATCCTCTTTGCTCTCTGTCCTCCACAGCCCTGCTGGTCTACTGGACACTGGCCTTCATCACCAAGACCATCAAGTTTGTCAAGTTCTACGACCACAACATTGGCTTCTCGCAGCTGCGGTTCTGCCTCACGGGGCTGCTGGTAGTCCTCTACGGGATGTTGCTGCTCGTGGAGGTCAATGTCATCAGGGTGAGGGTAAGCAGGCCCTTCCTGGGCTGCCCCCCACCTGAGGACGCACCTGGGCTAGGGCGGGGCTTCTGACCAGGGTCCTGCTTCTTAGCCACGTCCTGGAAGTCAGCTTGCTTTATCTGCCTTAGAAAGGGGAGCTGAGGCCAGTGTCAGAAGTTTCAGGAGCAGCATTCCTGCTGCCCAGGGGGAAGGAAGGTGACAGGATGTGTTAGCAAGGTTATAGGATTCTGCATTTAATCCCACAGAGGGGAAATAAAAGCTTCAGGTACTGCCTTCTCCAAGTTTGTTTGATTTTTTTTTTTCAGGGGGAGGGGAGGGGTGACACTTGTTTTTATTTTAATGTGTTCATATGGTTACATGCATATGGGAATGAGTCGAGGTGGCTGCATACGTGTCTTTTGTTTCATTGTCATTCTTGCTTGCCCCCTTTTCCTCTCTAAGAGTATTCCCTCCCCTATCCACCCTTTCCCTCCCTTTCCTTTCTCAGGTAACTCAGATTAACAACCTAATCTGTGTCCTTTCATTCTTTGTTTTTATTAATATAGCATAAACTTCTATCTATTCAGGGTTTTTTTCTCAACACACACATATACATATAGAGTATCCCCCAAAAAATGTATACACAATTTGAGTAATTATTAATTCCAATGGGTTAAATCTGAAAAGAAAGAAATATCAATTGAGTTATCAAAAAAAAGTGTGTATACCTTTGGGGGGGGGGGCGTCTCTTTCTCTTTCTCTCTCTCTCTCTTTCTCTATACACACACACACACACACACACACACACACACAGTTTTAACTCTCAATATTTATTTTATAAAAATGGGATTACATTACAGTTTTTTGCATCTTACCTTTTTCATCCAACAGATATCTCTTAGGATGCCCTCCAAGTGTAGTATGGCTATTTTGTTTTCTTAATGTCTGCATAATATTCCATCATGTGGTTGAGCCATAATTTATCAGCCACTACCCTATTAATGGGCATTCTCTTTCTTGCCAAGTTTTTGCCTCCACAAATAATGGTGTATTAAACATACTTACTATATCTTTATGTATTTCTGCTTTCTGGAAGAGAGTCCAAGAGATTGAGTTGCTGGTTCAAACACTCTGTGTATTTCAAATTTTAATCAATGTTGCAGATCACCGTAATCTACCAGCAATAAATAAAAACCCTCTTCCTTCCTCCAACCAGCAGTGGGGGCTACAGCCACTTCTCATTTGGGCCAATCTGATGAGTGTCAGATGCTACTTCAATTTGCATTTCTCTGACTCCTCTGTTGTTAGTTGATTTGTAGGATACAAGGGGTTTTCTACATTCCCTACCCTCAACTGACCCTCTCAGCACCCCCTGTGATGCAAGTACCACCCCCTTTTTAGATAAGGAAACAATTTAAATAAGATTTGCCCAAAAATTTAGTAAGTAGAAGAGGCAGGATTCGAACCCAGGTCTGCATGGCTCCATGTTCTGAAAACCCTGCATGGTGATATCCTCCGATTTGTGGAGAAGACAGCATACGGGACATCTCTGCTCTTCCCCAATCTAGCCTGAACCCAGCCCAGCCCAGGGGATTCAGAGAGCCTTGGTGAAGAGTCAGGAGGCCCTGGTGTTGGTGGCCAAAGGATTGGGGTTCCTTTTCCTGGTCCCATTTGTTAAGAGGTCAAGGGTGGGATGTCATAACCCCAGATGTTTGCTTGCTGGGGCCAACTGGAAAGTGGGGAGAAGTTGCCCTTACCCATCCCCAGTGGCCTATGTGCCCCACAGAGATACATCTTCTTCAAGACGCCGAGGGAGGTGAAGCCCCCCGAGGACCTGCAGGACCTGGGGGTGCGCTTCCTGCAGCCCTTCGTGAACCTGCTGTCCAAAGGCACGTACTGGTGGATGAACGCCTTCATCAAGACTGCCCACAAGAAGCCCATTGATCTCCGCGTTATCGGGAAGCTGCCCATCGCCATGAGGGCTCTGACCAACTACCGGCGGCTCCGCGAGGCCTTCGACGCCCAGGTGGTCAGTGGGAGCGTGGCTGCACCACCCCTCCCCTGCCCTCTGGTTTACAGTCACGGATGGGAACCTCAGAAAGCATCGGGTCAAACCCCGGGTGGGACAGGTGGGGAAACTGAGGCCCGGGAGGGGAAGAGGTCTGACCTAAGTCACGCAGTGAGCCAGGGACAAGTCCAGCACCACTGAGTCATAGGGCAGTCACAGCTGGAATGGCCCTTATAGTTGAGGTCATCCAGTCTAAATGCCCTCATTTTCCAAGTGGGGAAACTGAGGCTCTGAGAAGAGAAGTGACCTCAGTGGATTCTGTATGTCCTGTGCTCTTCATTCTGGAGCTCAGGGATTAACAGTGGGAATTTTCACCCATTTTGGAGAGCAGGGCGTTAGTGGCCTGGTCCTTACAATAACTATGAGTTGGGCCTGATAAGGATCTCTCCACATCACTGAGTAGAAAACAAGGTCCTGGGAAAGGCCATGACCTCAGAGCTGGCCCACATCTGGTAGGTATCAGAGCCAGTCTCCTGACTCCCAGTTTGGTGCTCCTTCGCTGCCTCTGTCCTGGCATGGCAGGGAAACACTGAGGCAGATGCAGTGGCAGGCCATAGCGAGTAAGTGTGGCCTGTGCCACTCCTCATTGCAGTGCCATGCTCATCACATAGCCCCTGCAGCTGTGTGACCTTGACCCATACCCTGGCCTCAGTTTCCCCATCTGGACCATGTTGATATTGATGGGTCCACTCACCTATGCACTTGGTGGTTCCATGATTTCTTCCTGGAGTTCCTCTGTCTGCAGCAGACGTGGCCACTGGGTTTCCCCAGGCAGCAGGAGCCAGGGGTTTCCTGGGATGCTGGGCCCTGCTGTGAATGGGCCCCCAGCCGCTCTGACCTGGCTATGGGTCTCTTTGGGCAGCGGAAGGACACCCAGAGCCCACAGAGTGCCCGGGCCATCTGGCGGGCACTCTGCCATGCCTTCGGGAGACGCCTGGTCCTCAGCAGCACTTTCCGCATCTTGGCCGACCTACTGGGCTTCGCCGGACCCATGTGCATCTTCGGAATCGTGGACCATCTGGGAAAGGAGAACCACGTCTTCCAGCCCAAGGTAGGCCACCCAGGGGCAGAGCAGGGCACCCTTTGGAAGGTTTTCACTGGTGGGTGAGAACGTGCCAGAGGCCCATGTGTGCGACCGTGTCTGCCATAGGGTCACTCCTCACACATGCACAATATTGCTCCTTGCTTGGCAATATCCCCCATCCAGAAGATGCTCCATATCAGTCCACAGAAATGCCAGGAGGCGAGCTTGTGCCCCAAGAGGATTTCTGGTGCCTTGCTCTGCTCGCCATGCCTTCTCCACCAGAATAGCTCTCCCGGTTACTTAGTCACTGAGAAAGTTGCAGGAAGTGCATTTGTGTGCTCAGTGTCAAGACCTTTTATGACTTGTTGGTTTTTAGTTCATGGTACCTTAATGGACTCTCAGTACCTTTTCAGGGATCTGTCTTCCCCAGTTCGGTATATCCATAGCACCCGAGGTTCTGCAGGGGCACCTGGGGGGCTGCCCAGTGGGGGAAGGAACATGGGAAATCCCCATGCCTAGGGTTTTTGCTCTCGCTGATCCAAAGTTCATTCAGAGCTTCCCCAGTTTTATTAATATGTTAAACTTTCCCATTGAATTCTTTTTCTTTTCCTTTTGTGTGTGTGTGTGTGTGTGTGTGTGTGTGTGTGTGTGTGCGCGCGCCTGTTTTATTTTGCTTTGTTTTGTTTTGTTTTGTTTTGTTTTGTTAATCCTCACCCAAGGGCATTTTCCCATTGATTTTTAAGAGAGTAGGAAGTTCAGACACACAGAGAGAAACGTGGATGTGAGAGATACTTCGATTGGTTGCCTCCAATATTCTTGGGTTGAACTTGCAATGCTTCAATCCACAGGTCAATGCTCTATGACTGAGCCAAACTGGCTAGGGCTAAATTTATTTTTTAATGAGTTTCATGTCTTGAAAATATTTGAAACCCATTGGACCAGTGTTTCCCAAAGTGTGGTACGCATACCCCCAGGGGAACTGGAAGAGTTTGGTGGGGATATGCACTGCACCTTGCTTAGCTGTGCCTAATTCTACATTCTCATGAGTACAGGAGTACTCAGCATTACAAAAATTATAGAAGGGGTACACATATGTCAAAAGTTTGGGAAACATTGCACTAGACGATACCCATTGGCCTTTCTATTATAGCTCTAAAGATGCTACAAACTGAAATTTGTTGGACAAAAAGTCCTTCTGGATATTTATTTCCCTTGCTTGGTGCAATAACATTCACCATGGATGGGATGTGGGATATTTCATTCTTTCACCTGTTTCTATGCTGCCACTTAGGTTTAGATGGTCACATGGAAAATGGAAAACTTTTCATCTCTAATAAGACTCAATGTTTTATTTTCCCAGAAAGAACATCATTATAACATTTTACCAACAAACAGTCCAATAATGATGCAGAGAGTGACTAACTAGAGATCTTAGTAATTTATGACACTCCCTTGTGCAATGTTATTCATCTCGAGGACTCTAAAATCGCAGAAAGCAGTTAATTCTCTGGAGGTTTATATTAATTTTTTCTTGAGCTATAATTAATCAGCCAAGCACTCTAGGTCAGGAATATGAGACACTCCAAGTCTGTTGGTTTAATTTATTCAGCAAATATTTATTGAACCCTGCTATGTGTCAGGCTTGGGCTAGGCTGTGAGAATATAGACGATGGTTATGAGGAGGAGTGTTAACAATAATACCACCACTTATTGGCTGCTTGCTACATGTGTGGCTGTGTGCAGGTGTGATCCGTGTATTATCCCATTTAATCCCCAATATAACCCTTTAGGGTAAGTATTTTTTATAACAGCTTTTTGGAGATATAATTCACATACCACACAACTTGTGCGGTAGGTATTTAATCCCCATTGTACAGATGAGTAACTTAACGCTCAGTCAGGTTAAGTGACTTTCCCTGGGCCCTCAACTAGTTTGTGACTAGTTGAGTCAGGGTTTGCACCAAAGTCTCTTTCACTCCATAGTCTGGGCACTTACAATGATGAGGCCATCACCTCTGACTCCAAGAAATCCAAATAAAATATATACTAGAGGCCCGGTGCATGACATTTGGGCACTGGGGTGGGCTGGAGTCCCTCAGCCCGGCCTACACCCTCTCACAGCCCAGGACCCTTGGGAGTTGTCCGCCTGCCAGCTTAGATCCTCCCTCCACAGCCGCTGCACATAGCTTCTGGCTGAGCAGTGCTCCCCTTGTGGAAGCACACTGACCACCAGGGGGCAGCTCCTGCATTGAGCTTCTGCTCCCTGGTGGTCAGTGCACATCAAAGCGACTCATTGTTCTACCGTTCGGTCGATTTGCATATTAGAGTTTTATTATATAGGATTGTGTGTTAAACACTACTCTTAGAGGGCATATCCGGGAACGATGAGAAGATGGATGATTAACTCAGCCAGTGGTCATAGAGGAAGGGGTATTTGAATGGGGCCTTGACAGATGACTAGGAGTTGGTCAGGCTAAGGTGGGCAGATTTCTTGTTTAATCAAGAATGTGAGAATGCATTTTACTTATTTAGATGTTGATGGCTTTTGAGGCTTATTCTGGTTTCTGAGCTTTATTGGTTCCAAAAGAGAAGGGAAGAGACTGCTTCTGTTGTCCACGGCAGTGTTATCTTTTAGGTTAATTCTAGTCAAGAGTGACCCCAGAATACTCGACATTGGTACTCCTGCAGCAACATGGAGCCAGGTTTTAATATCAGAAGGAAGTGGCACAGGCCAGAGCCCTTGTCTGGTAGACCCCATCGCCTCCTTCTTCCTGTGTTTCCCCAAAATCTTGTGGAATTCTCCTGAGGAGAGAGCTGTGAGGCAGGATGTGCCGAAGCGATGGTGAGAATAGCACTTAGATGTTAGTTCATCTGACACTAGCTTTGCCTTCTCTTTTCCCTTTATTTAAACACAAACCTGGGCTTTGCTGCCCTCCCATTGGAACGCTCTTGTCCCAATTACTCGGCCAGCACCTAAGTCCCTGAGACCGGTGGCCCTGCCTCAGCGGCAGCAGGCCTTACACATTGCACATATGGTCCCTGTGTCCTAAATGCAATCACACATAGGGACGAGAGTTGAAAGTAAATGTAGTCTCTACTGTCAGCAACAAGGAATCCTCAATTGTGTGGTTGAGTGGGACATGGCTTACTTCTCATTTGGGCTTCTGGGCCCAGAAAATGGGGGAGATGGGTCATATATTGAGGTCATTTGGTTCCTCCCCCTGCCTCCCTGCAGCTCTGACCCAGAGAGACAGGTGCTATTCTGGTGTTTATGTATTGTACCTGCAGAGAGGGAAACTCTCTAGCTACACATTGCAATGTTTAACAACCTCTCTGTGGGAAGACCCTTCCTTCCGCTCAGCCTATCCACTACTGAAGCCTGCACAGCCAGGCACCAATGTTTACCTCGCTATCAGTGGCTGCCCTGCCCTCTCTTCCCTGTTCAGGATACTCACAGCAAGCAAGAACTACACCACCGCCCTGGGCACCCGCAAGGACAAACATTTCTTTTTTAATGACTGGAAGTGTCCCATGGCCTGACAGATCTTTGATGCTTCTGTGCCCCCCTTGCCATTTGCCAGAAAAAGCTGGGACCCAGGCTGGGCACAGGCCATTCTATATCGTTTGCCAGTGCCCTCTCCTGCCCAGCCCCCACCCACAATCTGTCACCTGCCATGGATGCCACTGATCTGGCCAGAGGATGAGGAAATTGGATTCAAAAGGAACTGCTGGCATCGGAAACCTGCCAGCACTGCACTAGGCTGTCAGTTGAGCAGAGACACAGTCTGGGTATGGTCTCAGGGCCAAAGCTTAGAACAGCCTCTAACTCTCAGAGGAAAACCGTGTAGGTTTGTGACTGTGTGTGTGCTTGTTTCTGAATGGGTTCTCCTGGGAACTGCTTATGTTTCTGTCTGTGTGTCCCTGGTGTTGTCCCTGTGTCTGTTGGCATGTCTTATTCTCTGTGAGTCTGTGCCCCCATTTGAGTGTCCATATTTGTGGCTATCCCTGTGGGTGACTTTACGAAGTTAGTGTGTGACAGCTCCCCATGCCTCTGCTCTGTCCTGAGCTGCCTTTCCTTCCTTCCTTCACCTCACTGACCCCTTCTCAGCTGCCAAGACCCAGCTCAGATGTCACCTCCTCCAGGCATCCTTCCTCTGGCTGAATTAGATGGCCCTCCTCTGTGGTCCTATAACATACCTATATATCATGCTTGCACCATCAAAGTACCCCTTCTTTCCTTCCTCAACTGGACCCTGAGTCCCTTAAGACAGGAATTACATTGCCTGGGCTCTGTGTGTTCAGCTCCCAGCTCCAGGCCTGACACCCTGAAGGCACAGGAGAAACGATCTTCAACACATAATGCAGAAGTTATTGTATATTGATTATTTGCACTTACTAAATTTTTTAACCTTCATCGTGACATTGAAGCCTCCCCACAATGTTCTAAAGTAGAAACCTTTCATGGCCTCATTTACAGGTGAGGAAACTGAGGCTCCGAGAAGTTGAGGAACTTACTTAAGGACACATGGCTAGTATGTAATGCGTCAGAACGCTAACTCAGATATGTCTGCCTCAATGTGCAGGCTCTAAACCAGCATGTCCAGTGATTGTGGGCAAATGGGGGGGCTATGTTGGTCTGTGAGTAATCAAAGACAGTTCTCATTGCTTTTACCCATAGCTGCCCCGGGCTAGGACCTACGGGCAGTTCACCTTTTGGGTCCTGCCAAAATCAGAAGCAAGAGTTCAAGTGGCCCTTCCCTTCAAGCTCCAGAGAACAAGGGGAGGGAGCCTTTCCAGTCAAACCTCTGGCCAGGCAGGGGCCCTGGGGTCCTAACTGTAGAGTCATGAGTTCTGGGCTCTAGTCGTACCTGTGCTCCAAACTCTCCCTGTGCTCTTCAGCACTCACGTTCTACCACCCTCATTGGCTCAGCTGCAAATGGGGAAAAGTGTAATAACTTCTGTAGAAATTAGATGAGGGGTGACAATCATATGCATTGATTGTTTAAATATTTATTTAGCACTATTGGGGAAATCCCTGGAAACAAACATAATTTCTGCTCTGAGAGTTTGTGAAAATGTGAGATGAGGGTATCTGACCTTACCAAGCATTTATCTCCCATTAAATGTTAAGTTGTAGGTCCTTAGCCTTTTCTGTCCTGCCATGATGCTTGCAGAGCACTGGACAATGGCCACGCCCTCACAGCCACGCACAGCCTCCTAGGACCCTCTGGTCACGAGACTTCATCAGGGCCTGCCTTCTTTGGACAGTACCCCAGGCCTCTTCAGCTAACCTGGTACCCACTTCTTAATCAAAACATTGCTTCTCTAGACTTCATCCTTTCAAAACTATCTCTTTGAAGGGAAATGAATTAATGACTTATGCCCAAAGGGAGACTTCCATTTTAACATGTCATAAAATTCTTGATCCGAAGAAATACAATTTCTGACTCAAGAATGGATATGTGACAGGGTAAGGTGTAAAGGCTTTGCTTTTACAGCTGCAAAAAAATAGAGTTTGTTACCTTGTAAAAAATAAATAAATACAAATATGAAATGAGTGCATTTAACAAATACTACCCAGAGCCTAACCAACATTTACAGTCCATTTATTTTTCCAGTCCTCATTCTCCACCCTATGCGTCTTCTGGTCACTGTGGCACAGCACATGTGTGGCATTCTGGGCTGCTCAAGAGCTTTCATGATGATCAGTGTTCTTGGGTACATAGCATCCCCATGAGTATCATAACATTCCTGACAGTTCCCTGTGGTTAGAAATTTAAGGGATTTTTGCACTGTCCCCCTGATCTAATCTAAGGATAGACATTTTTGCGCCTACAGCCATTTCCTTGCGTTAAATTACTTCCTTTGGAATGAATTCCCAAGATGTGCTTTCTTGTTTTAAAATAACAGACTTCATTCTCCAGGGTCTCTGCAGAGAATAGCAGTATGGAAGAATTCCGTGCATGCCTTCATTTTTTTACTCAGACCCACCCAAATGGGCATGTTTCTCTTCCCCACATTCACAGCTTGACGATGATGATAAAAGACTCAAGGTCAAAGGTTAGATGGCCAAGGCATCAGGTCTGGGGTGGTGTTTTTGGCATCATACAGGTTCATGTTCACATATTCTCCTTTACAGCAGGTGACCTGGGGCCAGCCCCTTACCCGTGCTGTAGCTCCATTTCCTTATGTATAAAATGGGGCTAATAATGTTACCCTTCTCATTAGGGTTTTATAAAGATGGAGCACTGCACCTGATAAATAGTGTGTCCTGCCCTTTGCACCCCTGTAAAGTCAGGTTTATCCCCCACCCCCACTCTGCAGCCTAATCTTAAAGTCCATTTGCTACTTCCTGCCCCGTCGCGCCCCCCCCCCCCCCCATTACTTTCTCCCTTCTCCCTCTGGTATTTTGACAAATGAAAAGAGAGTCCAGGGCTTCAGGTCTCAGTCGGCTTTCCTCTTAAGAGTCCTGTGTGAATCCCTCAGTGATCTCCCTGTGTCCACTTCCTGCTGTCCCCAAAGGGTAGAGCCCCCTGTCCCACAGAGCAAGGGAGAAACAGCTGTGAGCAGTGAGGGCTCCTTTAGAGAGCCCTGTTGAGCCAACAGGCAGTATCTTTCCTCCCATCAGGAAGCCCTCCTGACTCTAGGGAAAGGACTCCCCTCAGAGGCTTGCCCCTTCCAGCCAGACCACAGTCAGGGACACGCCTCGGCCGCTTCTCATCACTTCGTTCCCAGCACTCTTTTCCCTGCAGCAGCTCCCACACCCTTCCACCGAGCCTGCAGAGTTCAGGGAAGAACCTCTGTCTTCACGGAAATAGTGATGTGGCTCTGCTAGGGAGCAATGAACTTAGCCAAGATCAAAGTTTTCCTGGGAGCTCCCAGTGCTAAATTTGGAAGCAGACATGCTGCTGTTCCCTGGTATCTTTAGCAACAAAGTCAGAATGATTGGGTTGGGGTTTTTTTTCCCCCCCACTGATTATCATCTGAGATCTTGCTGGAGAGTGCAGCAAGAGAACCCTACATTTACAAGGAGGTCCTGGGAGCCCAAGAGGCTGGAGGAGTGGAGGGGACTTGGGCCTGAGATCTTTTCAGTCTAAGTGATGTGTTCCCATCTCTCGCCTGGGAGCACGGCCATGCCATATTTTTCGCTGGTCTTTCCTCCCAGAAATCACTACAGAACAAACAGGCTGCTGGTGAGTGTGGGACAAGGCCTCCCTCATTCCATTTTTGTAGCAAAGAACACACATCGTGGGATTTGTTCTAGCCATTCTGGTTTTGGCTGCTCTGTGATTCGCTCTATTTATTCTTGCTCCATTCAGAGTGAGCTCCTCTGGGCCTCGTGGCCGCAACACGGCAAGTCACATTTCTGGGCATAAGGTTAGAACTGAGTCACATTCTGTTCCCCTAAGCAAGATGTTGAAGAGGGTAGAGGCAGCCCTCCCTGTAGTTAGAAGAATGCTTAGTGGGATTCTTCGGTCTGATTTTTCACGCATAAACAATTGCACATGGCTTTGCAAGCATGGGGAGGTCCTATATTAATAGCCATTATGGACCAGGAACAGGTACTGATGGTGGTCTTTTTGCTGACAATGACAGCTGACTCTGCGCTTTCTCTTTCCAACAGACACAGTTTCTTGGGGTTTACTTTGTCTCATCCCAAGAGTTTCTTGCTAATGCCTACGTCTTGGCCGTGCTTCTGTTCCTGGCCCTCCTGCTGCAGAGGACATTTCTGCAAGCATCCTACTACGTTGCCATTGAAACTGGAATTAACTTGCGAGGAGCAATACAGGTACTTGGCTGGTTATTTTTCCACTTCATAGTAAGAGCCACATGACTTGTCCTCATGGGCCCTCAAGGATAATTTCTGCTGGGATTTTTTTTTTTTTTTTTTTTGGCTCTTTTAACTGAGTTTTGAAATAATGACCGTTGACAATGCAGTGTGGGATAGTGGGAAATGCCTTGGGCTGGACTTAGGAAATGTTGTAGTTCTGCCTTGGACTTGACCCTGAATGTCAACTGCTCAGTCTGTGGGCCTCTATGTTTTTCAGCCTTGAATGAGACTGTCATTCCTGATCCATCACAGCACTCTTTCCCTCAGAATGCAATTGTAGCCTCAGAATCCTCTCTAGGTACCATTCCAGAGTTCTGCCACATGGTCTTCCTTGGGTGCAAAGCAGAAAATGTGTTTGACATGCCAGGATTAGAGAGCCTCTAAGATCTATTGGAGATCTTAAATTTTAGGTCATAAGAGAGACTTATCTGGTCTAATAGGTCCCTTGTGTCTAGCTTCTTGCTGCTGCCTTCTGTGGATTTCTTCTCTGAGTCATTGGAAGGATGATCCAAGTCAGGGAGGATGCAGGGCCCTTGAGGCAAGCTGGTGATGAGATTTGTCTAAGCCCCAGTGTTTTTATTAGAATTTTGGTTCAGCGGTTGGAACGAAGAGACCCAGTACAATAGTGGTTTACATAGGGTGGAAGTTTGTTTTTCACAGTCAGGGTTGTGAAATAGCCACACAATATCAGAGACCTTATTTCTTTGTGTAATGTTGTTCTGCCAGGCTTCTCACAGTTACTTTCATCTTGTGGTTCTAAAGGACTTTTGAAATTGCCACATGCCTACATGTAACCCAGCAGAAGAAAGATGGAACAATAGGGGGAATGCTGCCTTCCTTTAAAAATCACAGGGCGGAAGTTGCACATATTCTCTTCCATCCCTTTCCTGAGAAATTGCCCACATGGCCACCTGTAGAGGCTAAAAAGTGAGGTCTTCTTGCCATCATTCTTCTAGAAATTCTTCTGGTGAAAAGAAAAGAATGGTTATGGGGAGACAACTACAGATTCTGCCATACCCAGCCATTCCCATGAAGTCAGTACAACACTAGGAAGTTGTGATTAAACCCCAAAGCCACATTCTTCAGAAGTGAGTCTCAGAGTCATTAACACTGACTGGTCCTCTGGGAGCCGGGACCAAGAGGCTGTGTAGAAAAGGGACTGGAAGAGAAAAGGCATAGCCTGAGTTGGGGACAGTGTCAGGGACCAAACTCTGGTTATTTAGGTATAGTCCATGTGTATGGTGCCCCCCAGAATTGTGCAGTGCACAACCTGAGCGGCTGCCATGACATCGCTGCCCATCCCCAGTGGTTTTCCCAATGAGGAAGCAGAGCCATTTCCAAGAATGTCATCATAGGAGAATGGTAGAAAGATCCATTGATCTGACTCATAGGGGCTCAGAACTGGCAGGAACCAGCTATTGCTCAATTTGAAAACCATCTTGAAAATCCCAGCCTCTGCTCATACCCCTCCAGTGATAGGCAGACCTGCACCACCACAAACAACAGCCATTTTTGTACTCAAACAGTTTTGTAACTAAATCAGCTTTCTATCTGTATGTCATAATTCACACTCCGGCCCAGAGTTTTCCAATTACACTAAAAGAGGCAAAATGGTTTTTTAATGTATTAGCATATAATTGTTTCTATCAAACTATCTGAATCTTTTTCATTAATAAGAGAGACTGATTCAGGTGTCAGGAAAAGAAAATGCTAGCATTAATTATGGAAACAAATGAGATAAAAACTTATTTCTTTCAGAAATTTACATAAAATTATAGGCAAGAGTTCATGTCTTCATGAATTTGAGAGTAATACGATTTATTTTTTTAAAATATATTTTATTGATTTTTTTTTTTTTTTTTTACAGAAAGGAAGGGAGAGGGATAGAGAATTAGAAACATCGATGAGAGAGAAACATTGATCAGCTGCCTCCTGCACACCCCCTACTGATGTGCCTGCAACCAAGGTACATGCCCTTGACCGGAATCAAACCTGGTACCCTTCAGTCCGCAGGGTGACACTCTATCCACTGAGCCAAACCGGTTAGGGTGAGAGTAATCCCATTTCTTACATGAAAGGTTATTAAGTAAAATTCCTGTGTTATATATAATTTTTTGGCATACTAACTATCAGTCGGTTGTGTGTTTCTATGTATTTTGGTCTTTACTTAACAATACTTTCTTTGATAGATTAGCCTATGTTTCTACTTCACTGAAATTAGGTTTATTATTAAAGACTGATTTCACATAACCTAGGATGTGCATAGACTTGCCCAAAAAATGCCATTGCCTTCATTTTAAACCTTACCCGTGGTGTAAATAAACTCACAAAAAAGATATAGAATAGGTTCATGCCTTAAGGATGCCTGACCCACAAAAAAGCCTGGGTTTACACAAATAATGAATTAATGCACCTTACAACAGGATTTCATTGTGAGCAGGCATCCCTAGGATATTTAAGACAGAAATGTATTTTTCCTTTTTCAAGAGCACATGGCCTGGAAATTTGCCATCCTCCTGGGAGGCACAATCACTCTGCAGGGATGGCTTTTAGGTTCACAGCTCACAGGAAGCCTTTACCATGGCTGTTCCCATCTGCCTGGAGGGGGCAGAGCAAGGTGCGCAGGGTGGCTGGCCTCCAGGATGGGGCTGGGGCTCATCAACACCCACATGAGCCCATCCCAGGCTGAGCACTTGTCATGTGTCAAGTCTCAAGGAAGACAGGGCTTGTCCGCGAGCACACTCCGTCCGGTTGGAGATGGCCCACTAAAACAGATGGCTGCCCCACTTTGTCATGTTTATGTCTCTGAAGTATGCTCTCTTCTGGCCTCTGGTAAATCAAGGATTCAACTAGACACGAAAATCTGCTTTTAAGATTTAAAAGCTCATTAAGTCCTGTCCCCAAGGGAGAGGTTTTGCTTGCTGGGAAAGTAGCCTGACCTGCTGCCGTGGGTTCCTCGTTTGCACGCTGCCTCTCGGGTTTGTGTGATTGGTCATCAATGCCCTAATCATCTCTGAGCCTTAGGGGACAGTAATGCAGGGCCCCCTTACAGAGCTGCTCTGGGCTCCATAGGGCGAATGTCTGAGGAGCCCCTGACACATTATGGACGTGTGGCATCTGGGGTGGTGATTAGAATGAGGATGATAAATGCGAACCATGCTGCTCTCATTTCTAGACCAAAATTTACAATAAAATCATGCACCTGTCCACCTCCAACCTGTCCATGGGGGAAATGACTGCCGGGCAGATCTGTAACCTGGTTGCCATCGACACCAACCAGCTCATGTGGTTTTTCTTCTTGTGCCCAAACCTCTGGGCTATGCCAGTGCAGGTAAGTGATGTGTGCTTTGGTGGGGAGTGGGAGAGGGGCCACAAAACCAGAATCTGCTGCTATGTGCTCAGTGACTAGGGGTTCACCTTCTTCCTTTCCATGTTTACCTGTACCTTCCACCCTGCTAGGGTCTCCATGGGGTGCATCCCTGGGTCGGCAAACTGCGGCTCGAGAGCCACATGTGGCTCTTTGGCCCCTTGAGTGTGGCTTTTCCACAAAATACCACAGCCTGGGTGAATCTATTTTGAAGAAGTGGCATTAGAAGAAGTTTAAGTTTAAAAAAACTTGGCTCTCAAGAGAAATTTCAATCGCTGTACTGTTGATATTTGGCTCTGTTGACTAATGAGTTTGCCTACCACTGCTCCATACAGTCTCACCCTCTGCAAGCATCTAGCCATCTCTCTGGGTGGTCAGAGAACGTAGTGCCATTAAAACTTTTGAAATGCAGTTTAAACCTTAAAATCTTTTTTTTCTAACTATAGAATAATCATATGTGGAACACTTGCAGACATTAAAAGTTATGTTGTAGAAAAGTGTTCTGATATATTTTAAGCAAAACAAATTAATTACAAGATGACATATACAATAGACCCCCTACTAAACTGAAATACAGGTATGTATACATTTGCACAGATTCACACAGAAAAATAGAACTGGAAGGTCACATGGTGGGAGTGCAAGTGGTTTTTATTTTCTCATGCATTTCTAAATTCTCCAATAAGCATGTGTTATTTTTGAACATCAAAACCATGATTGTTTTTAAAACCAAACACCCTGAGAGGCTGGCTGTGAAGGAGGTCCACTCTCCCCCTGATATACAGGAAGAATCTTGGACATGGTTTACTTGACTCCCACCTTCTACCAGGGAGTCTCTGATCCTCTCCTGTAGCTGGGAGTGAAGCAGAAATCCCAGACCCATTCCCAGAGGGCCTACTAGCTCCTGGGGGCTGCTGGGTGTGGAGGAAAATATCTGGACTTGGAAGAGACCAGCTGATTCAAATAACCTCTCTGGGCCTCAGGAATCCCAATTCTTTATCCCCAAGGGCTCTCCCTGCTTTATAGTCACTTTTGGTCACATATACTTTTTGAATAACAGCTTTATTGAGATAATTCACCCATTTAATGTGTACAACGTGATGGATTTTACATAGTCACAGGGTTGCACAATCATATCACAATTTTACAACAATTTCATCACCCCATAAAGAAACCCATGCCCTAACCAGTTTGGCTTAGTGGCTAGAGCGTGGGCCTGTGGACTGAACGGTCCCAGGTTTGATTCCGGTCAAGAACATGTACTTTGGTTGCAGCCACATCTCCAGTAGGGAGTATGCAGGAGGCAGCTGATCAATGTTTCCCTCTCATTGATGTTTCTAACTCTCTATCCCTCTCCCTTCCTCTCTGTAAAAAATCAATAAAATATGTATATATTTTAAAAAAGAAACCCATACCCATTGGCAGTCATGCCTCTCTCCACCCCAGCCTTAGGAAACCCCTAGTCTACATATACTTTTGAAAATCTAATGAAACGTTCAGAAAAACAAATGGGTGTTCACACATTATGCCTACAATTTCAGGGGCCCCTGAAGCTTTCAGACACCTTGGTAATGAATTTGGCCATAGAGAGGAACCTCTGTGTTTCCCCACCCCATCTCTGAGCATCAGGGGCCCAAAGTCCAGGAGCTTTCCCTGGGCCACACAGTGAGCTGGTAGCAGCACCACACCCAAGCATCGCCTTTCTGTGGTCCCCTAGTGACAGGGTTCCATAGGGCCTGTGTGTTTATTTGTTTGTTTTTAAGAAGGGGCATCAGCCACCTTGTATTGATCTACAACGATGTGCCAGGCACTATTCTAGGTGCTTATCACATATGTTCATTTAATCTTCACAGCGGTCCTGCTAAGTGGACATTAAAAATCACCATTAGGAAAATGAAGAAGCTGAGACACAGAGAGGTTAAGTAACTTGCCCAAGATTGCCCAGCCAGCAAGTGCTGAGATCTCCCCACGACTACCCTAGATTGCTTTTCTAACTTGTGAATAGGAACTAAAATGGCCCCTTCCCCCCATGCTTGCATTGCAAACTCAGAATCCCTGGTTTCTGGTATGTTCCCCCGTGGGGTTCAGTCAGACCCCTGCAGAAGAGAGGAGTGGTCAGAGGAGTCTGAGGAGTACGAGGAAGGGCAGGCGGAGTGTGAGTAGGAGCCTTGCAGCAGCAGATATTGCCTCCCCTGCAGCTGCCAGCACCTGGAGGTGGTGGAGCTGCAGGCACGGGCCCCCAGCTGGTGAGCTGGTGGTGACTCTGGGGACTTCCTTGGGGTCTGGCCCTACCCAAGCTGCTGAACGACGCCCTGCTAGCTTTTCCATATGCGGGCAGTTCACGAAAGGACTGGACCGGGGATAATTTTCCAGGAGGGAGATGGCAGCAGGGCCCAGCAGGAGCAGGAGGTTCTTCATCTCCTAATGAGCTCCTCTGCCCATCCGTGACAGCGTTAATTCAACATCCGCTGAACGCTGGGAGGCAGGTGGTGGAGGGTCGCTTCCCAGCCCTAAATGCCTGCTAATGCAGGAAGCGTTCTGGGATGAACGGAATCCACGGAGCCACCCGCCCGCTCCTCTGTCCTTGAGGTGGTGCAAGGAGCTCAGCAACAATTTGGCATAGGGCTCAGGGAGTGCAGGGCCAGCCCAGCAGACTTTTTTATTTTCAATTTGGGAAGGCAGCACATCTGTTCCTCTAGAATAAGCCCTTGACTTCAGAGGTGCCTGGTTTTGAAAGCAACCTGAGAAAATTGTTATCCTGATGCACTGGGGACTGGCAAGAGGAACATACACTTGTCATAAATATTCAGAAGCAGGCGGTCATTTATATAACGCCAGAAACAGAACGGATTTTCTTTTTAGAGGATATCTTGGAGATCCACTGGAAAACTAAAGCTGTCAGGAGCATAAGACTGAAAAGTAAACTCTCAGATCCTGGGCTGGTTTTGTCTGTCGTGGAGGTGGCAACAGTGCCCCTTTGCTCCTATGTCACTCTTTCCCAATGAGAGTGAAACATCAGCCTTATCAGCCTGGATAACCAGGGCAAAACAAAGGGAGCTGTCACACCCACTGTGCCACTTCAGCTCCAAGACCTTCATCTGGGAAACAGACTTGGGGCAGATAATGCTTCAGCCAGCCTTGCAGATAAATGCAGTCACTTCCCAGCCAAGACACTCTCTGCTGGGTGAGCCCATCATGTTAACTCCTTCTTCTGACACTGCTCTGTCACCCCTCTTCCTCTGCCCTGATCCCCAAGACCGTTTGGAAACCCATGCACCAAGGCTGAACCACTTTAGGGGACTAGAGAAGGGGATTTTGCCAAGACCCCCTGGCAGGGCAGCCACCAGGTCAAAGGGAACTCATTCCCATGATCCTCCCTCAGATCATCGTGGGCGTGATTCTCCTTTACTACATCCTCGGAGTCAGTGCCTTAATTGGGGCAGCTGTCATCATTCTGCTGGCCCCCGTCCAGTACTTCGTGGCCACCAAGCTTTCCCAGGCCCAGCGGAGCACCCTGGTGAGTGTCCGTCCTTCCCCCAGATGCCACCAAATAACACCCCAAACACAAGCACTCCCACACACACACACACTCCCACATATTCCACACACATGCTCACACTCCACACACACACACACACACTCACACACACACTCCACACACACTCCACACACACACTACACACACACACACACACACACACACACACACACTCCACACATACTCCACAGACGCACACACACACACTCACACACACACTCACACACACACACTCACACACGCACACTGCCATTGGCCTCCAGCAGGTCACTTCACCTGTCGGCCTCCCCCATTTCTTGGTCCGTGGGGTGGGATTAGTGAAGAAGGCAGGAGCTGGGCATGGTCTGTGCAATGGTGAGGGCATTGGCTTAGCTCCTTCCTCTTGTGTGGGACGGGGCAGACGAAGCCCTCTGCTGACTTGGTGCCCCTGGCAGGAGTATTCTAATGAGAGGCTGAAGCAGACCAACGAGATGCTCCGAGGCATCAAGCTGCTCAAGCTGTACGCCTGGGAGAACATCTTCCGCACGCGGGTGGAGATGACCCGCAGGAAGGAGATGACGAGTCTCAGGGCCTTCGCCATCTATACCTCCATCTCCAGTGAGTCCGCCCACCCAGCCAGCCCTGTGTGCTGCTGGGATAGGGTCTCGGGGTGTGGGGGAGGGGGTGGTGGCAGAGCAGGGGGCTTTGGGGTCATCCAATCCAGCTGAGCCTCGCACTGACTCATGCAGCAGAGCCCCCGGAAATCACAATGTTCTTCAGTCTACTTATTCTGAAAACATATTGAGAGCCTGCTGTGCGGGAGGGTGAGGGGGAGCACTGTGCTGGCCCTCAAGATACAGGATGAGAAAGAGAGAGAGGCTACTGAGTTGATATGCTCCTGAGAGGCAGTAGGGAAGGAATAAATAACAGTTTGAATGCTCCTAAGTGTGAGGACTCCTTTCAATAAGTCAGACTGAGCTGCCACTGCCTGGGGAAGCAACGGGAAACTTCCATTTATCTGGGGCCCTGAGGAGGAGAAACGTTTTCTTGAAACAACAGGAGCTCAAGTTTGAGGTCCTCACAGGTGTTTCCACACTAATTGAATTTGCATTAACCCACTGATTTGGGAACTCCAACCCCAGAAATAGAGAAAAGGAAAAAGAAAAAGAAAAAAAGACCCAAACTGGTGAAACTCTTAGGGTCCCAACAGACACACGTAATAAAGCCACTTTCCAGAGAACACAGGGCTCCTGTGGGGAATATTCCTGTTGAACAACGAGCTGATAATAAAGAAATAAAAGTCCTCCAGAGAAAATAAATGCATCCCCAGAGTGAATCAGCAAATGCGAAAAAAATAGGAGAATTACTCCCTCAATACCTGCAGATGTCAGAATAGTCTGAAAGAGATCATAAAATAAGTGTGTGTAAAATAATTAAAGAGCTAAAAATAGATTAGAACCTACAGGGCAGAACAGGAAAATATCAGGGTGTGGGGGGGGGGGGGGGGAGGGGGGAAGCAAGCCAGAAGAACTTGTAGAAATTAAACATTTAGTTACTGAAATTAATTCGATGGATAATAGTTCCCAGTCAGAGTCAGGGTGTATGAGGTCAGGTGATCGATGGAGTCCTGGCTGAAGTTTATCTCAGTTGGTCCAATGGCTCAATGGGAGGGGGGAAAAATGGAAACAATAAAAATAAAAAACAAAAGCACCTCAGTGTACAGGTTAAATGAAATAATTTAACTGAAGAGAGAATTTGTGAATTGGAAGGTAGACCTGTAGAAATTACACAGAATGTGGCAAGGGATGTAAACGGTTTTCTGATGGGAAATTAAGACCCAGAGGTGTGTCCTCCTGCGGTCACTCCTGAGGTTAATAGTATGACTCAGACTAGGTCCTCTGGAGTCTCTAGCTCCCGGCCTTGAACTATTTCCACACAGAGCTGGGACACAATGGGGCACCATTTTTAGGTTATTTTCTCTTACTGAGAAGAGAAACAACCTAGAATGGGCTCTGACGGGAGTGAAAACAGGGGAGGAAATTTGAAGAGATGAACAAATTTGATCACCTCCCACAGCTTAAATGTGTGTGTGTTGGGGGGAGGGGTTGTGCAAGGAAGAGACATACCTGGGGTGGGGGTTGGGGGCAGAGGAGGGAGAGTGACAGGTGTTGGGCAGTAGTGGAGGGTGCACTGGATGTGTCTCCCAAGTAAGCTCATGGAGAATGGACAGTCCCTCATGTCATCTGGGCATTCCTGGTGTTCATTTTGCCTAAGGTCTGCTTGGGATAGGTGGTTACCATCCAACCTGAAGGTTCTCACAGGGAAAGCCTTGTTCTGAAGCAGGTGTCCTGCCTCTCTGTGTCCAGCCAGACCCTGGGGTCCTGTGCCTCAGGCAGGGACCCTTGTCCAGTCAGCAGTGGCCAGGCCTCCCACCATACACAGCACAGCCATGGCATCTTTCTGCAGAAAGTCCTGCTAGGATCTGATTTTCTCAGACTGGAGCCATGAGCAAGGCAAGCAGCCATTGCTTCCTGGGTTCCTCACCAAGACACTCCAGGTTGCTGATCTCGCCCCTTTACCCTCACCCCTGACCCTGTGGCCTCAGACCCTCAGGCTGAGCACTCCACAGGACAGCAGAAATTGGGGAGGTCCTAGAGAGCTCAGAAATCAGTGTCCACAGACCCAGGCCCTCTTCATCCTTCCCTCTGCCTGCTCAGCCTGCCCCTGGGTCTGGTTAATAGAAACCCTGTGTCCAGCCTCCTGAGTTACAGAGACCTGAGAACAGGGGCTTTCCTCTGGGGAGCAGCTGCTGAGGTAGGAAATGGCTTCCCCCATGAGCCAGGTGACTTCCTCTCCCAGCAACAACACAGCAGGGTGGGGTGGGGCAGGCTCATGGTTGCTGCAATGGGAGAGAAGCAGCAAGGAAACTGAGGCGCTGGCAGGAAAGTAGGGGGCAGCCTCCATCATGGTGATAGGGTCAGGTGGCAGCTACTTTGCTCCTAGGAGATGTATGCGCATCTTGCATTCCATCCTACGTAAACGTAAAGGACAGCAGAAGAATCCTAGGTTCCCGGGGCCGTCCCACTAAAGCCTATCTAGTGGGTGCACTTGTCCCCTGGGGACCTGAGAAGACAAGCCAGGACTTTGTGAGTGGCCTGAGGCTGAGAGGACCCAGGGAAGGGAGACTGTATGTTTTCAAGAGCTAAGATGACTCTGGAAGGAGTGAGGGGCTCTAGAATCAAGAGGGGGACACAGAAGGATCAACACAGCAGCCCAGGCTGATCCCTGGGAGAGGCGCTGGGGAGGGAAAGGAAAGAGCCTGGGGAGAGCTCTGGAAGACCAGCGCTGTTTGCTCAGGGTTCGCCCTTCCTGGGACGGGTTTCTCTGTGGTGGTGGTGGGGGCTCGGGGGAGGGAGATGGGTGGTGGGTGAGGCATCTCCTGGCTGCAGGTATACGCTCTGAGTGTGTTTTCATTGATCTCCTCCCAGACTTCCTGCCTTCTGCTCTCTGTCCCCAGGCATCAGAACACAAGTCATTAGGCTTGAGGTAATGGGGCATCTTTAACTCTCACCCCCTCGGCGCCAGCCAACCATGGGTCCTGGTGCCACCGAGAAGCCCTAGAGTCACATTTCCTGATGGGGCCCATCTGGTGCTGCCTACTGGGCTTTCAGTCTGTCATCCTACACCAGTCAATCAGCCTGTGGGGCAGACAGGTTACCTCGGACTCTCTATCTGATGGCCTCACCTTCAGCTTCACGGAGAGCTAGAGCTGTGTGTGGAGCCTTAGTGCAGGGCAGGGTAGGGCCTCCCTGGAGGGGGTGAAAGGGAAATGGGTGTAGTTTTCCCACCATCAAAATTCAGAATCAAAGAATAACAGACACTAGTTACTCAATGGGTATTGAGTGAGCCCAGGCTATGTGCTCGGCCCTGTGCTAAGTACCGGGAGGAATGAAAGAGTCAGTGAGATGTGCTCCCCATTTTCAAAGCGTGTGTAATCTGCTGAGAAGTCAGAGCTCATAGTGTGGCAGGGAGCTGTACACTGTGTGGACCTGCTCCACGCTGCCTGCCTAGCAAGCCTGACTGCATTTAATCTTCACATCAACTCTGAGAAGTGTGTAGCTCCATTGTCCCATTTTACAGCAGGGAAGACTGAGGCTCCGTGAAGTTAAATGACTCCCTGAGGTCCTCAGCCAGCAAATGACAGAGAAGAAGGAAGCCCATTCATGCAAGATGAGGCTTGGCGGCATTTTGCAAGATGGGCAGGATTTCCATGAATAGAAGATAAAATGGGGAAAAGCTGGAGGCAAGTGCTGTGTCCGCTCCCCTTAGAAGTCAGTTCAATACCCGTTTCCTTGCAGCAGCAGCATAGCTCTAGGTACCCAGCCCCGCCATGTATTTGAGGACAAGCTTTGCAAGAGTGACAAAGGAGTCCTAGACCCTCCCAGTCAACCAGGCTGCGCGCTGCCAGTTCATTCTGTCCTTTATGCAGCACCCGTTCCAGAGCCTTCTGTCTGTGCCAAACTCTACTGAGACCTTGGAGGTTAAAGAGGTAAAAGGCATGGTCCCCATCCTCACAGTCCTGTGGGTGACCATGCCAAGCCTGTGGTCAGAGCCAGGGGTCAGTTCCAGAAGCCTTGCTTCCTCTTTTGCTGTACTTACCCAGCCCTCGCCTCTTTAGTTTCTTTTATTCACTTATTTAACAAATCTTCACTGGGCACCTGCTGTGTGCCTGGCCCTGTGCTAAGCATGGGGGATGAGGGGCTGAGAAGAAATATCAGTCTCTGCCTGCAGGTTGCTCACAGGCTAGTAGGGAAGCTGGTCATGGGACCGTGTGGTGAGTGACAGGAGGAGAAAGGGGTTTTCTATAGGTGCAGTGAGATTTGTACCTGACCAAGTCATAGAGTGACGTTCATTGCCGATGCTCAAAGCATGACTGCTAGGAGTTAACCGGGTAAGGGGAAGAATGTTCCAGGTACAAAGGGCTACAGGTGAGAAGAAGGACAGTGTGTCCGAGACGCAAACATCATTCGGTGAGCGGAGGGAAACAAGGCCAGATCGTGCAGGACCTTGTGCCCTGTGTGCAGGCCTCTGGGTCTTCTTCCGAGGCAGGGGCTCCATTGAAGGAGTTCACCTGCAGGGAAGGGGGTTTGCCATCTCTCCTAATGTTCTGGGTCATGACCTTCTGTCCTCCCAGTCCAGTCTGAACCACCATCAGGTGGGCCCTCCTTGGATGAGTGTGACTGGCCTCATACTCTGTCCTGAAAAGCAAAACACCAAGCTCAACTATGCCATGCATGGGCGTGGCACAGGCAGGAGGAAGCTGGTGAACCCCATTCACAGGACACCCAGCATCTGCCCAGGTCCACTGCCCAAAACCTGAGCTCCTTCCGTCCTCCTGGGTGGAGGCCCTGTCTCAGGGCCTCCTGACCGGGTCCCTCTTCCTTCTCCAGCTTCTCTTTAATAACTGCTCTTCCTGCCACCAGCTGGCGCAGCCGGGTGGGTGTGGGTTGCCGATGCATATCCTGACTTTCTTGGGCCTGGAGGTGGCTGAGGGGGAGCTGGGAGGTTCATGAGTGAAGGAGTCAGAAACCAGTGTGACGTGTGGAGCCTCCTGCCGTGCTCCCACCACTGCCAGTGGCAGACACACCGGTGACCTGCTTTCCTCTTCCTCCTGACTTTGAATGACTCATCAGACAGAATGTAAATCAGCCCTGTGCGCGTCCAGCCACACTGCCCCCTCCTGCAGGTGCTGCCTGTGGGTAGGCCAGGCTGTGAGCCTGCAGCTCCCACGGGCCACCCCTCACCACCCACCCCCGGGACAAAGCTGCAGTTCGCCAGGGGCACAAATGGCTGGCTGTGGCTCCCTGCCACGTGGCTTCTGAAATATTTATCTTCAGAAATGAAAAGCTGCTGGTATTGTGGTGCACCTGGCACCCACAGAGCCAGGCCGCATGCCTTAGGCAGAGCCAGGGGAGCGGTGACCTGCACCCCGCTTGGTTTTGTTTCGCTTGATTTGTGGGTTCCTTGCATTTGGCAATGGTGGGAAAAGCCAGTATGTTGTTCACTGCTGTGACCCCACCCTCCTACCCCCCCAGCCCAACATCATGCCTGGAACAGAGAAGACCCTCAAAAAAGAATTTTTTAATAAGTTCTTCTTAGAGGATATTTTGGGGGAAGTTGAATACAACACCTGCCCACATCTCTGCACCACAACAGAGAGGCTTTTGCTTTCAACGGAGGCCTTTGAAGCCGGCCTACGTGCGGCTAAACTTGGCCACCGCAGCATCACCCTGACACATCGTTTTGTCATCTTCTGCTCTCACCTCGCGTCATTCAGCAGGATTCCTTCCTCCCTGATATGCAAGATCTAAGCAGTATCTTGTTTTCCTTTTTCTTTCCTACCCCATGCCAAAGTTGGAGAGAGATCTATTAGTCATAAATATATGTCAAATATATATATATATATATATATATATATATATATATATATATATATATTTTTACACCTCCGTCTCCACCCCCGTTAGCAGCTTACAGGGCTTCTTGTGGCTCAGGAAAATAGAGGCAAGGCCACAGTGTTCAACCACCACAGCTGGGATGCCCAGCTCCCCGTCCTCCCCACCCTCCACAGGGCTCAGGGGTGTCTGCTGAGCCCAGAGCGCCAGAGCCTCCCAGGCCTCCCTGACACCCCTAGTCCCAGCCTTGTCCACGTCAGGGCCCAGCGGGGTGCTCCTCAGAAAGGCCTTTAAAATACAAGCAGCTGGTCATTCTATCCCCCAGTCCCGGCCCCAAAGGGGACCCAGAGTTCCTGCACAAAGGCCGTCCTTGCAAAAGAGGATGTCTCCATACCACAGCCAGAATGGGGTCGAACATTAATTATACCATACTAGAGGCCTGATGCATGAAATTCCTGCAAGAGTAGGCCTTCCTTCCCCAGGCTGCCGGCCCCAGCTTCCCTCTGGCACCCAGGGCCCGGGCTTTCCTCACAGCTCCAGCTTCCTCCGGAAGGTCGTCTGGTTTAATGAGCATGTTATGCTTTTATTGTTATAGATGGGTTCTCTTTTGAGAGAATCAGCTTTGGAATACTCACTTTTAAATTTACTTATAACATGTCTCATTCCTCAGAGGAGCTCAAGCAGTTACAAGAAGAATAAAGACAACAAAATAGAAAAAAATATAAATGAAGGGAAATCACGACCAGAAAGAACATGCTCCAGAACAAAGTGTTCGTTATGACATGTTCTGTGACCGCAGCATCTCCCTGAGAGTTGATGAACCACATTTACTAAACTGGCCCTTCGTGTTGGATGTTGTAGTCGATCTCATTTCCGGTGGTTTGTTTGCTGTGGCTGTGGTTTTGTTTGCCTGTTACGGTGCTATAGCTAGCACCAGCTTGCTGAGGGCTTTTTGCTTCCCTCAAATGATTACGTGTTCAAGATAAATTCCCAGGAGAGGGATTATAGGATCAGAAGGTCTAAACTCTGTGGCTCTAGCTACAAAGCCCCAGATTGCTTTCCAAGCAGAGTTGCACTGATTTGCAATCTAACTCTGAATCTGTTCTTTAGCTGGGAGGGGTCTCAGCCTGAGGCAAGGGCCAAGGGGTGATGCACGGGTACCTTGTAGTTGCTGGGATAGGGAGGAGAGGAAGGGAAGGAGGCTCCTTTCCTGAGAAGTTCCCTAGAGGGGAGGCACAGGCTACCTTGTGTTTAGAGCTATGCAGTTGGTGATGGTCAAGGGCCCAGGCCTCATGGAAGTCCTTCTCCTCCTCCCTCTCCAGCCGGTGATGGCTGTGCTATGTCCTAGTCCCAGACCTGGGTCCCTTCTACCGTAGGAAAACCAATCATGCTTATCCTGCCCCTGCCCGAGACTCTGAGGGAGGGCTGTGGCACTGCTGTGGGCACCTGGAGGCATGGAGCCCTCTTCAGGAAGGGCAGTTAGTGCACGGTCATGTATACTACTGCTGTTGATGAAAAGCCTGTGGTCAGACAGATTGGCAGAGCTTCAGCCATGAAACTATGAGCTCTGCAGGGGCTGTGTCCCCCTCATCAGATCAGGAATACCCCTACAAGCACCCCCCAAGGTAGGCACAGTGTCTTACCTATCTGCTTGGGAATTTCCTAGGGGCATGTTTCCTTTCTCCCCAGCATATCAGGGCCTTCCTGAAGGCATAGTTTTGTCTCTTTCCTCAAACTAGGAGCCCCCTGGGGGCAAGGCTATGTTTTTCCTACCACTCAGGGCCCAGACCTCCATAAACACTGTGTATGTACTGGCCGATGCAGGATTCTTGGATCAGCTTCTGGGATCGGTGTTAACCATCTGGGCTTCTTCGGCATGTCCGAGACTTCACCATTCATTAGACAGGGCCGCATGCACAGGCTGAGCCCGTGGCCTTTGGCTCCTGGCTCCTGGCTCATTTGCTTTCACTTGGCTAATTACAGACCACATTCCTTTCTGAGGCTACGGGGAAAATTAAAGATGAGATAGGGAGGTGATAGTAGGAGGGTCGCTCTTTCTGCAAGTTCAGGACCCCACACCCAGACCTCGGGCATCTTCCTCGTTGGGCCAGAGGAGCAGGCACCTGGGCTGAGCAAGCAGTGGGCGAGGTGTGATCGTCAGCACCTGGGGCTCACAGAGCCTGTCTCCTACATTATCTCCTCTCACCTTGGGGGAAAGCCAGAGCATGTGAACAAGTAAGTACAAGTTCATAAAGATCATGTGAAGACACTGAGGCACGGAGTAGGGAAATGACCTGCCCAGGGTCACCCAGCTCATACGTAGCAGGGACTCCACCGTTCTGACTTCTTGTCCAGCTCTCATTGCTCTCTGGGATCCCTCTGGAGGGTCCGAGGGCCACACTTTAAACAAACCAACTGCCCCACCGGAGCTCCTAGGGAGCTCCCAAGCAGATAGGGAAGACACTGTGCCTACCTTGGGGGTGCTTGTAGGGGTATTCCTGATCTGATGAGGGAGACACAGCCCCTGCAGAGCTCATAGTTTCATGGCTGGAGCTCTTAGAGCTAAGAGAGACCTCATTGTAAGCTGTCGTTCATCGCTGATACCTCAGTGTGAATGAGTTTGAAATCTTTCCCATGAGCCATGGGAGGTTAGGAAGCCTCTAAGCCTCCGAGGGAACCCCGTTTGGGGGGGGGGGGGGGACCCGGGGACCAAAGGCAAAGGAAAAGAAGCAACTTGCTGGCTCCAGAAACCCATGCTGCTGGCCTCCCAGTTGACCACAGGCCGTCACTTCTCCAGTCCCACCTCCACCACTGTTTCACGGGGCTTTTTTCACACTGTGGAGCAGAATAGGAGCATGTGAGCCTCTGTGTAAAGGCTTACGTCTCAGAGGCATGAGTCCTCCTGAGGGAAACAGGTAAGGAGCTGGAGGTGCCACAGGGCTGGACTTCTGCCCCTTCCCTGCCCCAGCTCCACTCAATGGCTGGGGAAGGGACCCACGGTCAGCACTGCCTCCACCACCCGGGAGGGAGCCTTCACTTCGCTCCCACTGAACCTGTGCTTCCTCCACAGTTTTCATGAACACGGCTATCCCCATCGCCGCTGTCCTCATCGTAAGTGGCTGCTCCCTTCTCCTCCTCCTCCTCCTGCTCCTCGTGCTCCTCCTCCTGCTCCTCCAACTCCTCCTCCTCCTCCTCCTCCTCCTCCTCCTGGCGGGCTGTGGGGGCAGGCTGTGCGGTGTGGGAGGCTGACCTTCCGTGGGACTTCGGGAGATGACTCGGCAGTGGGGGCACACACAGAGAGGCGGTCTGCACTGTCTCTAGGCGAAGGGGACCCCTCCCCCACTCCAGGAAGACAAGGGCCTCGGGCTTCTGGGCCTGGAGGACCTGGGGCTCAGTCTTCAAGAAATTAAGCTTTCTTTTAAAAATAGCTACCAAGCATGTTTACAGTAGCAAGGTTGGAAAATCCAGAGAGGAAAGGGCAGAGAGAATTTAAATCACCCGTAATCCCACTGGCAGCATCTTTCATGTGTTTCTTTCCAGTCCTTTTGGAAGGCACGTAATATGACCTTTTTTACGAAAATAGGACTGGGCCGCACGTGCAGTTTTGTAACCTGCCCTTTGCACTGTAAGGGTACGGCACGAGCAATCCTACACGTCATTAGAGATTACAGTGGAGGTTTTTCTAAAGCGATTTTGACCAAAGCTATGTATGAGCTCAGCAGTGGGGGCAGCATCGTGTCCCCTCCCCCCAGAAAGGCCTGGGCCCCTGTAAACCCACAGTCCCTTCACCCAGGACTCCCTGGCTTCTGTGATAGCCACAGTTCTTTAACAAGATGCATTCATTTCCCCCGGGGCCCGTGTCCTGAGCTGTGACGTTCACAGCCCATCAGGCATGCTTGGGAATTCTCTTTCAACGTAATTTATTGGGTTGGTTCAGGCCCGGCTCTTCAGGGAATTCTGGGTAACAGTGAGCCAACCAGGTAGCCAGGGGGCAAGCACTGTGACCAGGTGGTCATAGTTCTCCTGGCTGAGGACTGTTGTCTGAGAGGGGGCAGAGCTGACCCAACCTGAGGGCTCGGCCCTGGCCACTTCTGGCAAGGAGGGGGCAGAATAGGGAGGAGCAGTTTGGCCCTCCAGCTTGGAGTCCTGAGTTTGCTGGGGACGTTGCCAGGGGATGACTATGAGGATGGTGGAGGTGTCCCTAACTGGAAGGTCCCCTTGAGTCCCCTGGTCCAGGCCTGTTTCCTTCTGGGGTTGGAGGGGCCCACACTCTGTGCCTTTGTCCACAGACCTTCGTGGGCCATGCCAGCTTCTTCAAAGAAGCCGACTTCTCGCCCTCGGTGGCCTTCGCCTCCCTCTCCCTCTTCCACATCTTGGTCACGCCGCTGTTTCTGCTGTCCAGTGTGGTCCGGTCTACAGTCAAAGCTCTAGTCAGGTGAGAGGCAGGTCCAGCCAGGGCACTGACAGGAAGCTCATGTGGCAGCACTGGCTCCAGTGCCTGACAGTCACAGCCAAAGCTGTTTGGTCCCATAACATGCCTCCCCACTGATCCGGGCCTCTCTGAGCTGGTTGTGGTGGGCAGAGGGATGTAGGCCTCACGTGGCTTCTCTTCCAAGCCATCCTTGAGAAAGGACTAGCCAACTTGCTTGCATAGCTCCAAGGTCAATGTCAACTACAAGATAACTCGGTAAAAAAAATTCATCATTGGGCCAAAATTGGTACATCTTCACAAATGGGTCCTAGGTCCACCCTTCAGAGCCACCCAGCATGAGCACCATCCCTTCCCCACAGGACCGCCCCCGGGTGTCAGAATCTTTGTTTTCACTGAATCTTTGTATTCACTGAATCTTTGTTTTCCTCTGGCTGAGCATCCCCTGTCCTTCCCACGGGTCCCAGAGCCTTCACAGCCCTGGTCAGTGAAGCAACTTCCCCCACATGCCTGCAGGTCCTGTCCCCGACTGGCCTCCACTCTGGGAGGCCCCACTCCCAGGCTCTTGAACCCAGGGGTGACCACCCCTCTCCCAGAGGCATCGCCCTCTTGGGAATGAATGCCAGAAGGTAGAGGGCTGAGGATTTGACTGTGAGGATCTCTTTGGTCCTTTGAAATAGCTCCTTGAAATCAGTGGCCTGTCATATCTCTGGGGAAAGCTGGCTATGTCTTTCCTTGTCGTCAATGGGACCAGACAGTGACAAATATCTTCTGTACCCAAGCCCCTATAGCCTTGAGGGAAATGACTGACACCCCTGTCTCATGGGACCCTGGCAGGTCCCGGGCAGCCAGCAGGAAGGAGTAGCTATTGGGTTGAAGTAGCTGATGGAAGGAGCAACTTACATGAGGAAGCTCAGGCAGGGGTTCTAGGATAGAAGGAGAGGTTATATATAACCCAGAAGAATTGTGGTCAAAGGAATATCTAACCAGAGACTAACAGGGTGGAAAAGATCAGCTCTCATTTCCAGGGTTGGCTGTGCTGCCTCAGTTTTATTGGCCATGCATTGTGACTTATAATGATTACCCCCTCCCCAGTACCACCCCAGCCCTGGGATTCTGTGTAGAAACCAAGGTTCAAGAATGCTGTGCCTATGCTGATTCTCAGGAGCATTTCCATATGCAGACACTCACTGTTGAGAAAGTGCTAGGTCCAGGAGACACCGAGGGTGGGGAGAAGGCCGAGGCTGTCAGTCTACTCTTGTCAGGGGGAGGGGCTCATGCACAGAGCAGAAAGCAGGGGCCATGGTGCATTTAGAGCCTTAGACTATTCTTACCTCGAGAGTTGTAGGGCTTGTCTGGCCCAGGCCTATGGGACATTTAGCAAATGGGAGGAAAGAGATATGTAAATAGATCATTCTCAAGCTGCCCAAGACAGGTTCCACACCCCCAGGGATGAGAGAAAATGAACCAAAACTTTTGGAGCCTCCTCTGGGTCCATGGGAAAATTCCTGGAGGGGGGGTGGAGTGGGGGAAGGCTTTTCATTTATGAGTTGAGAATTACACTTCCCCTGGTAGGATTAAATTGTATACTTATAAAACATATAGTGTCTGGTATATAGTATGTACTCAATAAATATTAGCTACTATGAATAACCAATTATAATCCTAATTAACCTTAACACCGATAAACCTTAATTCTAACAGTAACTCATATAGTCTTAACACCAACCATCCTTTAGTCTAACCAACCTTAACATTGAACTATTCCTGAAACTAACCAAATCCGCCCTAATCCAGACCCTAACCTACTCCAGAGTATTGCTCAACCCTAACAAATCCTAGTAACACCCATTGCTTCCACCACAGATGCCCCTGCTTTATCCACCACCACCCCCCCACCCCCTTTCTTCCATCCCCAGTGGGAGCTTTGTAAAGGCTGCACCTCAGGACCCGGAACTTCCTCAGAGCTGCTCTCTCAGGCTGCACCCTCTCCCTTCCCTCCTCCCCTCTGCCCCTGGCAGGGGTGAGGGGTGTCTCTGTGCTTCCTCTGTAGCGTGCAGAAGCTGAGTGAGTTCCTGTCCAGTGCAGAGATCCGAGAGGAGCAGTGCGCTCCCCGGGAGCCTGCGCCCCAGGGCCAGGCCGGCAAGTACCAGGCCGTGGTGAGTGCCTAGCCTCCCCTTGCCACTCAGCCCTGCTGCATCCTGCCTCCGCCTTTCCCCACAGGAAGGGGGCTCCCTTCCCTGCACAGCTCCCAGACCCCTGAGCCTTCACCTCATCCTAACCATCCCCAGCCCCTCAAGGTCGTGAACCGCAAGCGTCCTGCCCGGGAGGATTGTCGGGGCCTCATGGGCCCCCTGCAGAGGCTGGCCCCCAGCGCAGATGGGAATGCTGACAATTGCTGTGTCCAGGTGAGTCTGATACCTTGCACCCCATGCCTGATCCCTCAGCACCAGCACCAAGAAGGAGCTCAGCATCTGAAGGGCCAGAGACCTATGTGCTGAGCCCTCTGCCCCAAGGTCACCATACCTGCCTGTAGGGTTCATAGGAACAAATCTTCCATCTCGACCAAGTTGGGGGGATAGGGGAGCAGGGCACAGCTGCCCTCTCAGGGAGGGTGCCTCAGGCAGGGGTAGGCACGAGAAGACCATTTATCTACTCCCCTGTCCTGGAAGTGACTCAGGGACTCAGGGAATCAGAGGTGAGTGGGGTGGTGGTTGGCTTTCAGGGAGGAGGGGAGGCAAGAGACTTTAACACAGAAAATCCAGCTGACTTTATGATCTCTTGTTGCCAATGAAGGTCATTGGAGGCTTCTTCACATGGACCCCCGACGGAATTCCCACGCTGTCCAACATCACCATCCACATTCCCCGAGGTGAGGGCCCGCTTGCTCCTTCATCCTGGTCTGGGGTGTCTCCCTTAGAGCCCTGTCTAAAGTGCCCCTCCCCATGTCTCCACGGAATGGAGAGAACAAGAAAGAGCAGCATTTATTGAGTGTCTGCTCTGTGCACACTCATAGTGGGTGCTCCAGGGACCGGACTCCAGAGAGGGGGTGGGCTTCATCCTCAAGGGGTCCGTGGGCAGCAGCAAGGACAGGGCAAGATGGGGGCCTTTATGTCACCCCATCGGTGGAAGACAGTATGGGCACTTCGCAAAAAAGATCAGACCCGAGTAGCCGGGAAAGGCATGCTGGAGGAGATGGGGTTTCTCGGCATGAGTAGGGGCCAGGGGGCAGGGTGGCCATGCTGGCAGGGGCAGCAGCTGAGCAAAGCATAGAAGTGTGATGGAGGTGAGACTCAGGGTGGTGTTAGTGGGACCATGAGGAGCTGGGCTCACACCGGGGAACCATGGAAGAGAGAAGAAGAGCTTTGGGGGGTTTGGGGGAAATGACCGGTGAGAAAGGAAAAGGAGGGTGTAGATTCCCAGAAGGAAAGGTTCAAAAAGGGAAAGGACTCCTTGGGGGTTCTAGGTAGGAGGAAAGCAAACGGGGCCCCAGGGTTGGGCGTATCTGTCTGTCTTTCCGGATGGTGGTGGTTCAGACGCCCTCCTAGCCCTAGCCCCATCTGCTGACCACCCTCCCTGCAGGCCAGCTGACCATGATCGTGGGGCAGGTGGGCTGCGGCAAGTCCTCACTTCTTCTCGCCACCCTGGGGGAGATGCAGAAGATCTCGGGGGCCGTCTTCTGGAACAGGTAATACACACGTCCTCAGGGCTCAGGTAGTGGGGAGAGACACAGTGGGCAGGTGGGCAACCCTCCTTCCAACCCCCTGCTCCGTTAAGGATGCCTTCATTGTGCATTCATTGAGCACCCATTGTGTGTTCAGTGATTACTCAATAAATGCTGTGACTGGTAATTCCCATCATCATCATCATGAATACCCATTACCCTTACTATGTGCCAGGTACCTTCCCAAGTCCTCTACGTGCATTGCTCCATGTAATCCTTATGACAACTGGCAAGGTGGGTACTGCTCACAGTTCTCATTTCATAGATGATGGTTAAACTAGTTGCCCTCATACATCCCCCAGATAAACGGAATTCAAACTCGGTTCTGTTTGATTCCAAAGCCGATGCTCACTGGGTGGAGTGCAACCCAGACAGTGGTTTCCAGCTTAATCCTCAGCAAAGCTGGAGCAGACCATTCAGTCAATGTCTTGAGGAACCAGAATCAACCCAGACAAACATGGCTTTCTGGGAAAAGATCGCTATCTTAATTAAAGAGCCAGAACCCCACGCTGAGCCCAGCACGAATCTATTATTTATTCCCACCTATTCCCAGAAAGCACTTGAGACTAGTTGATTAAAAAAAAAAAAAAAGTATAAAATAGAAGCTTTTTTTAAAAAGAAAAAAGAACCAAGAAATGAAGCGTTTGGAAAAGGTGTTCAGAAACCTGGGCAGAAGTCGGCTACTGCATTTAACACACAAGCTAGCTTGGAGCTTCCCAGCAGCCGAGGGAAAGGGGGACCGGACGGAGGATTTTCGTGCCTGGAAGAAAGAGTTCCAGGAAGCACAAGGCTGGGAGATGGAGGACTAGGAGGCGCAGAACGGAGAATGCTCTGGGGAGCCTGGTTTGTTTGTACCACTGGTGCATGTATTCCTTCAGTGAACAAATGAGCAGTGTGGCTGAGCAAGCTTTGGAGCCAGGCTGCCTGGGTTCCAATTGGGACTCTGTGCTTCGGAAATTCTGTGACCTTTCTGCACCAGGTTTCCCTTATTGCCCTCGGGGCAGACGTGAGGCTTGACCTGGCATGTGATGAGTGCCCTATAAATATTATTGTAAATATTATTCTTTGATGATATATTTCTATGCCAGGAACAAATTGCTCTTTAATTGTACTCCATCCTGTCTCCCAGGAGACTGTGGTATGCTCCCTGGGGCCAGAGACCATCTCTTATTCATCTCTGCATCCACAGTGGCTCTGCTAAATGAATTTGTTTGCTAAATGAATGAGCCAGAAACCATGTATGACCTTCAAGGGACTGCCGGTGTAAATGTGTTGTTATGTGTCTCTTCTTCCTGCATCCCTTTGCCCAAGCGGTCCCCCTGACCCAGAATGTCAGCACTGGGAATGAGTGAGCCCTATTAGGGGGCGCATCTCACTGCACTGCGATTGTCTGCAGCCGTCTTCCCCTGACACTGAGCACATTGAGGACAGGGCTGGAGGAGGATTCCATGTTGGGCCCCAGGTGCCCGACATAAGATGTGGATTTTTTGAGCCCTTCTGTCCAGACTACAAAGGAGAAAACCTGGCCCCAGCCTCAGAGAGCTCACCCGTCTTGAGTGGATAGAGGCATGCAGACAGACGCCAGGGCAGGCCCCGAGGATCCATTGGGCGAGGTCTGGCATTCTGGGTTGGAGAATTACTGCGGCAGCCCTGAGATCTGGCAGGTCAGCCTCTGGGGTCCAGCTCTCCTGGAGAATCGTGTGACTCCCAAGCATTCCCTTTCACACTGTTTGCCAGCCCCTGCCCTGCGGCACTCTGCTCAATGCACTATCAACCTGGGAATTTGCAAACTCTCTCCTTCATCTTTAAGAGGAAAGCACTGTTATAAAAAGGCAATATTAGCAGATGTACGTAAATGAAATCTTTGCCCTGAAAATAAAGAATAGGGCCATTAGTGTCTGCGGTAGAATGATTTTATACGTCACCAGGGAGCCAGCAGGAAGCTGGGACCCCAGGGAAAGCATCGGGTGGGGAAAAGGTCCCACCTCCCTGTGCGAATCAGCCTCCCTAGGGCTCCCTGCTGCTGCCGGCCCCACCCCTGCCGAGGCTTCCACATGGCAACGTGCATTCGGCCCTGCTTGCCCTGGGCCTGCCTCTGAACATTGTTGTATTGCCGTGGTTGGTGTGAAGGCTGCCTCCCAAGATCCCTGAATCCTCAGGAATGAGAACTAGGCTCCTCTCAGGACTGTAGTCCCATTTGCTCATAGAGCTTCTGGAGCCTTGGGGCGTTGGGCCCAGGGTTCAGGTGCAGCCCAGGTTTTCTGGGCAGACAGGAGAAGGGACACTGTGTGAAGCCAACCTTGGGAATCAGATGGTCTGTGGTTGTAGGTCTGCCTCTGCCTCTCTAGCTGTGTGACCTTGGGCAAGTTACTTCACCTCTCTGGAACTTAGCTTCCTCAGCAGGACAGTGTGGAAACCCTCTCCTTTCTCAGAGACTGGGCATGAGGACCCAATGACATCATTTGAAAAAGGCACTGTGGGTAGAAAAGGTAACATTTCAGGGCAATGACTAGCCTGCCTGTGGCAAGATGAACTTCTTCCAACCTCCATGTCCACCACCTCTTCCCTTCTTACTTATAGCTGGGTCTTAATGAGTGTTGGGGCCATTCAGTTCCTGCTCCTCCTGCACCTTTGGGACCAAGCCCTGAGCTGAATAGATGGTGACACCCCCACCCCAGCTCTCCAGCTACGAGCTATATTATAATATATCCTCCCAGTGTCCCTGTGAGGTTTGTGCCATTACCCCCATTTTATAGATGAGAAAACAGAGGTTCCCCTACGTAAAGGGGCTTGCCTAAGGTTTTGCAGTCAGCGAGTAGAGTAGTCCCTCAGATACAAACTTCAGAGCCTTTATTCTTTCCAATTCTCTGCCTCCTCCCCTGTCCCCGAGCCCCTCCCTCCACCTCCACTGTCTCAGTGCTTCTCCCCTCCAAGGCTCAGCTCTGCTGTAATTCCTACCAGGCCTTCCTTACTTCCTCAGATTGCTTCCTCCTCCAAACTACATTTTAAAATTACATTTTTCTTTGAGTCTAAAAGGATGTGCATTAATTTAGAAAAGATACACATGTATAAGGAAGATAAAAACCACCTAACTCCCATCACCCAAGTTTTCAGCCTTTTCCTATGCATTGGCATACGTGTCTATGTATAACTTCCCCTCAATGCTTCTATAGTACCTTCCTGCTCTACGTTTCTTCTGGCCCTTACAACGTTCTGTACTTGTCCGATTCATTTTACCAGACTGTGAGCCTCTGCAGGGCAGGTTCTGAGCTTTCATTCAGATTGAGGCACTCACGTGCCCACCTCATGGCCGACTAGAGGGAAGGATATTGGACTTGGAAAACTGGGGAAATTGTCTATTCAGCTCAGTGCTTGGTCCCCAAAGTGCAGGCCTGGGTGAATGCCCCCAACACTCACAGGAATCAGTGAGAAAGTGTGCGCCACATGTACCATTCTTTACATTTCAGGTTAAAATATAGACATATCTCTTGGGAGTCTCATTCTAGGGAAGCTGGGACTACGCTAGAAAGAGAAGAAAAAGAACCTGGATTCACTCCCAGCTTTTCCCTCCTCCCAGCTCTGTACCATTGGGCACATTATGTAAACCTGATCCCTCAGTTTCCCCATATGTAAAATGGGGGTGCTGGCACCTGTTTCTAGGGTTGCTGTGAGGATGAAGTGGTGAATAGCAACAACTTCGCTCCGTGCCTGGCATGAGGACACATACATCGCGTCCTAGTCCCCTCCCTTCTCCCCGAGTGATTAACATGTCAGTTAACAGCCTCCCCTTATTACAGCTCCCTCGTGGGCCTCACTGTGGGGGCTGAAAGATGCTCTTCCTGCCTTGAAGTCCCACTGGGAGAAAAGACTTACACAGGAGCTGATTAGAGAGGGAGCGAGTCCATTATACGGGCTAATTGGGCAGCACAGACAATGGTGCAAACCGGATTAGGGCAGAGAGGGCTCACTGCGGGCCTGGTCCCCAGAGAGCCCGAGGATGCGCTTTCCCCCAGATAAATGACAGCCTTTGCAACCCTGGAAGCAATCAAGGCAGGAGACGCCACAGATAAGCTTATCTGGGCTGTGGCCACACGGTTGGAATTTGTGAGCTTGGATTTTTTCATCCTGCTCACGTTACCAGCTTGTCCATATATCACAGCTATCTGATGGTCTGGGCACCCAACGTAGGGTTGAGTTGAGAGAATGAAGTGAGGCCACAGAGACTGGAGACTAGTGATGAGATATCTATCAGGTCTCCAGTCAGAAAAGAACTCCCTCATTTCCTCAGGCTTCTTTCCACCCCCATTTTCGGTGCACCCTGGTTTTCCTGAGAAGAAAGCGTTTATCAGAGCCATAGCCGGTGATCACAGTATGCGGCACGGTCATTAAGAATATGGAGCCTCGGAGTCAAACGAATCTATTTTCTCTGCTGCTTGCCGGCTCTGTGACTTTGGGCAGGTTACTTAGCCTCTCTGCGCCTCACTTCCTTTGTAAAGAGGGGGCAGTCAAAACACGCCTTCTTCGAGGGGATGCTCTGAGCTTTAAAATAGATAGCACTGTCCCAGTGCTTATCACAGTGCTTAGAACAGCTCAATCAGTGTTCGCTGGTTTCAGTATCGTTTCCGTGAGATCTGCTTGAAAGCAGAGCAGATTCTTTTTCCCCAAATGTGCCTGTCAGAGTACACATCTCATGGGCAGGAGGCCGCTGCTGAGAGGTTGAGAGGTGGCCTGAGGCCTAAGAAAGAACACCAGCAAAATTGGTACCAAAATCAGGTCACCTCACTCAGTATTTCGAAAAACAAAAACAAAACAAAAAAACACATTTACTAGAATCTACAACGTGCAATGCATTTTATATCTCAGTCCACTAAGTTCATTTATTCCTTGATAAACAAGAGAAACAATTTCACACACAAAATTACATATCTTGACCACACTGACTTGGTTTTTTTTGTTGTTTTGTTTTGTTTTTGTTGTTTTTGTTTTTGGTTTTGGTTTTGGTTTTGGTTTTGTTTCAGTGCATTTGCAATTCACTTATTTCAGATCCACTTACTGGGTCTCATTCCACCGTTTGGAAACAATGTAGGAAACGATTATGACCTTGGAAAAGTCTTTCTCCCTAGCTGAGCTTTAGTTTTCCCAACTATAAGCCAATCTTGGTGCCAGCCAGCATCACTGCTGCTCTGATCATGCCAGGAACATTGGTGAAGCCCTTGCTATTTGGGAAGGTGCCCATCCAGCTTCCGGAGAGGCAGAGATTGAGAACAGCAGTGTGTACCCCAAGGAAGCCACTTGGGGGACACTGGGACACTGGGAATGGGTGGGAGCGTGGGGATTGCTTCTCCCCAAAGACCCAGGGTGATGGAGAGAAAGTCAATGGAGAAGAAGTAACGGGTGCTCTTTCCCTCCCATTTGTGCCCCAGCAGCCTTCCTGACAACGAGACGGGAGAGGACGCCAGGTACAACCTTGGAACTGAGTTGGAAGCCGGTCGGTCTGGATAAAGGAAGGGTCTGGGTGTGGGGCATGCCGGGAGGTAGGGGGGGGCTGTGCTTATGGTGGTGAGTATACTGATTGTAGATTCAGGGGTGTGCCACCTACATAATTTCAGAGGCCTTCTCAACGAAAACAAAATCTGGTTCTTGGGGAGAGAGAAACCTTAGACATTACAATGACTTGTGACCGTGTATACGAACAGATATACAGTATACCTGTGGGATTAAAATCTCCCGGTGGATAGAGCCAGAAAGTAGGTTTGTGGTTGCCACTGGGTTGCGGGGGGGGGGGGAGAGTCAGGAAGGGAGCAACTACTAATGGGTACAGAGTTTATTTAAGGGTGATGAGAATGTTCAGGAATTAGATTGGGGTGATGGTTGTACAACCTTGTGAGTTAAAAACAAAACAAACAAACAAACAGACAAAAACACCACAGAATTGGATAAGAAATGTGTTCAAGAAAGGACAATTAGAAAACATTTGTCTAAAATGGCCCTAGGGGGTGATCCTGAGAAAAAAGGTTGAGAAACACGGCTATACAGAGAGGAGGTGGGTATCTCCAGACCAGACAAAAAAATGTGGTCTTGCTGCCTTACGGTCTTATCTAAAAAATCAAAATAAAACCAATTAATGGTTTTACTCTCAAAACTCTCCCTTACCTCACCTCTCCCAAGAACATTCATACACACACACCGAGGTGGTGGGAAGTCAGGATTGGAAAGAGTGACTCAGCTATGGGGGTTTAAGGTCTGGCCTTTGCTCCCTAACACGAGGCTTTCACGTCCCTGTCTTTCTCTGTCCTTTCTCCCACCTTGTCCCCAAGTGCCAGGCTGTGATGACAGGCCCGGCCTCTCTAGCCACAGAGACAATAGTTCTTGAGCCAAAAATCAGGCCTCGTGGTATGTGACAAGTACGCTTGTGCAGATGAGAATAACAGGACAGCATAGTTGGTGCTGGAGCAGGTCAGGTCAGTCCAGGGCCCATGGGCACCGCAGCTGCCCGGGTCTCTCGGGGCAGATCCCAGATTCCTCTGTCGTCTTCTGAGAGGACCACATGCGGCTGCAAATCACACCTTCTCAGTTCTCTCGGTGCCACCTGAGTTTCACCAGCCTTGGGTTCCCACTCACAAACGGCAGGCAACACTGTCACCTGCCCAGCCATGCCTGGCTGCAGCCAGACAGCACTCCCTGTCCCAGCTGTTGGTGCAGCTGTGTCAGCCTGAGTCCTTGGCTAGTGCACTTGAGCTCTGATGCAGAGGCTCCACCTGATGGAGGAGCCACATGTTGTCCTCTTACTCTTCCGATGCAAGACGTCCCCTTCCCCCATGAGCCCACACCAATGGCGCCTTCCCTCCCTTCTCCCCTTTACCCTTCCCCGGGGGACCCTCCTCACATACCCACATGGATTCTGGACACTACTGGGATTCCAGCAGTGCATGGATGTGACCCCCCTGGATGGCCACACCCCACTCCACACCCCTCCGTGCAGCATTTGTGGCTGCAGACGTGGTCACAGGGATGATAAAGACCCTCATGCTGGGTTTGAGGGAACTCGAAATGTCTGCGGAGGGCACAGTCCGCTCACGTGAGCCCTGACGGTGTGTCTTTCTTCCCCTGCTGCAGCCCAGAGCGGGAGCCAGCAGCCGAGGCAGACGTCAGGTACTGTGTCCCAGGAGCACTGTCCTCCAGGGCGGCTTCCTCAGGGGGGTCTCAGGCCGAGGAGAACACGGAGGGCAGGCCCCGGGAAGGAGCCATATGGGGCTCTGTGCCCACGGGGTGGTTTAGAGGCCACGGTGCATCAAACTGCTCCTTCCCACCAGGTCAGAATATATTTTAATTGATTTCAGAGAGAAGAGGGAGAGGGAGAGAGAGATAGGAACACCAATGATGAGAGAGAATCATTGATCGGCTGCCTCCCACACCTCCCACATTGGGGATCGAGCCTGTAACCCCGAGAATTGAACCATAACCTCCCGGTTCATAGGTCGATGCTCAACCGCTGAGCCACATTGGCTGGGCCCCACCAGGTCATTTTTATCTGAAGCTCATCTTTTCCTTTCTTTTTTAATTTGGGGGGTCTTCACAAGTTGCATCGTACTAAGTGTGGTTTCCTTGGCTCTACTTCCTTTAAAAGTTCCATTTGGAGAGTTCCCTGCTAATGTCCAAGTTGAATGGTTTGAGAGCTATTCAGTGAAGGGGAAACCAGGGGCCCAGTGTTGGCATGGTTCCGTCCTGGCTCGGTGTAGGACTCAGGAAGGGGTACACACTGCAGGGGTGGCGCATGTAACATGTAGGGCAGGGAAGGGCCAAGGTCCCCCTAGTCAGCAAACACCCAACACACAAGCCTGCCTCAGACCCTGGGGAAGGAGCCGTCACCAGGGGCCACACAGAGCAGATTTTCAGCCAAATGTACCTACCACCGTAGCACCGCCCCAATCTCCTGCTCTGGCCTAAGCCATCACCTGGACAAGTGCCTCTGAGAATGAGCCCTGAAAATGCCTCCCTACTCCCACCCTGCTTTTCCCAGGAAGAGAGGCCCCGTGGCCTATGCTTCTCAGAAACCGTGGCTGCTAAATGCCACCGTGGAGGAGAACATCACCTTTGAGAGTCCCTTCAACAAACAGCGGTAAAAGCCTCTAAGAGGGAGGTGGGCTGGGGGGGAGGGGAAGAAATTAATCATGGGCAGCATGAGCTACCTGCACCAGCCCTCTGCCCGGACCTCTGCCCTGCCCCTCCATCCATCCCCCACACCCAGCCGTCCATCTCCAGCCGGCTAAGCTGGATTCCAGCTTGGTCCATACGGTCCATCTGGAAACAATTCAGTGTGCCCGGGCATCAGGCAGCCCAACTCCCGTGTGAGAGGGTAGGAGGTGAGGGAGGTACGGGAGACCTGCTGCCCTCTACTGTGGCTGGTGGGATGGCCAGCCCAGCTCCCCAGGAGTCTCTGTGCTCATGATTCCCTACCCCCAGCTCCTCAGCCTGTGCACTCCTTTCCCTCCAGTGAACAATAACCACCAACACTGATTGAGCTCTTACTAGACCCAGTGCCACACTCTCTGTACACGTGACTTCCTCTAATGCTCACAACAATCCCAGTAGGCAGGTACTATTCTCATTCTCCCTTTGCAGGTGAGGAAACCAGGGCTCAGAAAGCTTAGTAACTGGCCCCAGGCCACCCAGCCAATAAGTGACAAAATGGGTCTCATATCCAAGGCTGCCTGATCCCCAAGAGCATGTCACCCAGACACTTGGATGCCTCCTCTTGCACTCTGGCTGGCACCTGCTAGGTGAAGAGCTGGCCCGAGAAGTATGAGAGGAGCAGGCTGGGCAAATATTTGACCAGCCATTAGCATCCCTACCTAAACCAACCAGCAGTAATTTTCCCTGACAGCGCCCCAAGCGAGGGCCCTGGCTGTCACTTTTCCCACTGCACAGGTGCCCTGGGCCCTCTCTTGTCACTTCTGTTGCATATTTGCTGCCATCTAATTTCATCCTTCAAATATTTAACTTGCTCCAGGCCCGTGTAACGTGCCGCCCTCAGCTTTTTCTAAGCTCACATGGTGTTTGCTTGCACCCAAGTATGAGACCCATTAAAGCCATTGCTCACCCTGGCACAGCTGCCCGGAGGCTAATGACCCTCTGCCAGTGCTCGGGCCCCACTCTGGTCAGGCTGAGCAGCTGTGTGCCCGCCCCACCCCACTCCAGGTACAAGATGGTTCTCGAAGCCTGCTCCCTGCAGCCGGATATCGACATCCTGCCCCATGGAGACCAGACCCAGATTGGGGAACGGGTTAGTAGAGCCTCCAAGGGGTTTTCTCAAAGCTGAGGATCTCAACCTCCCCCACTCCCCACCCATCACCACCAGGCCCCAGGTCCTTGCCATGGAGAACAGGTACCTGGGAAATAAGAGAGGGTGAAGCTGCAGCACTTCCTGCAATGGGGACAAAATCATCTCCTTGAACCCAGGCTGGTGGCTGTCTGTGGCAAGTTTTCAGCCTTGCTTGGTGCAGAAAGCTTAGCACCTTCCCACGCTGGAGATGACTGGCATCTCCTTCATTCAGGCCCCGAGGATATACAGGGAGTTCCCACAGCACAATACTAGGCCTAGGGTTATGCTCTTTCTGTTCACTCCATAGGCAGGGCCCCTCCTCCACAGCTTAGTCACAGGATTCTCCAGGGGCCGTCCTCCTTGTGTATAATGAAACCCCTACATCCTCTGTCTTGGTTTTCGCACGTCAGATGGTCCCTAGCACCTCTATGATGACTCATCTAAGACTTGGAGATTATATGCCCCACTTCCCACTGAATTCAGTGAGCACATAAAGTGCCTTCTCTGTGCACAGTGAGGAGAGACAAAGAGATGGACGGAGCTAGGCTTCTATCCCAGGAGCTCACAATCGAGTAGGTTCGAGGAAAGTCTCTCCTGAAGGGCTAGGAGGGCATGACCTTTCTTCCCCTTTGGTGACAGGGCATCAACCTGTCCGGTGGTCAGCGCCAGCGAATCAGCGTGGCCCGAGCCCTCTACCAGCATACCAACGTCGTCTTCCTGGTGAGTGCACCAGCCAGCACCTCCCTCAGGGCCCTCGTGTCTGGCTTGCCTCCCTGGCTCATTGCCTACACACACACCTATACACACATGCCAACACACACACCATCACCATCACCATCACCATCACCAGGAGCAAACTTCTCCTGCCAGAGATATTACTTATTCATCTTATTAATGGGGAAACTGAGACAAGGATAGTGCAAGTGACCCACTGTAACCATGAGGGAAGGCAAGTGGAGAGCCCAACCTATCAGGACGTACTTAGCCTGACTATGAGAATGACGAGTACATTGAATGTGTGCTGCCACTTCCCATCTTGTGCCCACAACAGACATTGCTAGTTGATCACAGAATTTTTTCCCACAGGAACTTAACTTGTCCTCAGAATCCTTCTCATCACAGTGTTCTGGGTAACCACTAGCCATCAGACATGAGATCAAACTTCTTAGCTATCCCTGTTCTACTTCATGCCAAGTTCTTTGTTAGGTGCCGTGGTTGATACTGAAAAACCACTGGCCTGAAAGGTGCAGATAGGGAGGCAGAGCTCATCTATACTCCAGAGCCACAGCCCAGCTGAGAGTCAACTTTTGTGGCACCGACTGCGAGGAGCCTTGTCCAGGAAGACAACTGTGAGAATTAGAGTAATCAGGGAAGGCTTCCTGAAGGAAGGCCTTGAAGTGTATGTCAATTAAACAAAAGGAAAGAGGGGGCCATTTAGAGAGAGAATTAGAAGAGGAACCTCGGGCCTCTGACCCCAGCTTTAATCTCTCTTCTCCACAACACACATAAACACTCCCTGCTAAACACATGTCACTATGTAAGGTTCACACTCTGTAACTGACTCACATACAGCACTTCACAAAGTCCTAGCTCACTCAGGATCCCATGTGGACTTTAAACAACCTTGTTAGAGAGAAGTAAAGTGGATATTTTAGTTGATTTCAGCAAACTTTATTAAGGAACTACTCTGTATCAGGCACAGGGAGGTCTCAGTTTTCTTTTGGAAGAAGGGAGATCTCAGTTCTTAGGGGCCTCATGTACATAACTATCAGCTCTGGCTTTGAGCAGGGTACCGCTGGAACAGAGAGGAGGGCAAGCTAGGTGTGGGAGTCAGGAAAGGACACAGGAAGAGCCAGTGCTTGGGTGAAACACTGAAGGATGAGTAGGAATTCCCCTGGCAGACAAAAGCACATCAGACTCCAGGCAGAGGGAACAGTGTAAACAAAGGCCTGGAATCACAAGTTCCCTGGAAACCTGAAGTGTGGAGAACTTGGGCAAGACAGATGAGCAGTGAAAGGAAGACTAAGCAGGTTAGCCTGGGTTCCCACGCTAAGAAATTCAGGCTTCATAGACTATGGGGAACCACTATTTGAGAATGATCACTGATAACAGCCCCATTTTTAAGATGAGGCAACTGAGGCCTAGAGAGCTGAGGGATATTGTCCAAGGCCACACAGCGAATTATCCCTGAGACCAAAGCTGATATAACTCTGCTGGTTTTTGTACTCACTGTGACCCCCTCCCTTTACACTTGCCCCTACCTTCTCCTCTCTGTCCAGGATGACCCCTTCTCAGCTCTGGATGTCCACCTGAGTGACCACCTGATGCAGGCCGGGATCCTTGAGCTGCTCAGAGACGATAAGAGGACAGTGGTCCTAGTGACCCACAAACTGCAATACCTGCCACATGCAGACTGGGTGAGGGGCCACAGGGACATCAAGCTGCAGGAGGGTGAGATGGGAGAGGCAGTCTGACATCTTACAAGAAGTTAATGAGATGTCTCATAGCAGTGTCTGAGGGCCACCAAGCAGAAGAGATCAGCACTGGATGGCTTCGTGCAGACTGGGCAGATCAGGGAGACCTACATAGCCCAAGGGTTTGCTGTCACCTAGAGCTGCAGGCATTGCCCATCCTAGCCTGGGTACCACAAGGGCTGGCACTGAGACATCTCAGAAATAGTAGACATTCAGTCCCTACCTTCTGCATCCTGCTCAATTAAATATCTCATCCCCTTGGCCTTTGGGATGCCAACTGGACGGGAAAACCAGCTTCCTGTCATCCAGTCGGTCAGATTCAAGTTGATTTTACTCTTTTCCCTCTTTGTGCCTTAGTTTCCCCATCTGGAAACAAACAATAGCAGTAGTAATAGGACTTCCATATTATTGGTGAAATGCAATTTTGTAAATCCAGAGTTTAACTAAATCTGCATACCCATCAACATCTACCTTAGTTTTTAAGATGGAAATCAGGTGACTTTTGACATCTGGGCCTTGCCTAAACCCTACTCAGAGCTGCCCCTGAAAATTGAGGTCCACCCTAAGCTTCAGGTCTGCCTGTGCCAATTAGCCCTTCTATTTTCCCCTAACTAAGTCTCCCTTCTACATGTAGCAAGACCCTCCCTCCATTATGAAAAAGGGGGGAAAGTCCAAATTAAAAAAAAAAAAAAGCTATTAAAACAGGTGCAGGTTCATGTCTGAGTTTCCATGGTGACCTTGACGAGAGATCGCAGGACAATCCTTAATCCAAAGAAGAGAAGCATGGAGGTGCCTGGTTTATTGGCAAATCAGTGGATAGGACTCCCAGCACCCCTCCCTAAGCCCCGTGGGGGAGTTTGGGGGTAAAAGGAGCAAGGGTAGGTGTCTAAATTAATCATGAGTCCATGTGAGTGTGAAACACTGAGTATCACAAATAAAATAAGTTTTATTGATTACAAAGAGGTGTGGCCACACATTTAAGCCAGCAGGTGCTTTGCCAAAGCTGGTGGAATCTCTCATCTAAGGGTAGAGTGCAATGAGCCCACTAAGTGTACAAAAACAGCTGCCACGGTTGCCTTGCAGATAATCAGGCAGCTTGACCAGAATGCACGAAGTTGCTCTGCAAACCCTCCTATTAACCATGGGCAACCATGGAGAATTACTCCCCAGATGTACAAAAGCCTAAGTCCTGGGAGTGTATTGGTGAGGGTAGGTTATCACTACCAGCTTGCTGATGAGGGAAAACCAAAGGCCATTTGTGGTGGGGAAAGGATGTATATGTCCACCTCTGAATGCTCAGTCTGGCAAGGTGTGACCTCCACTCCATATCCCCGGGCAGCCCTCAGCAGGGTTTGTTACTGCCTTTCCAGATCATCGCCATGAAGGACGGCACCATCCAGAGGGAGGGCACACTCAAGGACTTCCAGAGGTCTGAGTGCCAGCTCTTTGAACACTGGAAGACCCTCATGAATCGGCAGGATCAAGAGCTGGAGAAGGTGGGTATCTCCTTGGACCAAGCATCCGCCCCCTGAGAAGAATGTTCTGCTAGACCTAACCTCATAAAGGCCTTCCTGCCCTCGCTGATCCCAGGAAACCCCCCAAAGGACAGATGCAAGAGCGGAGTATAAACTTGCTCCTATCAGAAAATGAGCAGTATTTGTGCCCACTACCCAAGGCAGAATCAGGAGGATGCCCTCCCTTTATCCTGAGATAGTCAGATACCATTTACTTCACAGAGTTTCAGAAAATCAATTCAAACTAGCCAAGCAAAAAAATAAAAATAAAAAAGATAGGATTTATGGATTTATTGACTCATGAAACCAGAAAGTCCAAGTTATAGCTCTATCTATAACTTCAGATAGAGCTGGATCCAGGCAGTTAAACAGTGTCACCAGGGATCTGTTTCTCCCCATCCCTTGGCTCTGCTCCCCTCAAAATTGACTTCATTCCCATGGTAACAGTGAGGGCCATTGGCAGTTTCAGGCTTACATTCTCACAGATCAACAGCTGTCAGAGAGTGCCTCTTTCAGGATTGTTTAGCAAAAGTCCCAGGACTGACTCTCATTGGTCAATTTGGTCACGTGCTCACCTCTGAACAAATCATTGTGGCCAAGGATATAGAATATTGGCCAGTATGGTGTCATATGCCCACCCTTGGAGCCAGGGAGAATTGCCAGCTCTCTCATATCACAGAGACTAAGAATAAGGGAGAGGTGTCTCTCCCAGGAACTTTGGGCTACTGTTAGAGAATGGAGAAGGCAGTAGGGGGGTTAAGGAGTAGGGAGGCTGTAGTTGGTCAATGGAGGGTATAAGGGGATATATGTAATACTTTCAACAATAAAGAATAATTTTTTTTAAAGATAGAAAGAGAGAAGGCAGTACAAACATGCGTCCCTCTAAACCCTTCTAGAGGCAGGGGCAACCTGGAAATTGACACTGTTCATTACCAGGGCTGGATGCCCCCACATCTTCTCTTTTCCCCTCTGCACACCTGAGGACATTGTCTTTCAGGAAACCATTGTGGAGAGAAAAGTCCCAGAGCCACCCCAGGGCCTGCCCCGGGCCATGTCCTCAAGAGATGGCCTCCTACTGGATGAGGAAGAGGAAGAAGGTACAGACAGTGGGACTGGGAGTGAAATCATGGCCTGAGGTCTAAGGTTTGAGGTCCTGAGGGTGGTAAGATAGGATGCCTTTGATTCTACCCTTTCCCCTCTGTGTACCTGAGTCTTCCCATCTGTAAGTGGGGAGAGCATGCCCCTTGCACCACCCTCAGATGTGAAGCCACAGGGCGTGTTCTGTGGCCTGCAGAGGAGGCAGCCGAGAGTGAGGAGGAGGACAACCTGTCGTCGGTGCTGCACCAGCGAGCCAAGATCCCATGGAGAGCCTGCGCCAAGTACTTGTCATCTGCGGGCATCCTGCTCCTGTCGCTGCTCATCTTCTCCCAGCTGCTCAAGCACATGGTCTTGGTGGCCATTGATTACTGGCTGGCCAAGTGGACAGACAGTGCCCTGACTCTGAGCCCCATGGCCAGGAACTGCTCCCTCAGCCAGGTGGGGCCAGCAGCCTCAGGGCAAGGGCCAGGGTTGGAGGGAAGTTAGGAGTAGAGGGGGCTGAACCATAGACACCCCTAGGACTCTGCCTCATTTTCTGCCTGGCCCAGGAATGCTCCCTTGACCAGACCGTTTACGCCATGGTGTTCACGGTGCTCTGCAGCCTGGGCATCATGCTCTGCCTGGTCACCTCTGTCACAGTAGAGTGGACGGGGCTAAAGGTGGCCAAGAAGTTGCACCGCAGCCTGCTGAACCGGATCATCCTGGCTCCCATGAGGTACCTCTCCCCCCCACCATTCTGAGGCTGTAGGCAAGTCACTAGTATGTGAGCCTCAGTTGTCCCATCTATAAAATGGGGATATACAATCTCTGTCACAAGCTGTTGGGCATGATTCAAGGAGCCTCAAATATTTGTAAAGGTGTCCTCCTCAGGAGAGAAAAAAGAGGGAAACGGGCATTTATTCAGCCAGACACAGTGCTAGGCATTTTACATGGCTCACTCATCTAATTTTCTCAACAGTCTTCCAAAGTGAGGGTCTGCAGGCTCTGTAAACATTAGTTTCCCTTCCCTAGGCAGGTTCCACCTGCTTGTCTCCAATCATGGGTTCAGCTCTCCTCTGTCCTCCCTCCACCAGCCTGCAGGTTCTGACACTGGGCACATGGTGTAGCTGCTCTAATCTTCTGTAATGACATGGATAAAAACTCCAAATACCACTTGGTTATAAAAGAAGTCGCTGCCCAGCTGGCTAGCCAATTCGGCTTAAGAATCCACAGGCCAACAGGTCATCTGGCCCCACCCTTGTCAATTCCAGACCTCACCATCTGACTCCATATTTACTTTGCAGCCACTCTGTGGCCCAGAGAGGTGTCCTCAAAGTTTATATAACCTCTGTTGGTCTCAGATCTGGGGGGTCTGAAATACTCCGGTTGGGGTTAGGCTGGCTCTGTGTCACAGCTAGAGTGATGACAGACAGGCCTTGCAGGGTCAGCCAGCTGACAAGCTGTCCCCAGAGCCCTGTTCCCCTGACTGGTTGTCCCTTGGAGAGGACTCTATGTCCCGGGGAGGACAGCTGCTGAGTGTGTCAGGCCTGGGGAGCAGCTGAGGAAGGTGGCAGTGGTCACACATGTGCTTGATAGTAAGAGAGGCCAGCGAGGGGCCAGCACCCGTTTGGACTGCTGCGGGAATTCTCAGGGACTCAGGCCAGATGGCTACAGACCTGCAGAGGTTAGACTCAGGGATGACTCCAGAGACATCAAAATGAAGGAAATATCTACCCTCATTCAATAATCAGTGAACAAATGAGGTCCTTCTTCTGGTTGCCTCTTAGGTTTTTTGAGACCACGCCCCTCGGAAGCATCCTGAACAGATTCTCATCTGATTGTAATACCATCGACCAGGTACACGGGACTGTGACCCAATCCTCCAGTTCGGAGAGAGGCCAGGCCCCTGTCTGTTGCTGGCTTCCCCAGATCGTGTGACCTGGGCCCTGGGGGAGGAACCCAGTGGGCCCCAATCTGTTTATAATGCTGCCCACAGCCCCTATGAGGCCCTCATAATAAGGCTGAGCGAGAAAACACATCCGGTTGGCTTCCATCCAAGAGCCCCCTGGCTCACTCTAGGAATGTTCCAACATATTCTAAACCAAGGTGACTGATTTTTAAAATATATATATCTTTTTATTGATTTAGAAAGGAAGAGAGCAGGAATGAGAGATAAAAACATCAATGATGAGAAAGAATCATTGATTGGCTGACTCCTGCACACCCCACACTGTGAAACAAGCCCAAAACCCGGGCGTATGCCCTGACCAGGAATCCAACCATGACCTCCTGGTTCATAGGTCGATGCTCAACCACTGAGCCACACTGGCTGGCCCAAGGTGACTGGTTTTGTGGAGAGAATATTTCTTTTGATTCAGCCTGTGTTCTTTATTTACCATTGCACAAGATAGTGAGAAGGCCAAGTGCTGCCTCCTGCCCTCAGGGAACTCACAGTGTAGCTGGAGAGATAAGACGCGTGCCTATAATAGTGTGACAGAGCAAAACCTGGCAGCAAGTAACTCACTAAAGGTCATCAAAAATGGAAACTCCCCTCCCTCTCCCACATCTCCCTCCCTCAGCACATCCCATCCACGCTGGAGTGCCTGAGCCGCTCCACCCTGCTCTGTGTCTCCGCCCTGGCCGTCATCTCCTACGTGACACCTGTGTTCCTCGTGGCCCTCCTGCCCCTGGCCATCGTGTGCTACTTCATCCAGAAGTACTTCCGGGTGGCGTCCAGGTGACGGCATCATTTGTCAACCTCCGAGATTGGGGGTGGGGAGGGGGTGGGAGGTGCTTTGCAATGGGCAGTTTGGTACCCTTGTTATAAGTCTTTATCATAAAAGTAGTAGAGTCTTGTTCCCTGTGAAAAGGAAAACAGACATGAAGGAAATGAAGTATTCATATTCCACTATCCCAGTGGTCAGCAAACTCATTAGTCAACTGAGTCAAATATCAACAGTACAACGATTGAAATTTCTCTTTTTTAAAACTTAAACTTCTTCTAATGCCACTTCTTCAAAATGGACTCGCCCAGGCTGTGGTATTTTGTGGAAGAGCCACACTCAAGGGGCCAAAGAGCCGCATGTGGCTCGAGAGCTGCCGTTTTCCAACCACAGAACTATCCTAATATAAGCAAGTGTCAGCACACAGGCTGCAGCTAATACCTGGACTGTCTCCTTGGGAGCTACGGTCAGGAATGGAACTGCTAGATCAGGGAGGTATATGCATGCTTATGCCCTTCATTCATGTGGACAAAATGAGTCTCAGGAGGGTTGTATGAGTCCAGTGACCAGGCAGATGGCCAGCGCGTGAAGTCAGAGGGCACCTGATGTGAGGGGTGCTATGGTAACCACACATCTCAGCCTGTGGGTCAGGAGCCTCTGCACCAGGGAGCCAGCCACTCACCACCAGCCTCCTGATCACATTTGCCCTCAGGGGCCTTGGAGCCACACATACCTCTTTTCTCCTTAAAATTTTCTAAGAACATTCCCTAGGGATTTTTTTCTGGGAACGACTCTATTTAAATCCTAGATTCAAAGAATCGTAGGGACAATTTTAAAGAACCTCTAGGCCAGCGTTTCTCAAGATGCCAATGGCAACCTAGCCATGAGTCCTGAAATCAGTATCACAGATTATAACCAGCATTTACAAAGAAAAGAAATAAAACAGAAAGTATCGAACCATATTCACATAGTAACAGTAAGCTTTGTTTGGGCGGCATGGGGGTGTGTTATGATACAAAAAGTATTTCTTACTATGGGTGATGGTGAGAAAGATTAAGTACCTTTCCCAAGTGCAAAGGTTGCTTAAAAACTGGAGGCAGAATGCTGATAGCAATAGTAATAATTAAATTTAGGTACATTTCAGCTTCAATTACCTTGACCAAAGGATCAAGACTTGTATAAATTGCGTTTTGTCTGTTTGGTCTAGAATGCCCTGGTACCCACAATGTACCCATAGCACACTGACAGTCACAAAACACGGTGACTGTTTAAACACTACAAGCTGTTCCACAGAGTGCATTTCCTCTGCCAGGGTAACTGCCCTGTTCCCCAGCACCCGCTGTGGCCCTGGAGGAAAGCTGCTTTCTGCACCCCAGCCTGTCAAGGTGCAGCTGTGGAGAGCAGGAGCAATTATGTTTCCATGGGAACTGCTGGCCTTTCCCCCTCTAGGAAATCTTTGGCGTCTGACCTGACCTGAGATGTGCTGAAATCTATTGTGATTACTGGGGAGGGACAGGAAGCTTTTGAGTTGCCTTTCTGTTCCTTGGACCAGCTGCCTCTGGTTCAGGTGGTTCACCTGTGCAAGGGAACTAACCGCGTCTGCACAGCCTCCCTGCAGAGGGAGGCTATGCAGCAGCAGCAGCAGCCCAGGGACAAAGGCATAGAGGACGGGTAGGTGATGCCCAGGATAGCAGTGACTGTGCCAACATGCTGGTTAAGCACTTTACTTAACACGAGCTGTCCAGTCCTCACAACTGCTTGATGGGGTGGTATCATTGACTGGTGAGAGACTGAGCTCTAGAGAGGCAAAGCCACTTGCCCACATGGTCAAAGGGGTGGAGCTGGGATGCAGACCCAGGCTGAGCCCGCAGCCTGTCCTCCTAACCATCCCTCTCTGCTCCCCTGGCACAGGGACCTGCAGCAGCTGGATGACACCACCCAGCTCCCCCTGCTCTCACACTTTGCTGAAACTGTGGAAGGCCTCATCACCATCCGGGCCTTCAGGTATCAGATTCATCCCCGGGGAGGGGCGGGGAAAAGGTAGGGAAAGTTGCGGGTGGGGGAGGCCAGGTCACAGGTAATGAGGTTCAGATCTCAGGGCTCCACTTAGGAAGGCCCAGGGCATACACCTCCCAGCCCTGCCTCAAACCCCAAGGCTCAGATGAGGTCTCCCAGAGGGCCAGGACAGGTGGGCTCCACTGTATAATCCAGAGAGGAAACCTGAGTCCCACAGCCAAGCCTGGACCCCCTGTGACCTAAGGCAGAATTTCAGAACAAACAAGGCTGGGACAAGTACTCACATATCAATGCTAGAAAGGACCTTACATCATATGGGCAAGCATGAGGCCATCTTTGAAAATCTCCTAGCTCTGGCCGGTGTTGTTCAGTGGATAGCCATCAGCCTGCACACCAAAGGATCATAGGTTAGATTCACAGTCAATAGCATGTACCTTCTGTAAGCCAAACACTGTCGAGTTCTTTCTATGCCCATCTCATTCACTCTGCCCTGCATTCCAAGGCAGTGACAGTAATTATCCCCATTTCTCAGACAAGAAAATTGAGGCTCAGAGAGCTTATGTTACTGTTCTGTTGTAAAGCCAGTTGAAGCCCAGGCTTGAATCTGCTCATTCATTCAATATCCTTTACTGAGCATGCACTATGTGCTAAGCCCCATGCCAGGCACTAAAAAAGAGATGAGTCAGATGAGCCCTTGACCTGGAGGCCCTTACAGTCCAGACTTTGAACAGGCCAGGACCAACCATCTGACAGGTATTCTGAAAGCACCTGGCAGGACATAGCTGTGGGAGCACACAAGGGGAGGGCAGTCATGGAAGACTTCATAGAGAAGGTGGCAGTGGAGCTAGGACTCAAAAGGTAGACAGAATTCACCAGGTTGGAGGAAAGTTCTGAAATCTTCAGTGCCCCTGCCATCATCTTGCTACCCTGAATTGTGAAGTTGGGTGAATTGGAGCATTGAGGCTTCCTGGGGAGTGGAGGGACTGCTATATTCGTCTCTGACTGGTCTATTAGGGCATCTCTCCTCCAGCCAGACAGGTCAGACACCCCTGGCCCAGATAGTGGGGCTCTGGTATTTAAGCCTCAACTGGAGAGTGAAGCCAGGTTATTTTTAGGATGGCATAGCTGTGCAGGGTGTGACGGGAGCCATGCAACACCAAGCCCTGTGGCCAAGAGTAACCCTAGGGCCCAAGGACCAGCTGGGAGGGTCCAAGGAGGTTGACATCTTCTCCCCTGGCCCCCAAGGTCCAGCTGCAGCCCTGGGAGAGATGCCCGGGCCCCTGGTGTTCACACCCTGGGGCATCTGGGGCCAGTGGGAGAGCCTCTTGGGGGTCTTGTCCGAGTAAAACTGAGTTCCACTCCAGTCTTGGCTCTGCTCCCTGGTCATCCCCTGCAAGCCTGTGCTTTCTCCTGTCCAGATGCTCCTTGGAGCCTGGCACATGACTCTAGGGTCTCCTCCCTCCCCCCTTCTCAAGCCCAAACTTCCCCAGTTCTTTCAACTTCCAGACCCCTCCACACCCCTGGGCCTACCCTCCACTCTAGATATTGGTGATGTCTGTCTTACAACTGGTGTCCTGAAGGCTTGAGGCTGGGCCTAGAGCAGCCAGACCCTCTCAGTGGGATCCGGGTAAATCCCAGCAACCTGTAACTAGCCCCAGACCAAGCCTGTGGTCGGCCAGGGAACCAGCTGCCCAGCGAGGTGCTCTTCCCCCACTCTGTCCCCCCCTTTCCCCCCGCCCTGAATTGCACTCACACAGTGAATGGTTTTTAAATAAATGAATGAAGAACTTTATGATCATCCCTTGGATGTGTTTAATTCATTGGCTTCTGCCCAGCAGCCCGCACTGTTGAGAGCTGAGTAGCATTTATTGATCGTACACTTGCCAAGTGCCAGGCCCAGCACTAAGCACTGTACCTGTGCTATCACAGAAACTCTGCACCCAGAGTTACTGCAGCCCCCTACTGAGATGAAGAGAAGAGGCCCAGAGAGGCTGAGGAAACAATTCGAGGCTACACAGACAGTGGTCACTGGTTCTAGATTTGGAACCCAGGCCTGTCTGACCTGGTTTTTCAAGGAGGCCCTGCTTTTTCCCAAAAAACCTTTCAGGAGTACTCAGCACTGGGCTCAGAGGTCGTGGCAGTCCCTGTAGGAACTATTACCATCTGATGAGGAAACTGAGTCTTCTATCTACACACACAGCCTGTGAGGAGTGGGCTGGACTCCAACCTGGGTCCACATGGCCCCAAAGCTGGGGCTCTTTCCACCATCACACACCTGCCCTAGAAGCTGACACACCCTCACACCCTCACCCCGCAGACGGTCACACACCCTGTGGACTCCCGTCGCACACACCTGCACTTTCACATGCCCCTCTGGCACACACACTTGTTCGAGCACATACACTTGAGACGTAGGGTTTCACGCCCGCCTCAACCACATCACCTCACCACATCCACCTTTGCTGCGCAAATGCACGCTCCTTGCCTCAGAGACTCCCTTTACCCTCCTCACACACAGAGTTCATCACAGGCCCTCCACCCAGAAATAACGAAGCAGAACAAACACCTTCCAGGAATGAAAAGCCAGTGCCTTCCGAGGCTTGTCTGGAGTCCCTCTGAGCCCCTCACTGCATCCCCGGGACCAGCGCTGAAGCCACTTTCATTCATTCCATTACTCACCATCAAACAAGTGCCCAAGCCAGCCAGGTCTGAGGGGGGGCCAAGGAGAGTGATGCCAGGAGCCCAGGCTGGTCAGAAAGAGGCATAGTAACCCCATGGAGGGAAGTGATGACGGCACAAGGGCAGGAAAGAAGCCACCCAAGTTCCTTGTACAGAGAGGTCTCATCTGCCTTAGAGCGTCAGGGCAGGTTCCCACAGTCTGTGTTAACCAAGGCTATTGCCTCAGACCATCATCCTCCCTCCAGGTACGAGGCCCGGTTCCAGCAGAAGCTCCTCGAATACACGGACTCTAACAACATCGCCTCCCTCTTCCTCACGGCTGCCAACAGATGGCTAGAAGTCCGCATGGCAAGTGCCACCCACCCCCAATCCGGGCCCAGGACAGGGGGTTCTGATAGGGGTGTGGAGCTCTGCAGAGCCAGGGCCAAACATGGACCGGAGGGTGGGAAGAGTGTGGAATACCACCAGCTCATGTGCACACACAGGGGGGTGGGGGTGGGGGTCTTCGAGATATCCTGCCTCTCCCAGCCCAGATGGTCCTCCCAGTGTCTGACCGAAACCCCCTCTTCCCCCTGTTATTGCCTGGGGACTGGGAATCTGAGGTGTGTGTGTGTGAATAGTGGGAATAGGTGTGTATTGAACTGTGATGAGTGTGTGTATGAAGTGAGTCATGTGATACTTACGTTGTGTACATGTGTGGGAGCATAGCTGTGTGCACGCTGTCTCCTGGGGCTCCAGCCTTCCAAGCCTCCTGTGTGTGCTGACATTTACCTGAGTTTGGGGCCGAGGTTGAGTCTCAGCTGAGCTTCTCTCTGCTCTGAAGGGGCGGGGGGAAGTCACTGTGGCTTCAGCCCCCAAGGGCCCAAGCCAGCCCCGTCCCTCCACAGGAGTACATTGGTGCATGTGTGGTCCTCATCGCGGCCGTGACCTCCATCTCCAACTCCCTGCACAGGGGGCTCTCTGCCGGCCTGGTGGGCCTGGGCCTCACCTACGCCCTCATGGTGAGTGGCAGTGGCTAAGACAGGGGAGGGATCAGAAACCACATACAGGGAATCCCAGGGCACCTCTCCCACAAGAGACACCCCCGGGTCTTACCCAACCTGTTTTGGGTCTGATGCCGGAAGGATCATGCAGGCAGGAGAGCCCACGCCCCAGATGGATGATGGATGAGGAACTCCTGTGTCTCTGGGAAGGGCCATCTGAACAGCCAGCCAGTGGGCAGCAAAAGATATTGGGGTAGAGAGGGTAGCCCCTCCTCAGCCACAAGAAGAGCATCCTGGTGGCCAGGGATAGACCACGTGGCCACAGACTGTGACCAGCTCACTCCCCACAGGTCTCCAACTACCTCAACTGGATGGTGAGGAACCTGGCGGACATGGAGATCCAGCTGGGGGCCGTGAAGCGCATCCACGGGCTCCTGAAAACTGAGGCAGAGAGCTACGAGGGGCTGCTGGGTGAGGGGTGCAGGAGGGCTTCTGGGGAGAGGGCCAGGAGAGAGCCTAGGGGTAGGGTACTCCTGGATACCAGCTGTGGCCCTTGCCTGGTGGCTGACCCCCAGTCTGGCCCCCAGCACCCTCGCTGATCCCCAAGAACTGGCCGGACCAAGGGAAGATCCAAATCCAGAACCTGAGTGTGCGCTACGACAGCTCCCTGAAGCCCGTGCTGAAGCACGTCAACGCCCTCATCTCCCCAGGACAGAAGGTCAGGGCGGAGGGCGCCGGCCGGGCCACCCACAGAGTCACCTCGGGGCCCTCTGGGGCCCTTCAGTTCTCACACCCATGCAGAGCCCCCAGGCCCCTCACCTGACAGGGCTCAGCCCACCTCTCCCCTGCCTCCCTCTCCCCTTCTCCTCCTGCGGCCCTCACTCACTCACCAAGGAGGGCACCTCAGACTCCCCTGGTTACAGCAGCTTTGTCAGCACTGCAAGTGGTCAGACTGTCCCAGGGCACTGGCCCCTGAGCTTCAGAGCAGGGGCCTAGGGGCAGAGTGTGAGGCCACCCTTGTCCCGGGGAGGGAACCCCCGGCTGGCTCTCTGCCCTTACTCTCTGACTGATTCCCTCTTCCTCACTCCCACTCTGCTCTCTCTGCCACTGCCCCTCTCCTTCCATCTTTTCGTCACCATCTCTGTCTCTGTCTTCGTTCTTTACTGTCGTTTCTGTTGGTACCCAAGGGCCAGGAAGCAATGCGGACAGAGATGGCTCCAGTTTAAGGTGGGATGCACAGACACATCCTGCACACCTCACGCAGCTACCCAGGCCTCCTGCCACCCCCATGCACAGGGGGACACACTAGTGCCCCCACCTCTCCTGCAGCAAGTACCGGGCACAGCCCGGCCCACGCCCAGGCCCTGGCCAATGGGCATCTACGCCTGCACTTGCTCGCGGGTCCCCATGGGAGCCCCCTCTTGACCCACTGCAGGACACAAGTCCAACTACGGGGCCCAGCCCTGGCCAAGCGGAAGCTGGTGAGAAAGCCGGGACAAGGAGATGCGCAGTGACCTCCCAGTGCACACCCCCACAGCTAGCACCAGAGGCTCTCGGCACTCCCAGGCTCCCAGCGCCCTCACAGCTTACCCGCCCCTCTCTTTCCAGATTGGGATCTGTGGCCGCACCGGCAGTGGGAAGTCCTCCTTCTCTCTCGCCTTCTTCCGCATGGTGGACATGTTTGAAGGTGAGTGGTATGGCCGGCCATCAGATGAAACCGCAGGCCTGGCGTGTGGCCAGGCGTCACAGGAGGCCTGGCTATCACTGTCTTCCCCGGCATCCTCCTGGGGACCCACGTCCCAGCGTCACAGGGCCCCGCCTGTAGCATGGTCTCCACGCAGGGCGCATCATCATCGACGGCATTGACATCGCCAAACTGCCGCTGCACACCCTGCGCTCGCGCCTCTCCATCATCCTGCAGGACCCCGTCCTCTTCAGCGGCACCATCCGGTGAGCTTCGGGCCCCCTACCCACTCCACCCTCAACCACCCATCCCCATCCCCCGGCCAGGCCTGGCTCAGCACCAGCCGGGGACTCTGGAGCACAAAGGGGGGGAGGGGGGAGGCCAGGAGCGCGAGGGGCTGGCACTGGTTCTTCAGAGGCGTTTGCCCCATGCCCTTCCTTCTCTTTCTCCTTAGGCCTGGGCAGGCCCTGGTCCCTAGGGGTACCCCTACCCTCAGGTCTTGGGTGCCACCACCTTAGGGCCCATCTCCCAGCCATACTCCCAAGTCAATCAGTTCTTACTCACTGCTCCTTTCACCAGCCTCACCACCCTCTACAAGGCCTGTGGGGATGGAGCCAGGACCCTGCTCCCCTCCCTACAGGGCTTTCTGTGTCACCCCTCCCCCCCCAGATTTAACCTGGACCCGGAGCGGAAGTGCTCCGACAGCACGCTGTGGGAGGCCCTGGAGATAGCGCAGCTGAAGCTGGTGGTGAAGGCGCTGCCAGGAGGCCTCGGTAACTCCTGCTGGCTGAGCTGCTGGTCAGGCCCTGGCGGACGCCCAGATGTCCGTCGGGGCTGGGGAGGGGAAACTCGTGCCTTAGGATTATCCAGAGTTTGGAGTCTGAGGTCTGGCAGGACCCCAGAGACCATCTGGTCCTAGCTCTCCCCATGCGGGAGCTCAGAGAGGTCAAGTGACTTGCCCCGGGTCACACAATGGTCAGTTCAGGGTCTGGCACCGAGAGGACAGTAGGGGTCCCTGTGAGACGGAGCTTCCAGGCTCCTGATACCATGGTAGTGTTGCCCTTCCCTGTCCACCTGCCTGCCCAGTTCGGGAAAGAGGGAGGAGAGAACCGTCTGGGGAATCACAAGCACAGGGTGCTCATGCAGGCTCCTGAGAGACCGCTCACCCAGGGTAGCTGCATTTGCTGCGGCCCCTTTGGCAGCAGAGGCTGGCCACGCCTCGGTTTCAGAGAATCATGCCACAAAGGCTCCCCGCTCACGGAGTGAACACTCAGTGCACACACCCTCCCCGAACGGCCCCGGGCCCCAGTAGCACACACTCCACGGGGTGCTCTTCTCATTGTAATCCGTGCAGGTGGCATCCGTGATGTTGTATGAGGCTCGGCAACCCTACACACCTGTACTCACCACACACGCTCACACACTCGCTCCTGTACAGACATTTCCTGAGCCCCCGCCCCTCAGGCCACCCTGTCTGCTCTCCTCACAACCCAAGATTCACTTAGCCCTGCTCCTCTCCGGGGGCTGATTTCAGACGCCATCATCACAGAAGGCGGGGAGAACTTCAGCCAGGGCCAGAGGCAGCTGTTCTGCCTGGCGCGGGCCTTCGTGAGGAAGACCAGCATCTTCATCATGGACGAGGCCACGGCTTCCATCGACATGGCCACGGTTGGTCCTGGGTGCATCCAAGGGGTGGGGGGCTTGGAGAGGGTGGGTGGGTTAGGGGGAAATCTGCATAAAGTGGCCCCCAAGTCCAAGATGTCACCTTGAACATCAAGGCCATTTGTGGCCAAAAAGGCAAAGGGCTGGGCACCCTGACTCCAGCGAGGGCATGTTCACAAGCCACATGCATACAAGCTGCACACAGATCCATGGCCACTCCATCCCTGTCCCCCACCAGAGCACACCCCGCATAAGCTCCCAGCCCGCACACACACGCACAAGCACAGAACTGAACTCCTTGAATGCTAGGAATCCGGTTGGTCCTATGTGGACTAGGGCCAGACAGAGGGAGGAGGTGGGACTAGGATTGGGGTCAGGTGGGAGCTGGGCCACAACCCTGGGCCCCACATCCCCAAAGCTAGGCCAGACCACAACCACAGGGCAGGTGCGCCAACAGCTGCCGCTCCAACCTGGCAGGAAAACATCCTCCAGAAGGTGGTGATGACGGCCTTCGCAGACCGTACGGTGGTCACCATTGCGGTAAGGAGCCTGTGCATGGGGTGCAGGGTGGACCCCCATGAAAGAGCAGCCCTTGGGCTCACTGGGACCTGGTGATCAAGAGGGAGGGGCCCCTGGGGCAGGGCACGGCAAGGAGTCTACAAGGCTTGCGGGGACCCTGGATTGCAGAATTTGGAGTGGGGAGGATTTGTACCTGCTGTCCTCAGACCTCCCCTCTCTTTCTTCAAGCTCCAAGCCCTCCTCCCCCATCCCTTCCCACACCTCACCCCTTCCCAAGGCCCAGTGAGCTAGGCTAGGGTTAATCTCCATAGGAAATGAGGGGTGGGGGTCTCTGAGGCTTGAAGCCTGAAGTCTGAGGCAGAGCTGAGACCTAGTGAAGGGAGAGGACGTCATTAGTGAAGGGAAGGCCTGGAATCACAGCCACCTCAGGAAAGGGCAGTCACCACGGAGCCAGGACATTCTGGCCACACGCCGCCGCCTCCTCCAAGCTGCAGGAAGGATGCCCTCGGCTGCCCCGGCCTTCCCCCACCACCCTGACCAGCCCCCTCCTGCTCCATCCAGCACCGTGTGCACACCATCCTGAGCGCAGACCTGGTGATCGTCCTGAAGCGTGGCGCCATCCTCGAGTTCGACACGCCGGAGAAGCTGCTCAGCCGGAAGGACAGCGTCTTTGCCTCCTTCGTCCGCGCAGACAAGTGACCTCCCGGAGCCCCAGTGCCATCCCATGCCCCAGCCTGGCCCCACCTCCCACCTGGGTTTTCTAAAATCACTTGTAAATCACTTGTAAATAAAGAGATTGGTTATTTCCTACCAGAGGCCTTGGATCTGGTGGGCAGGGGGCTGGGCAGACTGTGGGTCCAGTGGAGCCAGCATGATTTTGGCATCAAGCAGACCTGAAGAAGCGGTATGAGCTAAGGCAGAGCGGGTTTCCTTGTCTGGGAAATGAGGGTGGTATTGGCGTCCTAGGCTGCCACCACAGACTAGGAAGGCCTGCATGGCTTAAATGACAGCAATTTGTTTCTGACAGCTCAGGAGGCTGGAAGTCCAAGATCAAGATATCGCAGGTTTGACTTCTCCAAAGGCCTCTCTCCTTGGTTGCAGACAGCTGCTGTCTGGCTATGTCCTCACATGGCCATTCCTCTGTATGCACACCCGTGTTGTTTCTCTCTTTTCTTGTTAGGGTGCCAGTCATTGTGGATTAGGGCCCCCTCCCGTTCATTTAACCTAATTACCTCTTCACGGGACCTATCTCCAAATTATAGTCACATTGCGGGGGAGAGGGCTTCAACATATGCTTTTTGGGGCAGCACATAACAAGAGTGATAGCATTTTGTGATTATCTCATCAGGTAAAGAGGCAAATTTCCTTATATTATAGCTCGGTCCCCTTCCTTCTCACTTTAATTCCTGAACTGAAATTGTGGGACCCCAAGTACCTTGGATTACTCAACCCCTCTTTGAAATGCACTATTTCCCCTGCACATGACAGGAACCCCATGTGGCTTCAACAAAAACTGGAGTTATTATTACATGTGACTGAGAAGGGCAGGAGGTGTGCTACTTCAAGTACACTGGATCCAGGTGTAGAGACATCAGGATGCGTCTCTATTTCTGGTTCCATCTTCCTCTCCCTCCCCAACGACAGATGGTCACTAGCAACACCAGCTTACACCCTACCCCTCTGAAAAAAAAGAGATGCTTTCTCCTAATAGTTCCAGCAAAAATCTCAATTGACCAACTTGGGTCACATCCCTGCCCCTAGTCATGTGACCAGAGGATTGGAACAAACTGACTGGCTAGGTCTGAACCACATGTCCCCATCTCCATCCTCCATGCAGGGGCATTCAGAAGTAGGAGATGGTGGCCCTCCAGAGGGAGAGCACAGTGCATGCCACAGCTGCCCTCAGGCTCCATCCGCATCTTGAAACAGAAGAGCATACCTGCCCTCAGCCAAGAAATGGCAGGTGCTCGTTTGCATATCATTTTATTATCATTTACATGTTACCTTCAGTACTGGCTGTTCCAGGCCCTGAGGGTGCAGATCCCAGGAGCCCTGGGCCTGCATTCATCTTGTTTGCAAGGGGGTCAGAGCCATACAACATAAGTAAACCCCACCAGTCATTGGAGAGGGGCCCACCACAAGCCCTTCTGGATGTTCTAGAAGTCACAGGAGCTCAGAGAGGGACAGTCCTTTAAGGCTGCCTGGGAGAGGTAGGATTCGAGTTGGGCATGGGAGGGGTAGGAATTATACAGGCAGAGTTGGATAAAACCGGCCCATTTAGTGCTGGATGGGTGACATAAAATCAGACAGCCTTAAGTGCCAGGACAAGAAGTCTGGGATAAGCCTTTGAACAAAATGGAAATGGAGAAGTTTTTTGAGTAAGAAAGAGACTTGAGGGAGGTGAGTATGAGGAGGTACAGGATGGAGCAGGGCAGGAGGCTGGCTCTTTGGACAGTGGACTCGTCCACCTGGAAAGGGTCGAGCAGGAAATAGCTGAGGCCTCAGGGCCACACTGTGAGTAGGGCCAGCCTTTCCAGCTCTGAGACGCTTCTGGGGCCCCAGCAGCTCCCTCCACTATGGGAGCTCCCAGGACCAGAGCTTAGGAGGAGAAGAGGATCCCTGTCCTCCTATGCTCACCTACCCCCACGGAATTGAAGGGAAGTAGCAGGTGCAGGCTCCACACTGAAGTCTTGCAGGGATGCCCAAGGCCAGTGGTCAGCAAACTCATTAGTCATCAGAGCCAAATATCAACAGTACAACGATTGAAATTTCTTTTGAGAGCCGAAAACCAACGCATGGGCCACGAAGTTTCAATCGCACTGGATGTACATGCCTGCACTTGGTATTTTGTGGAAGAGCCACACTCAAGGGACCAAAGAGCCACATGTGGCTCACGAGCCGCAGTTTGCCAACCACTGTCCAAGGCAGTCCTGGCCCAAACTTCTCTGTAGGATCCCTCATGATCTGCCAACCTTGACTTGGATACTCTACAGACGTAGGTCACCTCTGGCTATTAGAACTGACTCTTCCCTACATGAAATCAAAGACTGCCTCTGTTCTACTCAGTGTCTATACTGGATCTACACAACACTACTAGTCCATCCTTCTTGGACCTCAAGGGTTTCTGCAGTAGTGCCCAAATTTTGAGGGAGGACAGCGATTTTCAAGTCTCCTTTTCTGATGACTCAACAGCTGTAGTTGCCCCTGTAATCCTGTCTCCTTGAGCTCTCCACTCTGCTCACCCTATTTTCCCCTTCCCACCATAGGCACTGTACCTCTGGTATTTCAGCCCAAGATCATGCTTATTCTAAGTCATAGTGTTCTGTCTGCTGGTGGATATGGGAGAGAAAGAGGAAAACTCAATATGAAAGCCACACCTGGCCCTCCTGAGGCCCACAAACCCACTGTCCTTCACTTCCCAGCCTCAGCCTCAAGCCCCCACATCAACCAATGAACACACATGGATCCTGAGCCCCACAAAGGGAGTGGGGCTAGTACTGCCACAATACAGACCAAGCAGCCTTTCCCTTTCAGCCAAGAACTGGGGGAACCCCCCCCCCCACAAAATCTGGAGCCTAAGCCATAGGGCACCCTAGGCTAATGCCTGCAGTAGAAACCACTCATGTGCAGGCCATGAGCTTGGGTCCTCAGTGCCCAAGTGGGCCCTAATACAGCCCCACAGACCTAAGTGCCTCCCAGTAACTAAGGTAGAAGAAAGCAGGCTTTGGGTGAAAGGAGGTGTGAAGCAAGTGCCCTTAACTCAAACCTTCTTTGAAATGCAGGGCTGGGGTGGGGCAGTCATGATTGAAAAGATGCAACCACCCAGGCTCCTGGGCTGCCGTATCCAGCATCCCCTGCAGTGGCTGTTAAATTGTGTTCCTACAACTTCTCAGGTACTTTCCCCTCCACCCCCACCTTGGAGAGGAGGACCGTGGATTTCATCAGATCCTCAAAAGGATCTGTGACTCAGAAGAGGTGAAGAACATCCCCCAAAGAGAAGAAGTAGATAGCTAGCTGAGAAGTCATCAGGGCATCTAACTTCCCCCAGTCACCGGGTCGGTTATGCAGCCCCTCGGTGCCTCCTTTCCCTGGGAACCGCAAAGCCCAGGGCTGCACTCAGAGGCAGATATTGACCCAACAGAGGGTGGGGAAATTGGGGACGGACGCCAGGGCGCCAGAAACTGTCATCCCGAGAGAGAGGGAAGGCAAGCCACAACTTCCCTCACCCCCATCCCGCCCTGATTCCATAGGCTGTGGGCAGGAGGGACCTGATTTTGTCCACCTGATGGGGCAAATCCCCAAGGCCAGCCTGAGAGTCTGGAGAAAGCAGGCAATGGGCGGGGGCCGGCGGAAGGCGGGGCTGGAGCCTGCTCCCGCCCCGCTCCGGTTCAAGAACAGGTCGGGCTCCCCCTGGCGGCCCCTCGGCCCTGTCCCCCGACTCCCCTCCTCCGGCGCCCCTCTCCCTCCATCTCCTACCCCCACCATGCACAGGACGGTCTCCTCGGCGGACTGACAGACGGACCGGAGGGCGGGCCGCTGCGAGCCTCGCTGCAGAAGGGGGCGGGGAGGCCATGGCAGCGGCTTGAGGAGCAGGAGCAGGTGCCGCGGCAGCCGGCGGGCGGGGCCGGGGCCGAGCGCGGGGCGCGGGGCGGGGGCGCGGCGCCGGGCGTGCGTACGGCCCGCTGGGGGCCCGGAGGCCCCGACTCCAGAGTGAGGCCGGTCAGGTCCTGCCAGGGGTCAGGGGATCCGGGGCTGAGCCGGGCAGGGTGGTGACTCTGGAGGATCTCAGGATCCCAAGGAGACAGAGAGGACGACAGCTGGAGGGGGATCCCAAGAGCCAAGAGCTTGAGACGGTTTGGGGGGGGGGGGGGGAGGAAAGAGGGGCGCCCCTCAAGGCGAGGCTGGGGAGTGGTGGGCAGGATGTGAAGCTGGCTTGGAGGCGGCCCGGGGACAGACATGGGTGAGGCAGAAGACACGGTGGGGGTCGTGTGAGGTCTGCTCAGTGCATAATAACCAGAGGTGCTAGGTTCCACCGTGGAAGGAGTGGACTGAGAAGGAAGGCTGGGTGGGGAGACGGGGGTCTTAGACAGGGGGACCCCTCGGGGTGGTCAGTAGGTGGAGGACTGCTGAGCAGAGATCCAGGTGGGGAATCAGTAGGGTGGGGGGCTCACTAGGCAATGGGCAGGTGGGCTGAAGTGGGAGACAGGTGTAAAAAGTGAAGCCAGGGCCGGATGGAGGTAACGATGAGTCTGGTAGAGGAGGCATCTCAGAAGTGAGGCCAGCACAGGCTGAGAGGGGTCCCAGAGTGGAAGGTGGTACCCAGGGAGAAGGAACCCCACCGTGAGGCTGGACGGAGGCTGGTCAGGGGGCACCCCCATGAGGGAAGCCTCTCCCTGGTGGCCGCTGGAGCCATGCTGTCACGCAAGGGCATCATCCCCGAGGAGTACGTGCTGACCCGGCTAGCAGAGGACCCCGCCGAGCCCCGGTACCGCGCCCGGGAGCGGAGGGCCCGCTTCGTGTCCAAGAAGGGCAACTGCAACGTGGCCCACAAGAACATCCGGGAGCAGGGCCGCTTCCTGCAGGACGTGTTCACCACGCTGGTGGACCTCAAGTGGCCGCACACGCTGCTCATCTTCACCATGTCCTTCCTGTGCAGCTGGCTGCTCTTCGCCATGGTCTGGTGGCTCATCGCCTTCGCCCACGGCGACCTGGCCCCCGTGGACCTGGCCCCCGGAGAGGGCGCCACCGTCGAGCCCTGCGTCACCAGCATCCACTCCTTCTCCTCCGCCTTCCTGTTCTCCATCGAGGTCCAGGTGACCATCGGCTTCGGCGGGCGCATGGTGACGGAGGAGTGCCCCCTGGCCATCCTCATCCTCATCGTGCAGAACATCGTGGGGCTCATGATCAACGCCATCATGCTGGGCTGCATCTTCATGAAGACGGCGCAGGCCCACCGGCGGGCCGAGACCCTCATCTTCAGCAAGCACGCCGTCATCGCCCTGCGCCACGGCCGCCTCTGCTTCATGCTGCGCGTGGGGGACCTCCGCAAGAGCATGATCATCAGCGCCACCATCCACATGCAGGTGGTGCGCAAGACCACCAGCCCCGAGGGCGAGGTGGTGCCCCTGCACCAGGTGGACATCCCCATGGAGAACGGGGTCGGGGGCAACAGCATCTTCCTGGTGGCGCCCCTCATCATCTACCACGTCATCGACGCCAACAGCCCGCTCTACGACCTGGGGCCCGGCGACCTGCACCACCACCAGGACCTCGAGATCATCGTCGTCCTGGAAGGCGTGGTGGAAACCACGGGCATCACCACCCAGGCCCGCACCTCCTACCTGGCCGACGAGATCCTGTGGGGCCAGCGCTTCGTGCCCATCGTGGCCGAGGAGGACGGCCGCTACGCCGTGGACTACTCCAAGTTTGGCAACACCGTCAAGGTGCCCACGCCCCTCTGCACGGCCCGCCAGCTGGAGGAGGACCGCAGCCTGCTGGACGCCTTGACCCTCGCCACGGCCCGCGGGCCACTGCGTAAGCGCAGCGTGGCCATTGCCAAGGCCAAGCCCAGGTTTAGCATCGCTCCGGATTCCCTGTCCTGAGCCGTGGTCCCTTGGGCTCTCACCCCACACGTGTGTGCACATGGGCAGAGGGATACGATGTGTAGAGTGGACATGGTATGGGGCCCGTTGGGCAGGCCAGGATCTGGGGTGAGGCCGGGCCCTCCCCAGCTCAGCCTCCCCCCTGCTGCGCTCGCCCAGGGTGTTAAAAGGCATTGTCACTACCTATTTCTGGTCTTAGTAGGAGCCTGTACTGGGTTATTTTTGTCCCTGCTCCTCCCAGCCCCAACTCAGGACTGGACGGTGCCCCTCCCCGGACTCAAGGCTGGGAAACTGTGGGAAGTGTCAGGCCCTAAAGCTGGAGCCCCATGATCAACCAGCCACAGCTGGGCAGATGGCTGGGGAAGAACAGTTCCCAGGTTGGGGGCCTGCTGCTGTGTGTCTGAGGCCCCAAGAGATGCCTGTGGTCAGGCCCCAGCCACCCTTGCTCCCTGCAAACCTGATGACTAAAGCGTGGGCCAGCTGGGGAGGGCAGCCAATGAGGGAGCCCATTCCAGCTGGAAGACTGGAGGTGTAGAGCCTGCACAGACAGGGACAGGCTGAGGCTGACAGGACTCCGCTCCACGGGCAGGCTCCTGCAGGGAGGAAATGGCGTGAGAAGGCTCAGCTTCACTGAGACCTCTCAGGCACAGGGCAGTGGGATGGGCACTGCTCCCCTACCTTTTGCCCCAACACCGAGGCTTCTATGGTGAGGGCTCTGTGGGCTGGGGCTGCTGAGCCTGCCTGTTCCCATTCTGTCCCCCACCCTCAGACGTGGGGGTGGGCTGGGGCAGACCCTGGCTTGCCGCGCAGAAAGAAGCTGAGAAGAAGGGGTCTTGGACCCACCATACTCACTGAGCCTCAGACCAAATTCTGGTCCTGGCTCCCCACCCGTGGCTGCCACTGACTTTGTCCAGAGGGTGACCATGGAGGGTCTAGGGGTTGCTAGAAAAGGAGATGCTGGAAAGCTCAGGATGGTGGGGGTGAGCAAGGTCCCTGAGGTGAAGGGGCCCTTGGCCCCCCTGATGGGCTTGACCCCAGGCCTGGATGGACTCTTGGAGCAGTGTTGTGTGTACTTACCCATAATTCTGCCTTCTCCTTGTCAATAAAGCCTCCCTCCTTCATGACTTTGGGCTGTTCTTGCTGGAGAAGCAGGAGGCATGCTGGTGGACAGGGAGGGGAGGGCTGGGACTGCCAGCCCACATTCCAGGGGTGCCATGGGCTCAAGTCCAGGAGCCCTGGAGAGAACCATGAGGCTGGCCCTCTTCCCCAGTTCAAGGAGACATGTCCCCTTTTGCCTCAGGCAGCCCAGCCCTGCCAACCCGTCTGGCCATTTCAACCTTTGGACACTCACCAGGCTTGTAGCGCTGCCTCCACTCCCAGGAACTTGTAACAAAGCTGGGGTGCTCGGTGGGAGAGAGGTAGGGACGTCACGGTCATTACTGTAGTGATTAGAGCATAAGCTTTTATGCCAGCTGCTTGCATTCAAATCTGGCTCTAGCTCTAAGACTTTGGTCAAGTAACTTAACCTCTCTGTGCCTCAGTTGCCTCATCCATAAAGTAAGGATGCTAATAGTACCTGCCTCATAGAATTCTTGTGGGAGGAAGTGAAAAGTATACGTAACATTGTGCCATGCCAGCACTGCCAAGGGTGAACTTGAGCGGGGATGGTGAAGGACTGAGAAAAGACAGACAAGACAATGAAAGCTGGGTCTCGTTGGGGCTGTGTCCTCTTTAACGGAGAGTCTCTCTGATGGAGAGCTAGCGGCAGCACCACAGACTACAAGCCGTGTCTTTATTTTAGAGCCAGAAGCCCCGAGGCAAAGTAAGGGCATGGTCACGATGTTTACAACATTCTTGTGGGTTTCCATCCTACTCAGTTACATGCACCTGATCTCTATCAAGCCCACATCACTCAGGCTTGTGGGGCCACGTGTTCGGACCATAGGGTCAAGCTTACAACTACAGCTGTTGGCTATAATTGTGGTGGGAGGACCCTGCCCTCCAAGGTGAGACATGCGCGTGGCCATGAGAGGACTGTGCCCTCTCATTAGTCCAAGGCTTGAACCTGCCCAAACAGTGTAGTCACCCTCCACGTAAAATGCTTTTGTGCCTGGTACATAATAAGTGCTCAGTAAATGTTAGCTATTGTGATTGCTATTGCATCAGCCACATGATGAGACAACTGGCCAAGCAGATGTTAAGAGAGAGGGTGCTATTATTTTTCCCCTCGGTAATAAGAGTCTCTCTGCCTGATCTTATTTTCTTCACAGTTGCCCCTCGAACTAATCTCAGGGGCCGTGGCTGCACGTATTACCCGGTCTTCTTGTCTCCATCTCACCCCCTCCATCCATCTTTGATGCAGCCACCAGTGGTCTTATTAAAAGGTTTATGATCATACCCTCCTATGTCAACCACCTGCAGTAGCTCCCATGGCCTTCTGGGTCAAGGCTAAACCCATAGCCAGCCATTTCAGCTTTACCTGCTTTCCAGCCTTACAGTTCACAGTTGCCAGGACCCTGTGCACCTTCCCACTCCTCTGTCTGCCTTACTATCCCCTCTTTGCATATAACATTGACCTTCCTACCTCTGAGCCTTTGCCTGGACTGCCCAGGCTTCATGTCTGCCTATTGAAAGCCACAGAAGTTCAGGCCAAATGATGCCTCTTTGAAGCCTTCCCTGATTCCTCTGGAAAGACATGGTCCTTCCCCCTTCAACTGTGTCTGTGGGTATTCTACTTTTGCCTGAATTTTCAGGTCTGTCTCCCCTCCTCCAAGTCCACAGCTCCTTGAGATTAGGGAGTATGTCTGATTTAGCCCTGTGCCTGGCACTGAGTAAGTGCTGGATGAATGAATGATGGGTGGATGGATAGATGGATGGTGTACATGACAAGCCAGGGTTATTGCTGTAGTTGGAGGCCTGCAGAGGGCTTTTGTTGGATAAATGAGAGTTTGTCTCAGACTACTCAAGAGGCAAGATTGCGAGCCAGGAAGCTGCTGCTGCTGCTGCTGCTGCTGCTGCTGCTGCTACTGCAGTTCCAAGCTCTAAGCTACCTCCTCCCTGCACCACACAGTCCCCTAGCGTTGCTGAGCTGACCCATTTCTGGTGTAGAGAAAAAAATAGATGAGAAGCTACTCAGAATCAGCCTGGAATTTCTGGGGGCAGTGCTTGGCTCTTGGGACTTACATTAGCTGCTCTTAAGGCCCAGAGGAGGGGTCAGACCCACTGTGAAACCTAAGGCTTAGCAGCACCATCCTTAGGACTCCATCCAGAATAACCTTCCTCCAGCCCTCAGACCTTAAGCTTCTGGGAATGGGAACTGGCAGAACTGAGGGCTCAGCGCCACCTGCTGGTCAGAGAAGACCTACTTGATCCCAGAAAATCAGGGCCACTGGTCACTTTGAGAGACACCCCCAGCCTTAAGGTTTAGCTCCGGGAGAAGCTGGAAAGTTTCAGCCATAGAGTGGAAGTATCAAGCCTTTCTTTACCCTTGTGAATGTTCTTGCCCACTGGCAGTGCCCCTTCCATTTGAGGGCATCCCTGCTTTACAGCACTGAACTAACCTGGCCAAAGAAGGTCCCCTGAGCTCCACTCAGCCCAGCAGGAGCTCCTGTGAAGACTTCATTTCTGATATGCTGCCTCCAAGACAGCACTGGACATCACATAAGAGCAGATATCAGTCCGTGCTAGCCCACACCCTGCTCTGCCCCAGTCCCAGTGGACATGGGAGGGAAGCACCTCGTGTCACCACGGTCCAGTGCTGATGGCGGCACTGTTCTCCAAGTTTGCAGATGAGGGAACAGGATCAGGAGTGACACTAACTTGCTAACATCTCACAGCTAGTAAATGACAGGCCCAGACTCGAGCCTGAGGCTGCTGCACAGTCCCAGTGACTGTCCGAGGCTGCTGCACAGTCCCAGTGACCTGAGCTCCATCTTGAGCACCACCTTTCCTAAGAGTCAAATCCACCACAGGAAGACAGTTGTCTCTAGTCCAAGAGCAAGAGGGAGCGTGTAACTCAGGAAGCCCCTGCGCCTCCCTGAGTCCCAGACTTGAGACTGATAGCAGGCTAAGCTGTGGCGTTTCCCACCGGTCACGTGGCCCTTCTGCTGGAGAGGACTCACCCAGCTTCTTCAGGGCCCACTATCCATCCTCCCATCTCCATCCTGCAGGTGAGCTCCTACCCAGCAGCTTTCCTTCAGGAGAACTTCCCCACGGAGCTTTCTACCAAGGTGGCTGGCTCCCTACATGTATGGGCTCACCTCTGACCTTTCCCCAGGCCCAGGTATCAGACACCTTATGTGGTACCAAGACATGCAGAAGAAGATAGGAACTTTGCATGCCAAAGTCTTGTGGACCCCAGACAAGGACAGGTGTGAAGAACAGCAGGTGTGTTCCAGCTTGAAAGAAGCTGGGGAAAGAGAGAGCAGTGGGATTCAAGTCAGACTGTGTTCCAGAGAGCGAGTTAATTGCACTACATTCTAAATTATTGGCATCCTCTCTGCCAGGTCCACCTGCCTGGGGCATTGCATGTCTTCGTGGGCGGGGAAGCAGGTGCTACCTACACCCCCTACTCTATTTCCACTTGGTACAGGCCCAACTCTGAAGTGACAGAAAAAGCAGGTCACTCACGCTGGCCAGCTTGGGTACAGGCGTGTGAGCTGCCTTTCCCCGGATCTCAGGCACTGACACCACGGAGTGGGGAAGTGATGGCAAAGTGCATATGCAACTATGTGTTTCCTTCACTGGGAGGAGCGAGGGTACACAGGAGTACCGGCCAGATGAGCGGTACCCAGAAGTGGTCTTCAGCCACACACCTCTTCGTGAAGGGGTGTCATTCCTTGCAGCACAAATGGGTCACAAATCCCTCCTCCATAGACCAGTGGTCTGCAAACTGCGACTCGCGAGCCGCGGTTTGCCGCTGTGTTGACCAATGAGTTTGCCGACCACTGCGTAAGGCATTACCCTTACCCAGAAGTTTTGACTTCAGGTTAAAGACATTAGTACATTATTAAAATGTTTTTTTAAGTGTTTTTCCCTAAGGCAGTGGTCGGCAAACTCATTCGTCAACAGAGCGGCAAGCCGCGGCTCGTGAGCCGCATGCGGTTTGCCGACCACTGCCATAGACTGTCAGCACCCGAAGTGATGAGAACCAGACTTTGAGGAGCCCTGCCTCTACGTTCTCTTTATTTGATCCATTCCAGTTTTTCTCACAAGGCCATTATTACTGGGGAAGGGAAGTCACGTCAGGGAAACCGAGAGAAAAGTAAACGCAGTACAGTTCTGAGATCCTTGTTAAAGTCCTACTGTGGCCTTCCATCCATCTTGGAGGTAGAAGAATGAAAATCATCCCATAATTCTGCCTCTTTTGTGCCGCTCTTCAGGTCTCTCAGGGTCTGACCAGCATTCTTATATCTGAGTTTAGTAATTCCTTGGAGCCTTTCTTTTTTCCCCCTACATCATAGATTCTTTTCCAATCAATAATGCCCAATTACCGTTCTCCATGTTTTATATCTAATATTTTCATCTTCCTATGAAAAGACCCCATTTGTGATTTCCCCCATCTAATTATATTTTATTTATTTTTCACCTTGCATTACTGTATCACAATCTCTACAAAATTATAATTTCTTTTACTAAATTTATAAAAACTTCCTCTGCCTTATTACTTTTTTCCAAAGGGTGTCATTCTCTTTCAACCACTATGAACACCTTTGGACTACTTCCTACTATTGCCATGTGCCTCCTTCCACTGTGAGATTTATTGTTTGCTTAATTACATTCTCACAGTGGGCACCAAACACGTCAATGCTGCGATCCCCACAGGCCACCACCAAAGGCCACTCTAGCTCGCCCTCTGGTGGGAGTTCAGCTATGGGGAGTCTGTTCTATTCATCCCTCTAAATTAGGGGCTTTCAACCTTTTCCATCTCATGGCACACATAAACTAAATTCTGCAATCCACCAAAAAATATATTATATTGTAGACAGTGCCTGGGAAGGCACATGGGCATTTCTTTAATTATTGTCAGCTGAACTCAGGGCCATAGGCAGAGCCAGGCCCTGGGAACATTCTTCCCCAAAAAGGCTGGATATGTTATCAGTACTGACCTTTGTCCAGGTATCACGGAGTGGACTTTGATATGTAAATCCAGGCAAGCAACAGGAATGCTAGGGCCTACTCAAGAATGCAGATAAGCTCCTTTGATCCTAAGTGTTGGTGATACTTCCTAGTATTTGGGAAATATAAATAAATGTACTGCCTGGGCTCAGGCCCTGGCCTCTCCATCAGAGGAGGCAGCGGTTCCACCAAGCTCTCAGCTTTATACATCTTTCTCTGCATCTTCTTTCTTTTATTTCTCAATCCCTGGCTGCCTCCACTTAGAACCGGTTCATGTATCTCTCTTTCTGTGCTGGACAAAAAAAAAAGGGAGATCCCCACCATATCTGGCCCCTGCTGCATCTGGCCCCCGCATTATATTATCTATTTGACACCAAAAAAAAAGGTATAATTTTGACTCATTCACACCAGACAGCTATTGTTATGTTGGCTGTTGTCATTTGACAATCTAAGGGGAGAAATTAGCGCCCCTGACTAAATAGTTAGGAATTGCATGTCTTAAAAATTCTTGTGGCACACAGGTTGAAAATCACTGCTCTAAGCCAAGAGAATTGCAAGTTAAGTTATGCCTATGTGCTAATTGCACTCAGTCCTGAGTGATCTAAGACTTGTTTCTGAGTCATTACTCCATTCAGTAGAGATGGGAACAGGGCTTCTCTGCCCCACAAAGGTCCTGGAATACACTGCACATCCCTGATAAGTGCATTCAGAACCACACTGTATGTTACCCATGACCAACACCTGCATGAGACCCTCCACAGCCCTGTCAGCCTGTCCTGGCTGAGGCACCTCTACTTCTATCAAATTAGGAATAGCATCAGCCACCTTGGGCCAGTCAAGAAAATAAAGCAAGGACCGAACACACCAACTATCAGGTCCTCCCCTAAGAACAGACTAGAACTGTACAGAGGAAGCCTCTCCTCTAGATCTAATTAATGATCAAGCTCATGATTCACAGCCCAACCTCACACATTGATCTACCTTGGTAATCAATCCAATGTATTAAAAGCCCAGTGACCAAATGGCAGAATGACCAGAATGACCCGTCAATTAGTTGTTATGTTGTACACTGACCACCACGGGGGCAGGCGCTTGATGCAGGAGCAGCCCCCCTGGTGGTCAGTGCACTACCACAGTGGTAGTGCAGCTGGGCTGACTCAGAATAAGCTGCAGCTCCCTCACAGCTGGGTCCATCCAGGATAAGCTGCTGCTGCTGCTCCCGCTGCAAACCTCAGGCCAACTGGCAGAAACCCAGGCTGCAATGGCCTCCTTGCCCCAGGCTCCACCTCCTTGCTCCTTGCCACCTCCTCCAGACAGCCTCAGGCCTTACAGCACCACTGCCAAGCTCACAGAGCTGACCCCAGAGGCAAGTTCTTGGCTGCTGCAGAACTGAGGCCTTCTCCACTGCCTCTCAGTGCTATTGTATCTGGGCCCAGCCTGACCTGATCCCCTTGGGAGGTGAGTGCTCTGGCTCCACGGAAGATGCAGGACCAGAGAGCAGCTGCTGAGTGCTGGACCACAGCCAGGAGATGAGAGGTGCTGCCACAGTGGGCCTATACCCGCAGGCCACACCCCCAACAGTGCATGAATCCTGTGCACCAGGCCTCTAGTATGATTTATTGATTAAAATTCCAAGCTCTACTCTTTACTAATCATGAGGTAGGGGATAAGTCACGTATGTTCTATCAAAGAATAACTCAGCCATTAATAAAGGGGAATATTTTTATTCATATATACTGACATGTACAGATTGAACTTACTGAACATTAATAGAATATAAAACGGAAACTGGTTACAATCTGCAGCCAGTAAAATACTGCTTTCACCAAAACCGGTTTGGCTCAGTGGACATAGCGTCAGCCTGCAGACTGAAGGGTCCCAGGTTTGATTCCAGTCAAGGGCATGTACCTGGATTGCGAACACATCCCCAGTGGGAGGTGTGCAGGAGGCAGCTGATACATGATTCTCTCTCATTGATGTTTCTAACTCTCTATCTCTCTCCCTTCCTCTCTGTAAAAAATCAATAAAATATATTAAATATATATACATATATATTGTTTTCTCCCCCCCCCCTTTTTTCTATTTGAGGTATAATTGACATATATTATCCAAGATTCAAGTGCACAGGATAAAATGTCATATTTGTATATATTGCAAAATAATCACCACAGTAAGTCTAATTTAAATTCATCACCATACAGTTACAAATATTTTTCTTAAAATACTACTCTTAAGGTCCATCACTTTGTCACAAATTGCAAGATTTGCTTTTGTTATGCCTAAATAATATTCCATTGTGTGCACTGTAATATGCCTCATTATGATGTTTCAAGGAACAATGGACTGATCACATAAACAATAGTGGACCCATAGCTCATAGCGGAGCAAAAATCTTCCTATCACCTGGGAAGTCATAGCCATCCTAACATTGAACCACAATGCGTTATTCACAAGATGATGAATTTAAATTAGACTTACTGTGGTGATGCTGGTGTAAACAAACTACTGTGCTGCCAGTCATACAAAAGTGTACAAAATTATGCACAATACAAAATACTTGATAATGATGTAAATGATTGTTCCTGGCTCATGTATTTACAATGCTATGCTTTTATTGCTATTTTTGTAATCCTCACCTGAGAATATGTTTTTATTGATTTTAGAGAGAAACATGGAATTGGGAGAGAAATATTGATTGGTTGCCTCCGATACCTGCCCCAACCGAGGATCAAACCTGCAACCTATGTATGTGCCCTAGCCAGGAATTGAACCCACAACCTTTTTGGTGTATGGGACAACACTCCAGCCAACTGAGCCACCTGGCTAGGACCTTTTACTGCTATTTTAGAGTGTACTCTTTCTATGTATAAAAATAAGTTTTCTGAAAAACAGTATGTGGAGTTACACTAGCAGCAGCCTAGCCTGTTGGCTGTGTCTCTTGATATCATTCTCTCTTCTGCTTGATTTGGTCTCATATTGTTTTATGATTTTAGTGCAGTCTGACTGTACAGGAGCAATAGGCTACTAGTATATCATCTAGGTCTGTGTAAGTATAATCAATGATGTTAACACAACAATGAAATTGCCTAACAATATATTTCTCAGAATGCATCCCCTTTGTTAAGTGGCACATGACTGTGTGTAGGAGTGTATCACATTTTCTTTATCCCCTCATCCATCGATGACACAAGTTGATTCCATGTCTTGGCTATTGTAAGTAATGGTACAATAAAGATGGAGGTATGGGTAATTTTTCAAGTTTGAATTTTCCTTTCCTTCAGATAAATGCCCAGAAGTAAAACTGCTGGACCATATGGTAGTTCCATTTTTAATTTTTTTGGAACTTCCATGCTCTTTTCAGAAAACTTATTTTTATATTTATCTTCAAATGTATAATAAATATATTGTATATTCCCACTAACAGTACCCACATCTTCCCTTTTCACCACATCCTTGCCACTACTATTTATTTCTTGTCTTTTTGATAGTAGATATTCCAAGAGGCGTGAGGTGATGTCTCATTGTTTTGATTTGCATTTCCCTGAGGATTAATGATGTTAAGCATTTTTTTATATCCATGCTGGCCATTTGTATATCTTCTTTGTAAAGTGTTGTTTTCTTCTTTTCTTGGAAAGAGATGATTGGCCAGAGGCTATCCAGGAAAGCAGCTTGAACAGTCTCCTCTTGAGCAAGCTGTGGCAGTCATCAGAAAAAATAATGTCAGTTATTTACATGTTCTCTGAGAAAGAATGTGGTTTCTGTTATCCATCTGTGTAAAAACTGCCTTACACAGTGCTCCTCCATCTGAAGACATCATGAATGCACGGCAGTTAAAGCACCAAGTTCCAATTCTTTAGTCTCTTCTTGTGGTACTGGATCGTGTCTCCCAAAAGGCGGCTTTCTAGATGTGTTAGAAATAGGAGAGAATAATTGGGAGTAGTGCCTATGAAAGAGGGCACAGAAGTCAGTGAGGGAAGCCTTTAGGTCATGATGTAGATCTGATATCTGTGAAGGGAGGAAGGAAAAAGGATTGGGAAGCAAGAGTTTCAGATTCTAGTGCAACTCTGAGAAAGTCTCAGCCACTCTACAGAGACCTCCAAAGACTCCTGCTTTGTTCAGGCATTGGCTGGACCTCCTGAGGGTGAGGACAGCAGCAGATCCCTGAGATGGCACAGATAGAACATGTTACCTGGGTGCATGCTTCATAGCAGACTCTCTCACAGCTCTAGAGCAACCACTTTTGGTCAAAACTCAGCTCTCCGAGGAGCTGTATCAGTTAGTTTTTGCTATACGACAAGCAAGCCTAAAACAGTGGCTTTAAAATAATAAAGATTTATTTCTCACACATTTGAGAGTCGACCCTGTTGATGGTGATGATCTCAGCTAGATTTGTTCACATGTCTAGGAACTGGATGGCTGTCACCTAATCTATAGCTGGTTCTCAAAAAAAACATGGTTTTGATAATGTCCTCCATAATGTGGATGAGATGCCATAGGAACTTGCCTCTTGTTTATATCAATTAGCCTATAGTAAACTTAGCTTCATTATATGTTGTTTTGTTTCAAGTTGCAGAACCTAGGCATGACGTGAAGTGAGGTCTTACTGTAGACTGACCTCCTCTAGAGCAGCTAGCACTAGCTTCAATGTCTCTCATCTTCCCTCAGGCTAGCTTAGAATCTTCCTCTCACTAATGTCAGCACAAAAAAAAGCAAATGGAAATACACAAGGCCTCTTTCACTGTCTCATTCTATTGGCCAAAGCAAGTCACAAGGTTGAGCCCTATGTTAAGGGCAGCCCATGATTGGAGGGCACTGAAAAGTTACATGGCTTCTCATCATTGATGTTTCTGTACATCTCTCCTTCTCCCTTCCTCTCTGAAATCAATAAAAATATATTTTTAAAAAGTTACATGGCAAAGGATAAATATTAGGGAAGGTTGGAAGCCTGGAGCCTTCATTACAAACCAGGACTTAATCTAGAATGATTATGAAGGCATTAGTAGTCTCTTTTTTCAATGTGAAATGTCTGCTAACAGTGACAGTACTAGATATAAGAAGCCAGAGGAAGGCCAGAAATATGAGAACACTCACAAATATCACAAGAATCATTTGAAAACCGCTTTATATCCAGTTTTCCCATTGGCCTAACCCCAATCAGAAGAAAATGTCCCATCCTAGCTGGTTTGGCTCAGTGAAAAGAGCATTGGCCTGCAGACTGAATGGTCCTGAGTTCAATTCTAGTCAAGGGCACAAGCCTGGGTTGTGGGCTTGATTCCCAATGAGTGGGCATGCAGGAGACAGCCGATCAATGTTGCTCTCTCATCATTGATGTTTCTATCTCTCTCTCCCTTCCTCTCTAAAGTCAACAAAAATATTTTTTTTTTAAAGAAGAAAATTTCCATGAATCACTGGCCAACTTTAGATAAATGGCCTTTTTTTCTTGATTAACTGATTATTCTAATTTTCCTAAAGCATTCTTTTTTTTTTAAGTTGGACAAACAAGTTTATTTGTAAATTTGGTGAACATTCATAATTGACCTAAAAACTTCAATAGAAGAATAAATTTTAAAACCAACTTAGAAGATCAGCTCTATGAAGTGATTTCCCCAGGACCATGTACCAGCATTTCTAATGAGATGTATTAGCTACTGCACAGATTCTGCCTTGGAGGCCGTAAAAAAATGAGGGCAATTTAATATCTAGAACTATTTTAAGCAAAATGTTTACACTAGTCTCTTAGACTTCTTTTCCTTGAGTTATTTTATGTGCTGTTTGGACCACCGTCAAGATAAAAATAGTTTGGAAACACCAATGAGAGCTAGGAACTCTTGATTTAATGGTGAAATCTGGTTGTAAGCTATCCCTTTACATTTAACAAAATGTGAGCACCTGGGGAAGGAATTCCCCTCTCTGAGCTGTAGTTCTATGTGTGAGAACATTGCAGCCCATTCACAGTTCAAAGGCTGGTCTGAACGAATACAGTGAGGCCTGGTTCATAGTGAGGCTGTATGTCAGGAAGAGGCAGAGGGGCCTTACAGTGCAGCTCCTCAGAGTCTCAAACTACCACATAAGGATCTATGGAAAACGTTATTCCCGGACACAACATCAGAAAAAGCCACACACCACACTGAGATTCCCCCCACCCCCACCCCCCGGCATCGATCCTGAGAACTCTCAAATATCACCCACTGGCAAAGGCCCCTGAACTCCCAGAGCCAATTCCAAAACACAGGGCTACACTTTGCTTTGGCATCCCCCTTACCTTTTGCAACAATAAATCAGTCCAATGATTGCTACTACAATACAGCCAATAACAGCAATCAAAGTTTCAATAGGGCCCCAGGTATGTCCCATCTCAGATTCTAGAAAGAGGAGGCAAACATTAAAAGGAAACCAACGGGCAGGGCTCAGTAACTGCTAAGTGTCATTTGCCTGTCACAGACATAACCAACAACCCTCTGACACACTTCTTGTTATCCCTATTACATACTCCTTTACACATCACATAGTGTGTTTAGCATCTTCCAAAAATACAGGGCAATATGGAACACCTCTACCAAATATGTACCACACTCTACCATCTTACATCACTATATGCTGCTATATATTGAATATCTGTGTCCCCCAAAATTCATATGTTGAAATCCTCATATCCAATTTGATGGTATAGGAGGTGGAGCTTTTGGGATATCATTAGGTCATGAGGGAGGAGCCATCATGAATAATTAGTGCCCTTATATAAGAGACCCTAGAGAGATTCCCTCATCCCTACCACCATGTGAGGATACGTGTGACGGAGAAAAAAGCCCTCACCAGCCATGCTGGCACACGGATCTTAGAATTCCAGCCTCCAGAACTGTGAGAAATAAAACTGTTAATTATAAGCCACCTAGTCTGTGGCAATTTATTACAGCAGCCACAAGTCACCAACACAAATCTCTTTTTTTATACTAGAGGCCCAGCTTTCACAAAATCTTGTTGGGGTAGCTCGCTTCCACTTGCCTCAGCTGGCTGCCCCACCCATCACCACTAGTAGATCATGCCTTGCCCCACTCCCCCCCTCACTACTCCCCTACCTCATGCTCATTTGATTGTGACAGCATTATGGCCTAACGGCCATAGACCTTTTGTATGAGAGATTATACACATAAATCATATTTCAATTCCATATTTTCGATATGCCACACATATTCTGAACACACCACACTCATACACATCCCTGGCCCTTGTTTCCAAAAGCAATTCCTCTCTCCCTCCAGGGCCACCCCAGGCCCCTTCTGGCAAAACCAGTCAGCCCCTGCCTCTCTAACCCTTCTCAGCTCTAGGCAGATGCATTTGACCTGCAGGGTCATCCCCACCCAAGACCAGAGCCATGACCATGGAAACCAAGATATGAGCTCAATTAACTACACCCCACCAGCAGGCGGGTTCTGTAGTGAGCTGTATTATCTTAAGCTCAGGATCTAGTGTGCCTGAGGAAAGGCCTTGGCATTTGCAGGACTCCCTACTATGGACTCCCCAGCTTGGGCACAGAACTACTGATCTGCCCTCTACCAGCCAACAGTTTGCAGTGGCCCTGGAGCCTGGCCAGAAGAGTTGCTGAGGGTTGGGTCTCTGGCCCCTGATAGACCCCTATCCTCAGGGGGCATGGACAGGATCCTATCCCCTTTCTCCTCATAGCTGACAGGCTTCCTATTCCAGGTCATATAGACCACCCAGATCCTTAAGCTGCCGTAAGTTAACAGCAACCCTGGGGACTCCTGTCACCACTTTCCACCTATTAGGCCATTCACCCTGGCGTAGGGACCTAGTCTGGACTGCTGGCTCTGGGGCTGAAGTAGGCCAAACCCAGCTTTCTCCTTCCCCATTAGCCCCCATCCTGGCCTAGATGGGAACCTCAATGTTACATTATACCCCGTCAAAGGGAAGAGTAAGGGATACGTTTAGAAAATGCTTACCTCTCCGAAACTGGGTACAGTTCAACCTACAGGAGGTGGGCAAGGATCTGTGACTTATCACACATTGGTAGGTGGTCATGTTGTGTTCCAGCCTCACACGGCTGGTGATGTTAAATGTGCCGTCCTCATTCTTGATGGCTGGACCAGTGGTGATACCTTCAGAAATCTCCTGGCCCTGGGGGTTCTTCTGGGTCCATGTATACCATGTTATGTTAATGTCCTCTGGATAGAACCTATATGCCTTACACAAAATATATTTGTCGCCATCATCTTTCACCATGGCTTGCTCTGGAAACAAGGTGCACTCTGGGGAAGCTGCCAGAGAAGAGAAGTCATGATTTGAGGGTAGGTTGGGATTAGCTTATTATCAGTTCAAAGCCTGACCTTTAGCGAGCCTTCAGGAAAGGTGAGTGAGACGAGTTAGATTCTGCTTAACCTACATAATCTGGGTATGCTGATCCCAGTGCCAATGTGATGCTGATAGACCATGACCCCGACTCGCAGCCATTTTGTAAAGCAGATTTTTTAAGCCACTTGCTGTCATAGACGCCTTTGAGAATGGGAGGAAACCTTTGGAACACTGTTGTGGTAGAAACTGCTGTCCATTCTCCAATGACACATCCAAGTTAAAGCTATATCTCCCAACCTCCACTTCAGATGGTGTAGCCACGTGAATTCAGGGTCTATTAGTTCAGACAGAATCAGAAGTAGGGAGAGCAACCTCAGGGAAGTACCCTTAAAGAACAAGGTTATCTTAAAGAAAAGCACTATGCCCTTCTCTCCCTCTCCCCTTCTTCCTTCCTGGAGAACGGCTGGAAGACCATGTCATGGTTCAAAATGGAGAAGCCATCTCCAAACACAAGGTGAAAGCCACATGTTGAGGATGCCAAAGTGACAAAGATAAAAGGACTCTGGGTCCCAGATGATCACAGAATTGCCCTACCTGCCCAGGATTGGCTCCATTTTTGTGAAAGAAAAATAAACTACCTTTTTTTTAGAGCTAATGACTGACTAGTAAGAGTTAGTCTGTTTTTTGTTTTGTTTTGTTTTTAATATATTTTATTGATTTTTCACAGACAGGAAGAGAGAGGGATAGAGAGCCAGAAACATCAATGAGAGAGAATCATTGATCAGCTGCCTCTTGCACACCCCCTACTGGGGATGTGCCCAAAACCAAGGTACATGCCCTCAAAAGGAATCGAACCTGGGACCTCTATCCACTGAGCCAAACCAGTTTTGGCATAAACTACCTTTTTAAAAGGTCCTGTTGCTCCAGCCAATGTGGCTCAGTTGGTTGAGTGTCTTCCCATGACCAAGAGGTGGCTGAGTTGATTCTCAGTAAGGACACATGCCCTGGTTGTAGGCTTGATTTCTAGTAGAGTGCATGCAGGAGGCAACCAATCAATGTTCCTCAAACATCAATGTTTCTCTCCCTCTCCATCTCCCTTCCTCTCTCTCTAACATCAAGAAAAACATATTTTAAACTTAATTAAATTAAAAATAATAAAAGCTCTTATTGACTTCTGTTTTCCTCTCTGGCATATAAAGAACTAGAAGTCATCACTCCTATTCTCATCCTATATAATAAAGAGGTAATATGCAAATTAACCATCAGTCCAACACACAAGATGACTGCCCCCTTGTGATCAAAGATGGGTGCCCCCCAGCCGGTTTGGCTCAGGGGATAGAGCATCCGCCTGAAGACTGAAGGGTCCCAGGTTTGATTCCAGCCAATGGCACAGGCCTGGGTTACTGGCTCAATCCTCAGCAGGGGTTGTGCAAGAGGCAGCCAACCAATGATTCTCTCTCATCATTGATGTTTCTATCTCTCTATCCCTCTCCCTTCCTCTCTAAAATCAATAAAAGATGGGTGCCCCCATGTGGACACAAGATGGCCTCCACAAGATGGCCAGCAAGGGAAGGCAGTAGGGGGAGATCAGGCTTGCAGAGGAGGGAAATTAGGAGTGACCAGACCTGCAGGGGAGGGCAGTTGGGGGCAATCAGGCTGGCAGGGGAGCAGTTCGGTATCAATCAGGGTGGCAGGGGAGTGGTTAAGGGGTGATCAGGCAAGCAGGCAGGCAAGCGGTTGGGAGCCAGCAGTCCTGGATTGTGAAAGGGGTATCTGACTGACAGTTTCGGCCCAATCCTAGGGATCCCAGATTGGAGAGGGTGCAGGTTGGACTGAGGGACACACACACACACACACACACACACACAGATCTGTGCACGAATTTTGTGCACCAGGCCTCTAGTAATAGGAATAAAAGCTGAACTGAACAAACTGCAAATCAACAACTTTTCTTAGACCCATCAGAGAACTAACAACCCTGAAAGCTAGAGAGATAAGCAGATTGAGAGAACCACAGCCAAAATCATATTACCATAAGCAGAAAGTGCTGGAGTTTTAACTGACAAATGGCTAAAGGATTAGCTGGAGGCCAGTCTAGGAACTCCCTTCCCCACTGCCCTCCTCTGGTTCTTGCAGTTGCAAGAAAAATTCCCTCCCATCTAGGGGGGAAGGGAGAGAAAAAGTGACCATTTAAAAATATACCCAGTGCGTTCTCCATAACAAAGAATGTTCTCAAGTGGGAAGACTTTGCCAGAGCCCTGGCTGACCCAGGAGAATGATGATTAGCTCTTCAGCCCTCTATAACCTTCCTTTCTCACCCAGGAACACTTCTGAAGGTCATAGCCTAGGGGCTCAGGCCACTCAGAGAATGAGATTTAATATCAGATGACAGACTGCTTCCCCTCCACACCACTTTACCGCCATATCAATAGGGCTCCTGTTCTGTCCCACTGACCTATATGCATATCTTCAGGTCAATACCACACTGTCTTGATAATAAAAACTCCAATTTTGTTTTTATAAAAAAAAAATCAATAGAAAAAAATATCCTCAAGTGAGGATTAACAATAACAAAAAGTAAAGGGGTTTATATACAATACTAACCCTAATCTAAAGAAAACTGGAATAGCTCTATGAATTTCAAAGTATCCTTTAGAACAAGAAAAATTATCAGGGATATTAGGTGAAAACTAAGGTTATCTAAGCAAACTATAGACATTAACTAATAAAAATGTATTAATATTGGTTCATTAATTAAAACCAATATACCATACTAAAGAAAGAGGTTAATAATAAAGTGGTATATGCATAGGCAGGATCATAAAGAAACTACTACCGTGTTTCCCCAAAAATAAGACCTAGCGCATGGAAAGATAAGACATCCCCTGAAAATAAGACCTAGCGCAACTTTGGGAGAAAAAATTAATATAAGATACTGTCTGATTTTCGGGGAAACAGGGTATCTTTGCAATTGTTGCTGTAAATCTAAAACTCTTCTAAAAAATAAAGTATATTAATTTTTTAAAAATCTTTTTAGGCTTCCTGTCAGTTACAGAAGAAATGAATCCTAATACACTTTCCCACCCCTCCCCCCCAATTAACATGTACAAAACATTCAAAGTCTTAAGAAGGGCTCCTAGACATTGCCCCCACT